>NC_137625.1:32899755-32962255 GCF_963280865.1 Gymnoscopelus braueri | reverse complement strand
CAATACGAGTAAATAAATATACGATAACCTCTCCACAGGAGCAGCTTTTTCATGGTTATCACACATTTTGTTATTTTCCCCATACGTACATGACAGGTGAAAAAAAATCAAAAATGTAAAAAGAGTTATCATAATGAAACTTCCTGAGATGATTACTTACATGAAGACAATGATTTATCGTACTACAAGTTTTCTGAAATTGTATATTTAAATATGCAAATTAGGCATTACGAAAATATGCCCGAATTTGTATAACTTTCCAGAATCAACATTGGAACATTGGACAAAGCCAGAGTGAACATTCTTATTTCATTTTGTTAAGATGTTGGATTCAAAGGTTTTTAACGAGATATCTGGCTCAATTTTGGGGCTCTGGTCATGGACTAAATGCCTAATTTGCATATTTAAATATACAATTTCAGAAAACTTGTAATACGATAAATCATTGTCTTCATGCAAGTAATCAACTCAGGTAGTTTCATTATGATAACTCTTTTTTAAATGTTGTAATTTTTTCACCTGTCATGTACGTATGGGGAAAATAACAAAATGTGTGATAACTATGAAAAAGCTGCTCCTGTGGAAAGGTTATCATATATTTATTTACTCGTATTGACCCTATGAACAATTTAATATAGGTTTGGTTTTGCCCACTCTTTCAATAATCATTGCTCAATTTTGGGGCTCTGGCTCATGGACTATATAGGCGGACCATCTGAGCAATCCAGGGAATTGCTATTACTATGTGGAATAAATAATGAATGAGTGAGTCTATGTCTGCTATACATGTAACTATGTTTTGTCAACCCGATCTCACAACATAGGTGTAATTGCACGGATGTCATTCCGTACATAGACGACTAGAAAACCCGAAAACCCGTGCATAGCCGCCTCGTATCCTCTCCGTTGACTTTACCATTTCACCGTGGGATTCGCGGCTCTATGCACGGCTTTTCGGGTTTTCGAGACGTCTATTTACGGAATTTTCATTCCGTGCTATTTCACCTATGTTGTGTGAGATCAGGCTGGTTTTGTAACTGCCTAATTGAAACAATATTCCTGTATAGTACGAAGCAAGGATACTGCACTTCAATATGTTAAGAGGAGTTTGACTTGACTGTCAAATCATGGAGGGCCTGATGACATTCTACACATTTCTCGTCACATAATGCCTTCAATAAGCTGAAAACTGTGTGTGCGTGCGTGTGTGCGCGCACGTGCGTGTGTGTACGCGTGTGTGGGAGGTGATCAAAGCGCGGTACTTGGCAGTCGCTGGCATTGTAGAGTGTTTGATGGCTGAGGTACGGTATGTGTGGCACCGCAGAACTGTTGCATGTCATGTTACTATAACATAAAGCACTTAGTTATTATAGCCATGACATGGATCAAAGTTAGCACTTTACAGCTGTGTTTCTCCAATGGGGGCCCTAGTACCCCCTGTAGGCCTAGGGCTATTTTGGGAGGTTCTAATTATTCTCTTGGTTTCATATTGGTTATTAAAAATGCATTCCACTTTCATAAATTCAGTTAAGCCCAGGAACTAACGCACATAAAATGTTTTATATGCCATCATGTATTTTCAGTACAACCAAATGCCAATATACGTACGTCAGCCACCTGCCAATAAAAAAAAACAAGTTGCCAGCAAGCTCACTGCATCATTGTTTGATCAGGAGTGAGTTTCAAATACTACTAATAAAAAGAAGATTTTTTAAATAAATAAATAAATATAAGTGAAAGTGAAACTCGAAGAATGTACACATACAAGGTCCATACAGTAGTTACATTAAGGATCTCCATAACTCTTGAGAGTGTACAAATGGAACCAAGTGGACGGTTCCATTTGTACACTCTCAGTTGGAATTTGGTCAGAATTTATTGAGAGGATAGCCCCTTGAGATGAAGCATCTCATTTTAGAGGGGGTCCTATGCACATACATAAAACATTACACAGTACAAGTACACAATACACAATACACACATATACAGATACAGTTAGCTTGCTCACCCTCTCCCACCCACACCCCATTCACCAACTCGTTTTAAACAAAGAAGTCGAGAATACAGTACTATGACCTATCTCAAAGTCAGAGATAAACGTATGTACAAGCAGTATTAAAAGCATGAACAGGTAGTTTCGAGGTGTGAATACAGGGAAGTCCTGAAGCGGCCAAGCGAGGTAACTGATCTGAGAGAAAGAGGAAGGTTGTTCCAGTCAGATGGAGCTTTGTAATGGAATGACCTTCGTCCAGCTACAGAACATATTCTTTTGCGTTTGTTGCGTGTTATTTGTGGACACAACACTATTGTTTGATGTGGTCTGTGTAAGAAGTAACGTGGTCATTACACTCTTTTGAAAAAGGTTCTATTGTGGAACTAATGAAGGTTCCAAGCTGTCCACTACCACTCAGTAACAGTGGTTCCCTGCATTGTCAACCTTTCAGCCATGATTCATTTACATAGTGATTTATGATGACCTGGTGTATTTCCGGTAGGAGACTCAAAGAGTAAAATATTGGCTTATGAATGCGACAAAAACAAAAAAATCTCCATCAATTCAATGCTTCATGGGGTGTGTGTAATTGATTCTGGGTGAACTACTCCTTTAAGTAATAAATGATTAAGATACTCACGTTTAGGCTTGCATACATGTAGAAGTTTAGGGTTGTATTTTGACGTGTAGAAGCCGGCCTTCATTGTGGAGCAAGATTGATTGACTCCAAGTATGAGACCTGCCTTGACCTTTGGTATAAGAGAGAGAGAGAGAGAGAGAGAGAGAGAGAGAGAGAGAGAGAGAGAGAGAGAGAGAGAGAGAGAGAGAGAGAGAGAGAGAGAGAGAGAGAGAGAGACTGCACCGCGGACATATGTAGAGAGTACTCAAGTACTGTACTTAAGTAGACATTTGAGGTATTTTTACTTTACTGGAGTATTTCCAATACTTTTACTTCTACTCCTCTACATCTCGGATCGAAATATTGTTCTTTTACTTCACTACAATTATTTGAAAACTTTAGTTACTAGCTACTTTGTAGATTTTGATTATTATTACAAAACATACATTAACCACTTCAGCCCTATTGATTTCGGATATTTGAAAATAACCGATCTACAAGCTCACAATGCATCGCATCGCGAAGCATTGTGAGCTTGTAAATCTGCTATTTTCCCCAAAAAATTATACATGCGAAAACTTGAAATAGGACATTCTGCCTAATGAGTACTTCTACTTTTGGTACTTTAAGTACATTTTGATGCCAATACTTTTGTACTTTTACTCAAGTCCATTTTGAATTCCGGACTTTTACTTGTAGGAGTATGTCTACATTTAAGTATATTGATACTTTTACTTAAGTAGAAAATGTGAGTACTTTTTGCACCACTGCTCATGGTCCTCAAACTCCAAACAGCCCCTCGACCAGCTGGGGTTTTTTAGGGGCAAATTGCAATAACATGGAGAGGTCGCTGAGACGAGCGATATTGAACCCAAATAAACACGAGCGTCTCCGGTTACCTCTCCACCTGGTAGGTGTTATCTGTGAAACAGAGCTGAAACTAGATGAGCTCATGCTTCGCGAGTCACATGAAGAGTCCTGACCATCATCTGAGTCCTTTGATACCCGACACCCGCATACAGAACATAAACATCGATTTCAAGTTATTATGACGTCTTCCGGTGAACTTTGGAAGACTGCGATGTTTAGAATTAGAAAGATATAAGATAAGATAAATATGGTAACGAATAGAAAAAAACGTGTGCCAAAAAAAATTGAAGAACATTGCTTGAAGATTACAGCGTTTTTCAGGCCATAGACCCCTTAGCTGAGAGAGAAATGAAGCAGGGACCCCCACTATATATTGGATTCACGTTACATTTAACGACTTAAACCCTGAATACGTTGTAAACATGACCTTTGGCTCTGTACTTGGTGTGCTCTTTTTTTCTCTGTACATCACCAAACCTCTTCGCCAAAAATATCCGATCTACAAGCTCACAACGTGTCTGCGACTCATTGCGAGCTTGTAGATCTGCTCTTTTCGGCTACTGTTCCCCCCCCCCCCAGAATAGGGATGGGAGGGTTGAAGTGGTTAAATGGATATTTCACCCCAAATGGAGACTTTAGTTAATGGATATTTTTTAGTTTTTGTCGCATTCCCAAGCCAATAATTTGATGACCGGCAGCGGTTCTGGTAGGAGACACAAAGAGTCTCCTTTGTGTCTCCTACCGGAACCGCTGCTACTGGTCTGGTGGTCATCAAATTATTGGCTTAGGAATGTGACAAAAACTAAAAAATACCCATTCAATCAAGTCTAATGGGGTGACTAATCAATAGAAAAAAAAACTATCCTTTTAATGCAAAAGTAAAAAAAATAAAGTCCCTATCACACAAAGATTTGGCGGCCCCCCTGCAGTATCACTGAGGACCGCCAAGGGGTCCCTGTCTGTGAGTGTCTGGTCTAGAATCTAGAAACCTTTTAACCTTTTCAGGCCCCGAAATAATGATATTTTAACTGGGGACCCCGCAAAATAACATTTTAACTAGGGACACTGCAAAATAATCATATTTGAACTGGGTACCCCCCAAAATAATCATATTTGAACTGGGGACCCCCTAAAATAATCATATTTGAATGGGGACCCCGCAAAATAATCATATTTGAATGGGGACCCCGCGAAATAATCATATTTGAACTGGGGAACCCCCAAAATTATCATATTAAAACTGGGGACACCGCGAAATAATCATAATTGACCTGGGGACCAGACAAGCACTTGGAATTAGGAGTTGAGGCATTACATTTAGTTTTAGTTCCACAGATAAATGTTGTGAAAATAGCCGATCTAAAAGCTCACAACGCCTCACACTGCGAGACGTTGTGAGCTTGTAGATCGTTGTCGAGGCTAGGTCAAGTACTACAGAGAAGTGTGTGAGTGAGAGGGATTCACGGAAAAAGAAAGGAAAAGAAAGAAAACATGTACAGTATTCCAGTGTATAATAAACTAAACCTCTGCTGAGAAGGATGGAAGTCATTAGCTGTGTCTTCTAGCCAGACCCCAGAGACTGAGCACTAAATACTGTACGTGAACACTTGTGTGTGTGCGCGTGTGCGTGCACACGTGTCTACACTTGTGTGTTACATAAGAACGCCTTAACGTGCCTTTATCGTGTGTGTGTGTGTGTGTGTGTGTGTGTGTGTGTGTGTGTGTGTGTGTGTGTGTGTGTGTGTGTGTGTGTGTGTGTGTGTGTGTGTGTGTGTGTGTGTGTGTGTGTGTGTGTGTGTGTGAGTATGTGTGTGGTTTACATACCATAAAGAGCTGAGGCCTGTACGAGACCACAGCTCCAGGGCAGGACGCCCCCATGAGGGGCCCCAGGCTGTGTGTTTTTAACCCAGGCTGACACACTCTTCCACAGACACACACACTTCCTCTGGGTGTCTCTGGCATCGGTCGAGGTGCGTTTCTTTCTCTCTTTCTTTCTCTCTCTCTTTCTTTCTCTCTCTCTCTCTCAGTCTCTCCATCTCTGTCTGTTCCCTCAGCTCATCTAACACTGACATCAGTCATTTAATCAGGTTGTCATGATCGCACCATAAAACCTGTCAGCGAGTGGCTGAGTGAGGAGAGAGGCAGACGTGTGGAAACTGGGAAGTAACGAATGACGTTGACTCAGAGTACTTAAGTGCAATTTTGAGATGCTTTACTTGTGTGCAGTGGTGGAAAAAGTACTCGCATGTTTTACTTAAGTAAAAGTATCAATACTGCAATGTAGAAATACTCTGCTAAAAGTTCGGAGTTCTAAATTTACTTGAGTAAAAGTACAAAAATATTGGCATCAAAATGTACCAAAAGTAGAACGTACTCATTTTTCAGAATGTCCCCTTTCACAACTTGAAAATATAGCCAATCTTCAAGCTCACAATGCGAGACACAAATAACAGATATGTACTGTATATACTGTAGGGCTTTTGTAATAATAATCAAAATCTACAAAGTAACTAGTAACTAAAGTTTTCAAATAATTGTAGTGGAGTAAAAGTATAATATTTGCCTCTGAGATGTAGTGGAGTAAAAGAGTAAAAGTACCGAAAATTGGAAATACTCCAATAAAGTAAAAATACCTCAACATTTTTGTTAAGTACAGTACTTGAGTACATATACTTTGTTACTTCACACCACTGCTTGCGTGTGTCCAGTTTTCAATACTTTATACTTGTACTACACTACATCTCAAAGGCAAATATTGTATTTTTACACCACTGCAATTATTTGACAGCTTTACTTTGTAGATGTAGATTATTAATATAAAGCACGCATTACCTCACAGGGTTATTAGCTCACAGCGGAAATGCCATGACATGTAAACACAAGAAATATGATTTAATTTCTTCTTTCTTTTGAGTTTATGTGGGGGGGGGGGCTTCTCAAACGTTTTCTTGTCAAGGACCCTCAAATGAATATGTATTCGTCCACTGACCGCCTTCTGATCATATGAGATTTGTTTTGTTAAAAAGTAAAAAAAAATATATATCAAGATATTTTGAAAATAGCGAACTCACAACGTGTTGCATCGCAACAGATCTGCTATTTTCATATAGCCGATGCATTATGTGGTTAAAGATTTAAACACATTTTGCTGGGGACCCCATGGAGCCCCCTCTAGGACCCCTGGGAGTCCCCGGACCCCACTTCAAGAAACACAGAGCTCAGAGAAACTTCAGAGAACCTCTCATGGTTTTATGGTGTAGATGGCACATTAAAAACACACCTAATGAACTGAACTCGGCTAATTGTTTACATTCTCTTTCACAGCATGTGTTGTTTGCACACTGTGCAAACAACACAGTGTGTTGTTAACTCTTTTAATTCCAACTCCTAAAGCTAGCCCCTAAATCATTGGTTCTCAAAGTGAGGTCCAGGGACCCCCAGGGGTCCGTGGGGAGGGGGGGGGGGGATTGTACCCCAGCAAAATTTGTTAATATAGCGTCACAATCATTTTAACCACTCAATCCATATTTTATACTTTGGCTATTAAAAAATAGCAGATCTACAAGCTCATAGTATGCCGCGCACTCAAATCTTTGTTTCGGGGGGTCCCTGGAATGGGGGGGTCCGCGGACAATATAATATCAATTTGGGGGTCCTTGGCATGAAAAAGTTTGAGAACCACTGGCATAGGGCTGACGGGACAGAACACCAGAACACAGCAGCGTGTGGTTTTGCAGTAAGACGCCGAATATAAACATGTTTTTTAACCAGGAACCTAATGAACCTCGTGAATACAAACCTCTCCAAAAATACCAGATTACTGCTCTTTTCCCCCTCAGATGTCCTGTCATTTTCTAATGACATCGCACACGTGACTCTGTCTATCATGTGTTTAACAGATGTGTGCGGTTGAGTGCGTGCACTCATGCATGCTTCTCTCTGTGTGTGTGTGTGTGTGTGTGTGTGTGTGTGTGTGTGTGTGTGTGTGTGTGTGTGTGTGTGTGTGTGTGTGTGTGTGTGTGTGTGTGTGTGTGTGTGTGTGTGTGTGTGTGTGTGTGTGTGTGTGTGGTGTGTGTGTAAGATAGGATACTTGTGAGGGCCAAATGTGACCATTTGCCTGGTCCTCACAAGGGAAATGGTTGTTTCATGGTTACAAAAAATATTCTGGTTAGGGTTAGACATTTAGAGGTTATGTTTAGGGGTTGGGGTTAGATTTATACCTATAGCTGCGTACTTGTGTCATACAAAATATAAAAAAGTGTAGCAACAATGAAATTCTTTGAAAATAATAATAGCAAGTCACTTTCATTCTTATTTTGAATTTCTCTGACCGAAAGTAAAACGCTTACTATCCCAGGACACATGCTCTTATTTTGAAGGCCGACCTTCCGGAAGTCAAGTGTACACACACGCATGTATGCTCGTCACACACACACACACACACACACACACACACACACACACACACACACACACACACACACACACACACACACACACACACACACACACACACACACACACACACACACACACACACACACACACAGCACACACCAGTGTTGCATCGGTGAATCAATCTCTGGTGGGACGCTATTTTAAAGCACGTTGCTTAAAGGTGATTTCTGCCGGAAGTCTCGCTAGACGAGATTTCAATCTCGAGATTTCAGTGTAGGCGATTACAAGGGGGAGGGGATTTGAATTTCCCTCTACCAATCACAAGAGATCCACGGATCCGCCTACATCTGATGTCATCGCACAGCTTGTTAGCAGATATTCGCTGACTGGCTTGTTGTTAGACCCACCCCCACCTCCGACTCTCATTGGACGGTACTTTTTGTACCGAATAAATCCTAGGTTCACATTACAACACCAGACCAAGAGAGGCAGTTCACTCAGAGAGTGGGCGGGGTCTATGGTCTGGAACCAGGCTATAGGGTTGCTGCCACACAGAACAATTGTGATGAAATTCAGTTGAATTAATTGTGGGAACCCAGGTGAATGGTGCACCCACTGCACCTGACTTAGTCACATGACCAGGAAGTATAAAACCCTAGCTCCATCCAATAGAGAGCCATTTGTCTCTGCTGTAGGCTGCATGGTTCATGCTGTGAGAAGGAGAACACATGGTAGGCCAAAAACTGAACCTTGTAGATCTGCTACTTTGTGCGACCCTTTTGTTTGTTGTAGCTAGTGCTAATGTTAGCTTATTGTTTGAGCACATGTTACTGCTGGCTTTTGTTTGTTTGGTTGCCTATTTTCTGCACATGGAGGCTTCCCATGCTCTTTAGCACTTTAATTTAGCCAACATCATTGTGTTTTATTATCTTATTTTAATGCATTTATTTATTATTTCAGTCTTACAAATGAAGTGACCTCCTGTGGTGTCTGTTCTGTCTGCCCTAACTGGAGACACGGGTAAAGCAGTATACATTTTATGCATTGCACTCTTTGTGTATTTTAATGTATTTTAGTTTGTAACATCACTGTCTTTTATACAGCAGCTCTGGTGTTGAGGTTGCCCCCCTCGCCTTGGCCTTGCATTGTGTGCACAGTTACTGCAACACAAAGTAGGTTTTAAGCTGTTTGTTCTTTTAATGATTTGAATATAGTGTTTTATTTAGTGTGATACTAGGGCTGGCAACTAATGCGTTTTGTTTGTTTCCTTAAAGGGACCACACCGGCCACTGTTTTCCACTGTTAATTTACTCTTTTTGTTTTGTTTATTTGAGTCATCTAGCCAAGGTACACTGTAGGCATTGGTTTTAACATTTATCCATATTGGCATATTCTAACTGTTTCTCTCCTCTGTTCTGTTAGTTTAATTTGTGTAACCCTGTTCAAGGCCGGGTCCGCCCTGCTGCACACGGCTTTCCTCTCAGCTTGGGACTGCACTGGGGATCCCTTTGGTTTTTATTGGTGTGTATTGATATAACCTGGCACTGCATGTTTTGAATTTTGTATTTATATTGCATGATTTCTTTGAGGCCAGGCCTGTCCCCTTTTCTTTTCCCCTAGTTATTTTGGTATTCACTGTGTGCACGGGCCGACCCGCCCTTCCTTAGACTGCGAGAGGTAACTGTTAGATTGCCATTTTAATACTAAATACCCTGCCTTAAGGACCTTAATTGTCGTGCTAGTTTGTAATAGATAACAGTGATGTGTTTTGTAATTTCATGGTAATAAAGTATGTTATATTTCTACACAAACTGCCTCTAAAGTAATTGTTCCTGTTTAAAGGAGGAGTTCACCCAAAAAATTACTTATTTTCTATCAATTGCACACCCCATGAAGCCTTGAATTCATGGATTTATTTTTGTTTTTGTGGCATTCCTAAGCCAATAATTTGATGACCGGGTGTGTATCCGGTAGGAGACACAAATAATCTACTTTGTGTCTCCTACCGGATACATTAGCCGGTAGGAGACGGGAATCAAATATTGGCTTATGAATGCCACAAAAACAAAAATAAATCCATGGATTCAAGGCTTCATGGGGTGTGCAATTGATAGAAAATAAGTCATTTTTTGGGTGAACTACCCAAGGGAAGTTGGTCATATTACATTGTGTTGAACATTCTAAGGTTTAGGGGTTCCTCCTGCCCCCCACCACAAGCGGGAGGTGGCGTAGTCAGGCATATTACAGTATTACTACTCAGTTACTACATAATGTTGCGTGAAAAAAACTGTAGAGTTGCCACGCAGTCGTAGTCTATGCCAGTGGTTCTCAAACCTTTTCATGTCAAGGACCCCCAAAATTATATGTATTTGGCTGCTGACCCCCCGTCTCAAAAATATTTTGTGCCAGGGATTTTTCCAAAATAGCTATATTAATTAATTTTGCTGGGGACCCCCTGGTACCCCGCCAAGGACCCCTGGGGGTCCCCGGACCCCACTTTGAGAACCAACGGTCTTTGCAGCTCCATCACAATCAACTCACAGTTGAGTTATTCCAGCAAATGAAGCAAGACTGCTCTACATTTCTGTTTATTTGCATAACTAGATGATTTAAGATAATATGTTTATTGGCATTGCATTAAAAAAAACACGAAGAAACTCTGTTCGGTAGCAACTGCCTCCAAATAGCAGCATCGTCATAAATACAAATCATGAAACGATTTGGACTGGATCATGGTTAATGAAGCAATTTAATAAATGCCTTTTCATCATAAGATTTTAGCTCAGGCGACAAACAGTCATGAACATCTATTCCGGCTACACAAGAATGACCCAGAAGAAGGAGTTTTCTTTGAGGAGAGGGTTCACCACATTAGCCTTTCACAAATTGTCAAAAGATATTATGACTTTTTGTTTAATCTTAGACATTATTCATCTATGATGTCTTGATGACATGCCCAAAATAGGGACGCCAGGGTTGAAAGTGGTTAACCGACAGACTGCTAGGATACAAGTAGTGATGGAAGAAGTAGGCCTACTACATTTAAAAAAAAAAACATTAGTAAAAGTATCAACACCACAATGTAGATAGAAATACTCTGTTAATCCGGTATTAAAATGTACTTGAGTAAAAGTACATTATTGGCGTCAAAATATAATTTAAAGTACCATAAGTAACAGTAGCCTGGTAAACCCTCCCTCCGGAAATCTCATTTCCATTTGATTTCGGGAGTGAAAATGGAGATGAGATTTCCGGAGGGAGGGTTTACCAGCCTAAAGTAACAGCACTCATAATGCAGAATGTCTCATTTAACAGGTTTTCAAAATGTTAAAAAAATCTTTAGAAAATAGTCGATCTACAGGACAAGCTCGCAACACATCGCATCATGACGCGTTGTGAGCTTGTAGATCGGCTATATTTTCAAATAGCCTAAGCATATAGGGCTGAAGTGGTTAATGTATGTTTTGTAATAATACTCTACAAATATAATTGCGTAACAAAAGTTTTCAAACAACTGTAGTGGAGTAAAAAGTACAACTTTTGCCTCTGAGATGAAGTGGAGTAGAAGTATCAAAAAGTATTTAAAAAATGGAATGTAAAGTATGTCAAGAAATAAAAGTACCTCAATTACAGTACTTGAGTAAATGTACTCAGTTACTTTCCACCTCTGCATGCAAGCAGCTGACCTTTAGGTGACAGGCGTGTACGTCGCTGCCCTTCAAATGACCACTGCGTATTCTTTGAACATCCAATAGTAAAACCGTCTGTTATTTAGACATGCAATCTGTGTTTTTTCCGTGGAAAGGGGGGGGGGGGGGGCATCCGGACCAACTGGACGTTCAGTTTGATTGGACAACAGACCGTATCCACGACAACATCCTGTGTGTTTGTCTCGACCTGCGGTCTAGAAGCTGGCTGGGAACGGCTCGTATCGTATCGTATCTGTCGGGTTTGAAACCTTGTATGAGCCGAAGCGGTTATTTTTACAGAAAATGGGGGGGGAAAGAACCTCTAGTGTGTTCCAATGGATCCAATGTACTGTAGTTGTTATTTTAGGGCTTATTTTGAGACTCAACCCGTTAAAACCTGGCAAGCATCTAGTGTCATTTTGGATTTTTTTCGTTGGCTATTACAAAAATAGCAGATCTACAAGCTCGCAGCGCGGCACGACGAGCTAGAGCTGCTATTTTTGTAGGCTACATTAAAAAAAAAATCTTCAAAGTGAATCATTTTGAATTACGAAATAGTTTGAGAACTACTGATTTAGAAGGCATAAATGTGTAGAATCGTTGGAATCTGGCCATGGGGGGTAGGCTGAACGTTGCTCTTGTTTTGTTTCTCTTATGTCAAATGTGTGTATTATGTGTTGCATACATGGCTGCTGAGTCGCAATAGACACATTTCAGTGAGAGCTGATAATAAAGTTGTATCGTATTTTTATATTTTATGTGACACTGTAGTATGATGAAGTATAGGGCATGAATTTATGAAAAACAAAATGCAAACTGAAAAGAGTAGAAATCTGGAGATACAAGGTTTTTCTGCCTGACAGCAACGATATGTCACTGGGTTTTTCTTATTCTGTGCGAGCCCTCAACGAATCAGTCCTCCAAACCCATAATTACAGAGTACAGATGAGTGGAAGGGCGAGACTCCACAGCGTTGCACGGACCTTCACGAAGAGACAAAAAAAAACATTAAAAAAACCTGAAAACCAAACATTGCCCCCCCCCCCCCCCCCCCCCGCCACATAAAACAAGTGAGATCAAAAGCTCCAACATATTCCAGAGACCCTCTCTCCAATACATCGATCAGAACTTTTGAAACGTCCTCCGAGTCCTCAACAAAGTGAGAGACAGAGGCAGATATATAGAGAGAGGTAGAGAAAGATTGTATGTTGTTCTGCCACATGTATATTGTATTTTATACTTTGGCTATTCAAAAATAGCAGATATACAAGCTCGTAGCGTGGCACCGAGTGCCGCGCTATGAGCTTGTAGATCTGCTATTTTTGAAAGATCTTGAACATTTGTGCAAATCTTTGAATATATATATTTTTTAAGCGTAACATTTGTAACTCAAATCTTTGCTTCTGGGGGCCCTTGGAACAAAATATTTTGAGATTGGGGTCCGCGGCCAAATACATATCATTTTGGGGGTCCTTGACATGAAAAAGTTTGAGAGTTAGTGGACCAAAAGTTTTGAGTTAGTGGACCAATTATATCAAGATAGGTTGAAAATGGGTGACGTCGTCCTTTAAGTCCAGTGGCTTTTTGGTCTGGTGGCTCTGCTTGTGTCTCAGAACCAGTTGGTTTCTCTGTAGGTGAGGGCTTTGTTATAGAGGATGTCTGAGTCTCTTTTCTTGTAGTCTTGTAGTTTCTTTTTCATTTTGATTAATGAATGGGTATCATCCTAATTCTGCTCTGCATGTATTGTTTGGTGCTTTCCGTTGGATCCGGAGAATGGATTTGCAGAATTCATGGCTGTGCAGGGTCTCAATTTGGTGTTTGTCCCATTTTTTAAGATCTTGGTTTGGCAAGTGGTCCCCAGATCTAGCAACTATAGAGGGAAATTATCTCGCTCTCTCGCTCGCTCTCTCTCTGTGTGTGCTGACCAATATTCTAAAATTATATTCTCCCTCTTCCCATTCCCATGTTTTTTTGCACTGGCTGTGATCCACTGCATATTGGAAATGCGTCTGATTCAGTGCTGAACACACACACACACTTACCCTCCCACAGACACGCATGCACACACACACACACACACACACACACGTGCGCGCTGATGTGCCGTGGCAGTCCTGTCACTCTTGGTTCAATAAAACCCTAAAGTCCAGTTTATAGACGACATACACAGTAATTACCGTTCACCTGAGCAAGGCATCTTTATTGACAAACAAGGGAGATTCCCACATAATATGTGAATAAAAGACCAGCAAATTAATGATATTGAAACAATACGACCTGATATATCACGAAGGCAATTCGCTCCACATCAAAGTCTGCATGCAATCAAGCCTTCAGTTGAGCGCCTGGAGAATTCTGAAGTCCTTATCTTTTACATTCAGTATATCTGTCTCTGTTCTTGTAGTCTTGTAGTCTCTTTTTCATTTTGATTAATGAGTGGGTATCATCCTAATTCTGCTCTGCATGCATTGGTTGGTGCTTTCCGTTGGATCCGGAGAATGGATTTGCAGAATTCATGGCTGTGCTGGGTCTCAATTTGGTGTTTGTCCCATTTTTTAAGATCTTGGTTTGGCAAGTGGTCCCCAGATCTAGCAACTATAGAGGGAAATTATCTCTCTCTCTCTCTCTCTCTGTCTCTGTCTCTGTCTCTCTCTGTCTCTGTGTGTGTGTTTATCGCCATCACCCCCCCCCCCTCTCATTATAGCCTCAAGGAGACCATTTCAGTTTCCAGCCTCAACATAGGACCAGACCCCCCACAGTGACAGACACACACACTCTTAAACTTTCTTATACTGTAGACATTCCACGAATCCCCAGGACACCGCTTCTTAGCGGTCATTTTAGGGAGGTCCTAAAAGCAGTGAAATGAACAAAGGAGTCAGTGAGATGCAGGGAGAACTGGACCAAACCACCGTGCTACCTAAGTTGCTACGAGAACAAGCCCAAAAGAAGCGACTAGGCCACATACAGGGGGGTCCCCAGCTATTGGCAAAAAAAAAATCTTTAAAAAGAATGTGAAATATTTTAAATATGTTTGACACAAATCTTGTAATGTGTCCCTGGAACAAAATATTTTCAGATGTGGGTCTGTGGCCAAATACATAATACTCTGGAGGTCCTTGACATGAAAATGTTTGAGAGCCACTGGTTTAAACAACATGAGGAAACAAGACCAAACTAGAAAAAGTGCTCCTCGGAGCACAAGTCTCCGCCAGGTCAAGTAGGTTATTATGGCCTCCTGGTGGCGCTATAATAGGCCAATGTGAAAAGGGTGCCATTTATTCCTAGGCTGTGCACGGCAATCGGACACTGCATGCATGATTTGAGGCATTTTGTTCTAAAAATGTGTTTTGCTAATTTTGACCTGCTGGTGGCGCTATAACATTCCAATGTTAAAAGGGTGGCATTTGTTCCTCAACGTAGTGCAAATGTGCATTCAAAGTTTCACCACAATCGGACGCTGCGTTCATGATTTGCGGCATTTTGTTCAAAACGGGCCACTCCTGCAAACATGAATGTCAATGTTAGCCAATCAGGATGGAATATGAAAAATCAAACAGATCCGTCTTGATCACATGACTATAGAGATCATGTGTACCTATTTGCGTGAAATTTGGATCAAATCTGAAGGCTTAATATAAAAAAAAATGTTTTACATAAGTCTGCCTCCTGGTGGCGCTATAAAAGGCAAATGTGAAAAATGCAGGGCAAAGGTTTTTCCTTGGCCTCTAGAGAGTGTGCATACAAAGTTTTACACTGATCGGTGCAGTTATAGGTAAAAACACGAATCGGCCTGTTACAGCGCCACCATGAGGCTGATTTGAACATTTTCAAATGGCATTTCTTCCTCGGCCTAATGGGAATGTGTGAGCAAAATTTCACGGAAATTGCATGCTGTGTTCATGATTTGAGGCATTTTGTTCGAAACGGAGTACTCCTGCAAACTTTGAAAGCCAATTTTTGCCAATCAGGATGGAATATGAAAAATCTGAAATTAGCCGTTTCTTTTAATGACTATAGGGATACTGTGTACCGATTTGGGGGATTTTTGGCCAAAATCTGTAGGAGTACTGTCCAAGAATGTGTTTTGCAAAAAGCGGCCTCCTGGTGGCGCTATAACAGGCCCATGTGAAAAATTTGGGGCAGAGGTTCTGCTCTGGCATCCAGGGAGTGTGTGTGCACAGTTTCTCTGCGATCAAGCCAACGGTGCCAGAGATTAGCTGTACACAAAATGACAGAATGACGGACACACGGACGGACACACGGACACACACACGGACGGACGGACAGGGGCGAAAACATACTCTCGCCATGCCTTTCGGCCTGGCGGAGACAATAAGCAACTACAATTTAGAAACAATACAAAAAAAAACCAAACCGCAAATACCAATATTTACAAGCAACTTAACAGCAAAACAAGCTCAAAGTCAAATAAGTAGACTTCAACAGGGATCTCAGGGGATGCCAGTTGCAATTAGGCCTGTCACAATTATTACATAATCGCCTAATTGCAATTGCAGTTCTTTTTACATTTAGTCATCTTAATGGTTTCCATGTTGGAAAATGTTCCTACATTTACAAACGTTTTCCCAAAAATAGCGGAATAGCCGATCTACAAGTCTGTTCAGGCTTTTTTTGGTGTGCCACCTACAGATCTGGTCAAAAGGATTTTTTTGTCTTTAAGTATAAAAGGTAAAAATTATTGTGATGCTATATCAACACATTTTTGCTGGGGACCCCCTGGAACCTCTACTCTCCTAATCTCTCAAGAACAGATTCTGCTCTCCGCTTGAATCTGTCGGGGGGGTTCGTCATCTCATAACATGTACGCACTGGCCTAGTGGGCGTGCCTTCAGATCAGGAAGCAGGCCGCGCTTTACCCAATCAAATGTAGTGGGCAGGATTTACTGTCTGCTCTCGCTTCCCACTGAAAACAAACCGAAACTCATTTAACAATAGCGTCCTCGGAGCAGACAAAACCACGGAAAGATATTCACATTTTAACTTGCTCCTTCATCATAGAAACAAGTGGGCTTATAACCAAAACGATCCATGTTCTCTGGGAGAAGTGGTGTTAGTGTTCCGTGTAGAAATATTGTTAGTGGGAATGAAAACATAAGCGCACCACCGGAAGTGGAGCGCTGAGGGCAGACCAAAAACCCCGGTTTCCTTGCGCACGGGTGCTCCATTTAGCTCCTTTTTATTTGGCGATGGGTTCCCAGATTGCTACTCTCTAAACACTGCTGCATCATTGTGCCTTATTGCCCATGACCTAAGCCAATCAGAATACTTGTTACATACCAAAATGACTTTGGCAGAACTGTTTTTTTTTGTAACACGCATTCTGATGAGAACATTGGCAATAAGGCAGGATGGATCAGCAGTGTTAGGAGAGTAGAGTTAGGCAGATAAATACAGGCAAAACAACAATAAATTAGTTTTGCCTAAGTCATCTACACAGGACACATCACTGTACAGAGTGAGGAGAGAGGAAACGGTACACAGAGAAAAAAACTGAAGCAGCAGCAGCAGCAGCAGTATACTAATAACTTTCCCTCAAATACCTGGCCTGTCATAAAGTTGACAGCATGAGGCTACTTTCCACTATGCTGATTTAACTGCTTCCCCATGTTACTTCCTATCGTTTACTACTTCCTTTTACAGTTTACAGTTCACAGTGAGAGTGTCTGGGATTGGGGGAAGCCTATAGCCTACAGCAGTGCTTCTCATAGTGGGGTTCAGGGACCCTCAGGGTTCCATGAGGAGATTCCCAAAGGACCCTTACAGGTCTGTAACTCTGAGAGTGTACGAATGGAACCAAAATGGACCCTTACGGAACCCTTGAAGGTCTGTAACTCTGAGAGTGTACGAATGGAACCGAAATGGACCCGCAATTCGTACACTCTCAGAGTTATGGGGGTCCTTGAAATTCAGATGTTTGAGAAGCACTGGCCTACAGGTTAAAGAAGTGGGACTTTGAATCCTTGGACTATAAGAATGTCAGAAACAGCTGAATGGGTAGACAGTAGCTGAATGGGTAGACAGTAGCTGAAGGGGTAGACAGTAGCTGAAGGGCTAGACACTAGACAGTAGCTGAATGGGTAGACACAATAGGTGAACATTCACAGAAAATCGCAGCTCACACGCTACACATTGTGAGCTTGTAGATCGGCTATTTTCAGTGGAGATATTTGGTGTAGAGGGGAAAAAAAGGAGAGGACCAAGTATAGTCCCTTGGGGGAACCCGGGTCAACAAAGTATACAGGGATTGAACAGTCGTTAAACCCTAAATGCTCCCTGGACACTGTATTAATAGATCCCACTGCTCACTAATAGTTTAGGATGGGTCAATTCTGAGGACAAATTTCACGTACGTGCAAATGTGCAGTGATAAATACCCCAACAACAACTGAAAGTGGAATCAATAATTATTAGGCAACCTCAACATGTAAAAAAAAAAGAAAAAACTGCTCAGTGGCCTTGTGGTTAGAGTGTCCGCCCTGAGATTGGGAGCTCGGGGGTTAGATCCCCATCCGGCTGGGCCATACCGAAGACTGAGGCTACCAAACTTATGTTGCTATAATATCAGTGGTTCTCAAACTTGTTCACGTCAAGGATCCCCAAAATGATATTTCGCCGCGGACCCCCATCTCAAAATATGTTGTTCCAGGGACCCCCCCCCCCCAGAAGCAAAGATTTGAGTTAAAAATTTTCGCTTTAAAAAATATATATATTCAAAGATTTGCACAAACTTTCACAATGTTTCTAAAATAGCAGATATACAAGCTCATCACGCGCGGCACTTGCTGCCGCGTAATGAGCTTGTTTATCTACTATTTTTGAATAGCCAAAGTATAAAATAAATTTGTTCCCGGTTTTAATGTGTAAAGGAGGTTGGCATCAGTTCTGATCGCTACCTGGCTGCCAGTGTGGCTGTACTGGGCAGCGCCCAGGTGTGAATGTGTGTAATTGTGTGAGAATAAAGGAGACCGTGGCAAACTCTGTGTGTTTCCCCTGGATAAATAAAAAAAAGTTTGTATTATTAACTCAGGTTTTGCAGCCCTAATAGCCATAGACAAGGCTTTTATAATAATTTCCAGTTGATAACCTGGTAATAATAACATTAATAGGTAACTTTCCACTTGTATTTTCCCCTACAGTACATCACCAAAACCCACAATCAAAAATCTCATCTGTTGACCATTAAAACACTTTTTACACAATTAAGGAATTAAGACATTTCAGAAATAGGGGGGTGCTTTCAATATTTCCATCCCTCTTGGTAGGAGATGGTCAGCAGTGGTTTGAGGGTCTATTGTTGGTTAATACCCTAAAACGGTGGTTTATTGGCGCTGGGCAGGCGCATACTGAAGTAGTCAGCAAGGCAATTTAGACCCTGATGGGGAGCAGGCATGGTGAATATGAGCTCAATAAACAACAAGTCATTTTGTTGCCACTTTGATTAAATGATGATGCATCATTTTTTTATCTAACCCTTTTCCTGGGAAAGTTGCTGTAATAGAGCACAGATGCTCTTTTACACCCAGCAACTAACAGCTTTCTACTGTTGGACACTTGTACTGTAGCAGCTCTGCTGGAGCCAGAGATGGGGACTCGAGTTTAAGAGTCGGACTCGAGTCGCCACACATGCGACTTGAGACTCGACTCGGACTCGCCCCTCAAAGACTCTCGACTCGGACTCGAGCTCAAAGACTTGTGAACAATCTTTATTTTGTGTTCTATTTGACGCATTCATGAATGACATGCCCGGCATCATTGTCCTTTCCTTGTCTTGCGCAACGGAATCTCCCGTGTGCACTGCCAACCGGCCTCAGTCTCGTCTCTGCAATGTCAGCATGGCGAGCACAACAGCTGCTGTGTGTGGTGCCTTTCATAGCGTTTAATATACAAATTAAACAAACATGTTAAGCTCAGCATCAGCTATCTAACTTTAGTTAACTTGGCATTTGCTTAATATTTTTTATAAGATGATCGGATCATCCGTGAGAGCATGTTTCTTACACGTCGGGTGTTTAACGCTACGTTCACTGCATTAACGTAAGCTACAAGCAAGCTACATGTCTATGTTGACCAAGTAATGTTACAGGCTAAGGCTACATGCTTATTTGGTTACCAAAATGCTTAGTATTTGTATACTCCATCGCGCCTCATTGTTTATGTGCCCAAAATAACAGATTTATAAGCTTGTCGACACACCATGACAGGTGCGTTGATAGCTTGTATGTATGGATAGCTTGTATGCTATAATTGATGTAAACTTACAGTACTAGATTAGCCTAAGTTGGCGCTCTGTTCGGTACCATTGCACAAAGCTGGATGATGAAAAAGTCGCATTTTGCGAACGGGGACACCACTTGGACATAACTGCGTTACTTCAGAGGAAACGGAATACTTCAGAGATGTTTCCTCACCCCTGGAAATGAATGAGAATGGTGGAACGTTAACCGCCAACTTATAGCCATATGCTACTGTATGTGATTGTGAGTACCGTGGATGTCCGTGGTTGTAGGAGCGTTCTCGCTACGCTGAAGAGACAGCACAGCAGTGCGCACTAGAATTATACCCAAACAAGTTGACACGTTAATCTTCCTTAATAAAACATAATTACGTTGACCAACCTACTGGCAGCCAGTAGCCTTGATAGGGTTAGGCTGCTGTGTGTGAGCCTGTGCATACCGCAGTGATGAGCTGCGCTTATTAAGATGCAAAGGAGCCTACATGAATGTAGCCTGTTATTCTGATAAACATTCATTCTGTGCATTTTTCACTTCGGGTTGGGTATGCAGGTCATCATAACTGTATTTCAGCTTGGTCACCGCAGTCTCCTTTCAGTGCTCCCAGACATTTAACAAGGGACCGGTCCAGCCATTCACCAGGGTGGAGCGGTCCACCCATTCGCCAGGGTGGACCGGGTCAACCCATTCACCAGGGTGGGATGTCTGTGCTTCTGATGTTGTGGGTTTGAATCTGATGACCCCTCCCCACTCTCTCTGTTTAACCCATTGAGACCTGAGGCCGATTCTACAAATGTCTTCTAAATCATAACAGTTTTCTGAAAAAAACTTATGTTGCTATATCAGTAACCTCGGGTACCCATGCGTTGTTTACTATATCAGTGGTTATCAAACTTCTTCATGTCAAGGACCCCCAAAAGGTATTGTATTTGGCCGCTGACCCCATCTCAAAATAGTTTGTTCCAGGGACCCCCAGAAGAAAAGATTTGAGTTAAAAATGTTTGCTTAGAAAATAATAATAATATATATTCAAAGATTTGCACACATCTTCACGATTCTTAGCAGATCTACAAGTGACACACTATGAGCTTGTTTATCTGCTATTTTTGAATAGCCAAATAATGTGCTATATATGTATAAAGCTAAAATCTAAAATGTCAGAGATGCTTTCCCGGTTTTAATGGGTTAAAACATCTCCTGTTGAGTCATTAAACCAGAATCACCACCTGACTGTTAAAGTCTAAGTATATGCAAAGTGTCAAAATGTGTAAAAATGTCTTTCAAGAGTTTCAACTGGCCAGTCAAACAAGTCATAATGTAGGTATAAAAGTGATATTGCACTAACTGTACAAGTATTCATCAGGTAATTGTTTATCCCCCCCCAAATTCTGATGGCTGATTTGACCCTAGACCCCAATTAAATGACTTAATTCTGACCTATTAATGTAGCTAACTGCACTTACGCTTTGTTAGGACGGTGTGCATATCTGAAAATTAAACGCAGCCATATGTCAATGATCTGGGAATCTATCAATCACACAGGACTCTCAACAACATCCTGCATTTCCTAAGACAAATAAAAACAGATGGAGAGAAACAAGTAGAGAGAGAGTGAGAGCCAGAGGAAAGTAAAAGACAGCCTGGGAAAGAGAGAGATGAGAAAAGCAGCATCAGACACAACGCGAGTATAATATAAGCTTTGTGGGAAATAGCATTAGCATAACAACAACTCAAGGTGAAGTTTGGTTTTGTGCTGGGAAGAATGTCTCGACAGAGACAGAACAGTTAACCATTTAAAATACAGAGACAGTTAAAGGGATATTTCACTTTCAAAAAAACGTTTGGTCATTTTATCTTCTACTCAGGCCTTTGTGAGCCCCCCAGACAGTTTTTAAGTTGCTCGATTCAGTATTTAGATATTTGATATTCATTTTATCAGACACGCCCACTTCCTATACAAACCCATTGTAACTTCAAACTCCATTTTAACCATGTTTAGATTCATCAAAAACACCCGTCCTTGGTTCTGGTGACTCACCCTGCCCTCCTAATGCGTGAGGGGCCGTGTTTTTTCGATTAATGTTTTTATTTATTTTATTTTATTTTTTTACTGTATTTTTTTTTTCATTTTCCCCCAAAAATATTTAAAATAAATGAAAAAAGTAATTGTTGTCCAGAACGCCATACTAAAGGTCCTAAGAAATCCTAGGCGTGGAAATAATTATGTTTAATTGTTCTGACTGGCCAGTTGAAACTCTTGAAAGACATTTTTATCAGTTTGACACTTTGCACTTAGACTTTAACAATCTGGTGGTGATTCTGGTTTAATGAACAGGAGATAATCCAAAATGGCCACCAATTATTGTCAAAAAGTCATAACATGAAGATTTTTTCCTTCACAGACCATTTAAGTCACCAGAACAACATACTAAAAGTCCTAATAAATCCTAGTTGCGGAAATATGTTTAAATGTTTAATTATTACATCTCTTTTTAGCCATTTTTTAATCAATATAACAGAACTACAGGATGTTATTACCAGATAGTATAGCATTTCACATCAAAGTAATTGTAACATACATAATTTCTATGAGGTGTCCAGAACAATGCTATACTAAAAGTCCTAAGAAATCCTAGTTAGGGAAATATTTTTAATATTTTATATGGCTTTTTGACAATAATTGGTGGACATCTTGGATTGATGCCAATTAAACATACTGGAGTATTTCCAATTGTCTATACTTTTACTTTTACTCCATTACATATAAGATGTACTTTGTACTCCACTACAATTATTTGAAAACTTCAGTTCCTTTTAGATTTTGTTTATTATTACAAAACATACATCAACAACTTCAGCCCTAGATACTTCGGCTATTTGACAATAGCAGATCTACAAGCTTACAACGCCTCGCTTTGCGACGCATGAAATCAATGGGGAAACCAAGTAGAAACTGCAGGCTTTCTATTCCTAGAAAGTTAGCACGCTGGAATGGAAGCCATTGTTCTCACTTTAATAAAAGTGAATGTGAAATCTTGTTTAAAAAAACAACAAAAAAAACTGCGTAACGATGTAGGCAGGCAACGATGCAGATTGTGTAGATCTGTTATTTTTTGCCAAATGTTCACCCCACAATAGAGATTCTAGGATTCATTCTTCCTTCACAAACTCCACGATTGTGAGTTAGAAATTTACATTTGCAGCACAGCTGCAGCTGTAGCTCCACAGACCGCAGGAGATGGGGAGATGAGTGCACACCAGTGAACAACAACATCCAACAAGCATTTAAAGCAGGTGCTGGACCAATAAAACAAAAAATTAAAGGCCTGCACACTGTTCACACAATGCAACCATAAAAAGGGATTTTCAGGAATGATCAGCTGTTCTCTAGCAACAATTAAGGCCACTTTGGCCTCAGGGCATGCCATTTGTTTGAGGGGCACAAGGCCAAACTGAGGGGAAACGACGGCCATGGCCTTCGTGGCCTCCCTGAAATTCCTGCTCTGCACTCAGTGCTCTATGGGTATAAGTAACAATATATCACTCAGTACTCTATGGGTATAAGAAACAGTATATCACTCAGTACTCTATGGGTATAAGTAACATTATATCACTCAGTACTCTATGGGTATAAGTAGTATAAGTACCGGTACTCAGTACTCTATGGGTATAAGTAACAGTATAAATACTCAGTACTCTATATACAGTAGGTATACTGTAAGTAACAGCGTCTCTGCCATATGTGGCTGCTGCATATTAGAGATAGCACAATACTTTGCCAGCCTTTTTGCCTCCTTTTTGGGCATCCCAAGTTGTTGAAGCCCTCTAACAACCAATCTGTGGGTATAATGTCCTAGGCTGCCCAATATAAAAACAAATAGTCTGCACACATAGCCAAGCTCTGAGATGGTATGTAGGAGTGATTGGTATAATGACCTTGGGTCATAAAAGCTTCCTCTAGGCTAGGGACAAAGGTGCAGGCTATCTGTAAGACACTTCCCTGATTTCTTTATCAACCACAACACGCACGCACACACGCACGCACGCACGCATGCACGCAAGCACGCACGCACGCACGCACACACGCACGCACACAGCCTTTGCAAAAATACTTGAGTGAGTGTGCTGCAGTCCAGTGCAGCGGCACACACATGGCTCACATAGTGCTCTGTTAGAGGTTAATGTAAAACTCTAAAGGGGATGAGCTGAGAATGTTCTGAAAGGAAACCCTGAGGGAGAAGCCATCAAGAAAGCAGCCATGTGCCACAGACAGAGCAAAGGCCATGTGGCTTCTGTCTTCTCACACTCTCTCCATGTGTCACTGTTCCTAGTACCACTCCAATATATCTGCATATAATTTATTTAGGCAATTTTTATTTACTTTTATTTTCGATATCTACCCGTTTATATTATGTTTTTGCATAGTAGTGTATTTGTTTTGATGAATTGAGTACATAGGACCCCAATGGAAACAAGCCAGTGCTTTCTTGGGTTTAAAATCCTCGTATTGAACTGTATACTTCACTGTGCTTGTCTTTGCCAATTGTTAATAAAGTATTCAATCAATCACAGTATTTCAGTCACACACACACTTGTGTCAGGATGAAAACCATAATTTATTGCGATGGTATAGCATTGTTATTTGGCTCCATGCTCCCATCACGATCCAGAACAATCTGCGCAGGCATGACACACACTGTCAAATGGACCCTTGCAGCAGTGGTTCTCACACTTTTTCATTTCAAGGACCCCCTTCTGTTGTGCCAGGGACCCCCAGAAGCATAGATTTGTGTTAAAAATGTTTCCTTTAAAAAAAAAAGTATTCAAAGATTTTCACTAATGTTCAAGATTTTTGAAAAATAGCAGATATCTGCTATTTTTGAATAGCCAAAGTATAAAAGGTTAAAGTGGTTAGTGATGCTATGTTAACTCATTTTGCTGGGGACCCCCTAGGACCTCCCCAACTTACCCAAGGACCCCACTTTGAGAACCAATGCCTTTACATGTCTGTAACTCTGAGTGATATGGAACCAAATGGACCCTTATTTCAGCCCAAAGACCCCTTAGCTGAGAGAGATGAAGCAGGGACCTCCCCCTCACTATATATTGTATGAAATTGAGTTGCAGGCACGACTGCTGGCGTAGTGGTCCGAGCACCTATAGGCTCTAAAGTAGCCTATAGGTGCTCGAACGTCGCGGGTTCGAGTCCCGATGCCGACGGCCTTGGCTGCGTGTGAAAAAAAAATATTGAGTTGCAGATTCAACTTTTTCATAGATTTCATAGATCATTGGTTCTCAAAGTGGGGTCCTTGGAGGGGTACCAGGGGGTTCCCAGCAAAATGTGTTAATATAGTGTCACAATCATTTTAACCACTTTAACCATATTTTATAATTTAGCTATTCAAAAATAGCAGATATACAAGCTCATAGTGCTATGAGCTTGTAGATCTGCATTTTTTTGAAAAATCTTTAATATATATATTTTTAAAGCGAACATTTGTAACTCAAATCTTTGCTTCTGGGGGTCCCTGGAACAAAATATTTTGATATGGGGTTCCGCTGCCAAATACATATCATTTTGGGGGTCCTTGACATGAAAAGGTTTGAGAAACACTGTCATAGAAAGCTTCATAGACTTGTTTGCCAGCACTATCATCAGTAGTAGGCTATGTTGGATTTGTGTTAATGTTTATTTTCAGACATTTAACCACTTCAGCCCTCAGTACTTAGAAAACTTTACCTTTCACTCTGTACTTGGTCTGCTCTTTTTTCCCCCTCTACACCAAACCTCTTTACCGAAAATAGCCGATCTACAAGCTCACAGCGCCCCACGGCGCGAGGAACTATATGTAGATCAGTTATTTTGGGCTTACGTTCTCCTCACAAAAGGGTACAGGGTTCAAGTGGTTAAAGTAAAACAAGACCAGGAGACCTGGTTCTGCCAGACCCAAAATGAAGTCCTAGTATGTAACACACCTACAAACCACTTTATAACTGAAGTTCATGATGTCATGAATAGTTCGTGACGAAAGGGGACGTCACAAACTTTTTTTTGGCTGGGGCCGGAGGACAAATGGCCCCTGCCCATGTATGAACGAAACAGGTACAAAGCCTCATGGTACAAAGCCTCCATACATGGAGGAAACGGGTACAAAACATGCACTACGTCACGGCTAAGCCGGACTTCACATGACGTGTCAGCCTGTGTTTACCCATGTATGGACGAAAGGGGGACAGACTTTTTTGGCTGGGGCCGGAGGACAAATGGCCCCTGCCCATGTATGGACGAAACAGATACCCATGTATGGACGAAAGGGGGACAGACTTTTTTGGCTGGGGCCGGAGGACAAATGACCCCTGCCCATGTATGGACGAAACAGATACAAAGCCTCATGTAAGCCCGACCCCTTGGGTCTGGCAAAAAGTGGTTACCCCAAAAGTAGTTAATGTAGCATCACAATCCTACTACTTTAATTGAAATGACCTCCAAAATATGTCCGGGGTTGCTCAACACACGATCACTCCATTTGCCCCGAAACTTGCCACAGACTGTTGATCAGAGCTCTGGCTATAATATAGGCTTCTTTCCCCGCCTTCAATGTACTTACATATTGTAGGGTTAATATAAAACTACATTTTCTACTACATCTTAACATTTTAGCTACAGCAGCTTTCCTTCTTTCTGGACGCAGTATCTTTCTATTCTATTAGTCGATTACCATGATCAATCATAACCATAAGGACTTTCCAATGCAGCTACCACTGCCAAATATGTACTGTGATGGACTGTGATATGGTCGGGCCTAGATGTGAGGACCGCGAAGCGGCCCAAACCTAATTTTAACCACTTTATTACAAAAAAAAACTCCAGATCTACAAAGTCACAAAGTTTGTACATCTGCTATTTTTGAAAAATATCAAAAATGTTTGGAAATTCATGAATGATTTTTAATTTCTTTTAACATAAATCTTCTCCCAGGCACAGAACATTTTCAGTCTACGGCCAAATACATATGAATTTGTGGGTCCTTGACGTTTTTGTTTTGTTTGAGAACCACTGCTTTACAGTATATGAACATAGACTGTGTGGATTGTGTGTGTTTTAGTGCTATCTGACTGGCTGGAAATAGATTCCTTCTGGAACCTTAGACCAGTTGTCTGAATCTCATCAGCCCCCGTTGGCAGCCTGTATGTGACAGTGGAGCCTGGTTCATGCGTACTGTCTGAATCTCATCAGCCCCTGTTGGCAGCCTGTATTTGACAGTGGAGCCTGGTTCATGTGCTTCCAATTCTTAACAATTAAAGAGACTACTGTAGCACGTGTAGCCAGTCAGCCGACGACATGGTCAGTATAAGAACGCAGTCAGGGGATTCAATGTAGTAGCTATTGTTCTCTCTCTGCAAATCTGCAGAAACCATATGCTTTTGATGTGGTGTGTGTATGTGCTTATGTGCATGCATGTGTGTGTGTTGGAGAGAGTGAACGAAACACAGAGAGGCAAACAGACAGACAACCATTACAGTCTATTAAAAGTAGATTTTGCCAATGGACCACTGATTACCTATATTTTGTGAATATTTGCTAAATCAATTCTAATACATTTTGATCAAAATAAACACATAGCTTTTTGATAGATAAAAAAACAAGTATATATACCAACTGGATATTAAACTTCAATTTGAAAAGAACATTTCACTTAATGAGCTTTGTTTCTTAACCCATTAAGACCGGGCAAGCATCTGTATCATTTTAGATTTTATCTGTATATTCATTTTATGTAGCATATTGGTTGGCTATTAATTCAATTGCAGATATGAAAGCTCATAGCGTATCACTTCGTGCCACGCTATGAGCTTGTATATCTGCATTTTTGGAAAAATCTTGAATATATATACTGTACTGTATATTATATAATACATATATGAAAGCCAACATTTTTTACTCAAATATCTGCTTCTGGGGGTTCCTGGAGCAAAATATTCTGAGATGGGGGTCGGCGGCCAAAGTTTTGAGCACCACTGATATAGCAACACACGTTTATCAGAAAACTGTTAGGATTTAGAAGTCATTTTTAGAATCGGCCTCAGGTCTTAATGGGTTCAAATTCAATAACAATTTCAACCTCCTGTAGCTAAATAAGATAAACAGTCCTGGGTTGTGTGATGTTTTATACGGTCAGAATCGGCTTTGTTTGTGTTCGTTTACAAGCTAAATGAGAGGGCTGTTTCACCATTCAAAGGGAGCATATTTTGTATGATCAATTGAGCAATATTTTTAGATTTCTTGCCCACCTTTAACTACTACACAACCCAAACCTCTACCAAAGTGTAATAGCCCTTTAAGCCCTATTCATATATATACAATAGTTTGCCTATGCCATGTCTAAAATATGCCTGAAATATGGACGCCAGGTTGAAAGTGGTTAAAATCGGGACACATTCTAGCTGCATAACTGCCGATACTGATGTTTTAAAGCATATTTAGAGGTCAGGTTTAGGAGCTCCTGATTTATACGTAGTTGTGTACCAGCTACGTTCCAAAAATAGCAGATCTACAACCTTGTTGATCAGTTATTTTTAGCTTTTAGGGTTACGAAAAAAGACAACAAATTGAAAAAACGTCATACCATAAAATCACCGGCCTTAAATGTTGATGTCCTCACAAGTAGTATTAAAAACGTGCGTGAGTGTGTGCACGTCCGCATGAGTGTGTGTGTGTGTGTGTGTGTGTGTGTGTGTGTGTGTGTGTGTGCGTGTGTGCATGCGAATATTTGTCCTTGTGTGAGTCCACAAACACAGTGGTGATATTTATTCCAATTAAAACACAACAGAGATATCATTTTACACAAAAGACATAAGACAAAGATTCTGGTTCTGGTTAACCCATTAAGACCTGAGGCTGATTCTAAAAACAAAATAAATCTAAATCTTAACAGTTGTTTTTAGAAAAATATAAAATACAAATTTATTAAAAATACCCCAAAATATTTTGTTCCAGGGACCCCATAAAGATTTGAGTTACAAATGTTCGCTTTAAAAATATATATATATTCAAATATTTGCACAAAATTTGTGCAAATATTTGACTGAATACATTGTGACTACATTGTACATGTTCAAGTTTTTTTCAAAAGATTGCAGATCTACAAACTCAATAGTGCGGCACTCGGTGCCGCGCCATGAGCTTGTAGATCCATTTCTGAATAGCCAAAGAAATGTAAAATGACACAGATACGTTCCCGGTCTTAATGGGTTAAAACCCATCAACTGCTGGATTCTTCACATCTCTTGTAAAACCAAACAGTCTGGATTTGATCCACACACCCTTTTAGTGGAACGCATCAAGCTAGCAAGCTCATAGTGCGTAAATCTTTGAATAATATGTTTTAAAGTGAACATTTGTAACTCAAATCTTTACTTCTTGGGATTCTACAAATGTCTTCCAACAGTTTTCTTAAAAAAACACAATGTTGCTATCAGTGGTGCTTAAAACCTTTTTCATGTCAAGGACCCCAAAATGATATGTATTTGGCCGTGGACTCCCCATCTGAACATATCTTTGTTCCAGGGACCCCCAGAAGCAAAGATTTGAGTTCAAAATGTTTGCTTAAAAAAAAAAGATTAAAAAAAATTTGATCTACAAGCCCATAGAAAAAGAAATCAGGATTTTTCAAAAATAGCAGATCTACAAGATCAAAACACGGCACTCGGTGCAGCGCAATGAGCTTATATCTGCTATTTTTGAATAGCCAAAGTATAAAATAATGTTT
The DNA here is from genome assembly GCF_963280865.1 of Gymnoscopelus braueri. Taxonomy (NCBI): domain Eukaryota; kingdom Metazoa; phylum Chordata; class Actinopteri; order Myctophiformes; family Myctophidae; genus Gymnoscopelus; species Gymnoscopelus braueri. The sequence continues at coordinate 32,932,661 of NC_137625.1, read as the reverse complement.
GTAGCTAAAAATATAAAATGACACAGATGCGTTCCCGGATTAAATGGGTTAAGATTTGATATCAAAGTTTAAGAAATATACTTTATTAATTTGCCAATATTTACATTTACATGTATTAGTCATACTTTAACTTAAGCCCTATTTTATACTTAAAGGTAGGGTAAGTGATTTTCTGTTTAATAAAGAGCTGGAGAGACATGGGAGACTCCTTTTACTGAACAAACACTCTATAGCAATGAGTGTGAGAATACAGAGATTTTTAACACTTATTTTAGCCAAAGTAAACCACGTACCCTACCTTTAATATTTGCAACTATTCTCGACGTTTTGTACATCTGCAAAGTAAATTTGCAAAGCAACTAGTAACTAAAGTTTTCAAATAATTGTAGTGGAGTAAAAAGTACAATATTTGCCTCTGAGATGTAGCGGAGTAAAAGTAGAAGGGTTAGGTTAGGGTTACTCAAAGTAAAAGTTGCAAATTGTGCTGAAGTACTTTACAGTACTTGAGTAAATGTACTTTAGTTACTTTACACTACTGTCTACACAGCTAGTGCACATAAATAAAATGTGTGTATTATTAAAATGTGTGTATTATATAACAAAACTAGCATCTTCCATATGAACTGCAGCCAAAGTCTCCTTGCCCTTGGGCGATGATAATATCTTATGCAACGCCTATTCATTTGGACGGGACTCACGATATCAACAAACAAATACAAAAGTTCTATATGGATACGGCCTCTAAAATGGTTCCTTGTGTATCCATTTAAATTGCATAAAAACATAATCATGTTGGTTCTTCATCAAAGTGTTTCCAGATGGGGCATTTTTAACGGGTCCTGAAGCAAGCTTTAGAAACCTGACCCGTAAGCTCTGAGGATATATTTTTTACAGTGTGTGAAACTGAAGTAAACGTTTGGGTAGGAGAGCTTACTACACTCAAACATTTGTTTGTTTGAGATGCTCTTTGGATAGACATCAATAGACATCCAAGGTACTCTCTTTAAGCACAATTAAAAAGCCTTTAATGGCACAGTCATATTAGACTTTAGAACGGACAAAATGTGGACACGTTTTGGCATTAAGCAAACAAGAGAGAGTATTTGTTTTTTCGATGTTCAAAGACTGTCCAAAATACCCAATCTACTATGTTTGAACAACTTGTGAAAGTTTTGAAAAGTTTAGCATATATAATGACAAAGTGTCCCAAAACGTGTTAAGTGGTCAGGTGGGTGAAAGTGATAGTGGCTAAGTGTGTCCGTGGGTTATGTTGAACCAATAAAAGGTATAAATAATAACTACATTGGAAAACTGTTTTGGAGGAGCTTTTTTTCCTTTTCCTGACAGATGGTGCTCTCTCTCTGCTGCTGTCGAGCTGTGACGTGTGTATCTCAGTACACGCAAGCCGTGACCAGTACATCATCATAATAATAATAATAATAAACTTTATTTATGAAGCGCTTTTCAAAACATGGTTACAACGTGCTTTACAATGGCAAAATACGGTTGCGCACAGGTTCGTATAAGGTTCCAGCATGTCTAAAATGTAACTGGGAGCCTGACCTCAAAGCTACTAGCAATAGACTGCAAAAAAGCTTCTTTCCACGTACAATCAGGTACATGAACGATCTGACAAGAGCCAGAACGAACCAGGTCAAAGGGAAATGCTAAGACTGCCACCCACCCACCCCTCATCCGTCCTTTCCTTGGACTATTATGCTTGAACTGCACCTACTGTACCTAATCTGCTGTATATGGAATATACTGTGAAGATGTTTACACAAAGTCAGGTGGCAGCTAATGCTGTTGGTGTATACGATATAACAAGTTTCTTATGCACATGAACATTTGATGATGCTCTATTGTATTCTCTTTTTACTATTTTTTTCACTCTTTTTTTCTTTAAATCTTTTTTACGATTTCTATCATTATTCTTTTGTTGTTATTATTATTAGGAAGCCAATGTACCTGTAAACAAGATGTAACAATAAAGTACAACCTTGAACCTTTAACCTTGAACCTTGACCTCGCAAGGCTTTAAAAGTCGTCAGGAAAATCTTTAAATCAATTATAAAACTCACCGGCAGCCAGTGAAGGGAGGCCAGGAATGGCGTAATGTGATCTATAGCTGCTGAATTCTGTACAAGTCGGAGGAGAGAGATATAGCCTTTTTGCTGAGCCCAGAGTCGAGATGTTCGAAATGTATGTAATCATTCAAATGAGCGTGGTAATTAATTATGTCATTTAAAAAGAACACACGCTTGGATGATTAGTCTTGTCCCACACGATAATTCACCTTTCAACTCGCCAGGAATTTGCTTTTGAGACTCGACCATATAATAGTGTTGATCCGGAATCCTTTGCTTTGAGAGAAGGAGAGTCTTTGTATTTTCTAGTAGACTGTAGTCCTGATGTTGTCAGTCTAGTCAATTTATAAAAGACTTTAGGGCAGGGGTTTTCAACGTTTTCCAGGCAAAGGACCCCCTAGCTGAGAGAAAGATAAAGCAGGGACCCTCTCTTTATTGTATAAACTTGTGTTTCAGATGCAATTTTTGTTTTTACTTGGTCTGCTCATTTTTCCCTATAGCCATGGTTCATGCTAGGGTTCAAGTGGGTATTGTAAAAAGAAAAAAAGCATATCACACAAAGATCCCCTCCCCCCCCCCTTCTTTAGGGTAGTTATTGCTCCTCTGTCCTGATAAATAGGAGTCCAGAGGAGAGGAGAGGAGAGGAGGATGCTGTGACCCAGAGTGGTGCTCCGTTTACCTTTAATTCAATTGAAGGAGTTTTATAGAACCTGAGAGTCACTATAAAACGCTTAATTTTATTTTATTGAGGACGGATTCTCTTTGATAGAGACAGCCAGAGTCACTGTGACAGTGACCTGCAGAGGTGTGTGTGTGTGTGTGTGTGTGTGTGTGTGTGTGTGTGTGTGTGTGTGTGTGTGTGTGTGTGTGTGTGTGTGTGTGTGTGTGTGTGTGTGTGTGTGTGTGTGTGTGTGTGTGTGTGTGTGCGTGCGTGCGCGCGAAGGCGGTATAAGCTGTATACTGTATGATTGCGAGAGTCGATCAGTCATATTTTAGAAAGTGACAGAGATTCCACACACACACAATCCAATGTGGAGAGCAACATAATGATAGTGGAGGAGAGGATCGAGAGATAAGGAAAGTGATGCGTTGTAGATCTGCTATTTTTATACATTTGAAAACTTGTGAAATGGCACAAATAATATAATATATTCCTACATTGTAGTATTGATACTTTTACTTAAGTTCAAAGTTTCCATTACTGGCCACATTACTGGTCACAGAAACGTCTTGAAAGATGTCCAATCATCTAATAATCCCGCCGGTGGAGTTTCTCAGCAGGAAATGGAAGTACAACAATAAGATATGCTAAAACACAGAGCCAAACCCTGAAATAGCAGCTTGGAACAATATTTGACCATGCATTCATGTTTAATTGTGCTGTGCTGCGCTGCGCTCTAGAATCCCGCCCCCTCTCTCTCTCTCTCTCTCTCTCTCTCTCTCTCTCTCTCTCTCTCTCTCTCTCTCTCTCTCTCTGGTATATAACAGTGTTTACCATGCCAGTGTGTTAGTGAGGTGGTGAGTCAGTGAGAACAGCTGGTGTGCCATCATGTCTGCTCATTCAGCATTCACAGGAAATGGAACAGTTTTGGAAACGTGCTGTTCTTACAAAATGACACATAGAGATGTAATATGACACCACTATAACATAAAGAGCTGGAAAGAAAATAACTTGATCGTACAGAAACCTTCATATATACAAAGCAAAATCGTGAGTGATAATTTAACCCATTAAGACCTGAGGCCGATTCTACAATTCGTAAATCAGTAGTTCTCAATTATGTTCGTGCTCAATTTTTTTGGGCCACGGACCCCCATCTGAAAATGTTTTGTTTTAGTTTTTTGACTAAAACTATGATGAAAAATGTTTGTCGACTACCTTTTTTCACTGTCCAAAACTAAATAAAAACTAAGCTATGATGACTAAAAACTATGCCTAATATATATTGAGTATTTTGCCAACAAACAAAAACTAGACTAAAATGTAAGTGAGGTACTAGTGGAGAAGGGATCCAGTAGAACTAAGACTAAGTCATTTTATACCTGGCTGCATGTGGTGTCTAAGTATAAATCAGGCATTACGAAGCCATCGAGGCCTGCCAATAAATGTAGTCGACTTCGTCAACTATAAATGTTAGTTGACTAAAATCGTATGATATTTAGTCAACTAAAACTAGACTAAAAGTAAAACATTTCAGATGACTAAAATATGAGACTAATGTGTGTACTGTAATGTGTGTGTGTGTGTGTGTGTGTGTGTGTGTGTGTGTGTGTGTGTGTGTGTGTGTGTGTGTGTGTGTGTGTGTGTGTGTGTGTGTGTGAGTGTGTGTGTACTGTGTGTGTGTGTGTGTGTGTGTGTGTGTGTGTGTGTGTGTGTGTGTGTGTGTGTGTGTGTGTGTGTGTGTGTGTGTGTGTGTGTGTGTGTGTGTGTGTGTGTGTGTGTGTGTGTGTGTGTGTGTGACAGCAGCTGCACACACCGCAGACCCTATTAGTGGCTTAGTTTTTACGAGGCTGTTGTTCTGTTAAGTCTTGGACTGAGAGGCCTGGGACTTCATAAAAGTTCCAATTAAAGAAACTGTAAAAAATGTAGAGGCTTAAAACATCACTTACGGCAAGGCCATCAGTCAATGCAGAGGCTTAAAACATCACTTACAGCAAGTTCATCAGTCAATGCAACGCCACACAAACAAACAAAAAATTAGGACAGTGATTCTCAACCTCTTAAATGTCAAGGACCCCCCAATACGATAAGCATTAGACCATGGACCCCATGTGATACAATGTTTATCTCTGTCAGTACCGCGGGAAGTAGGGGTGCTGGGGGTGAGGCCGCCCCCCCTCCCCCCAGGTACCGCACCCGCTACCGCCCCCCGATAAATCGGCAAAAATAAGAATTAAATAACATAACTCTAACCTAACCCTAATTAATCCTAACCCTAAAACCGAAATAAAAAAACCAAAAACTGGGAAAAAAACGAACCCAATCCGCCCAGAACCGCAGGGGGTCCGCACCCCATAACCTAAAAGCATACCGCACCCCTAACCTAAAAGGTCTTCCCGCGGCTATGATCTCTGTAGACCCCCAATACACTGTAAAACCCTCAGTGTTAATTTAACTCTGAAAGTGTACAAATGGAATCAAATGGACCCGTTACAGACCGTTTAAGGAATACTTCAACTTAAAAAAGTACTCATTTTGTATCAATTACTCAGTCCATAAAGTCCTGAATACATGGAGATGTAGTTTTGGTTTTGTTTTCAATCCAATATATTTAACTAATCTTAACAAGAGCAAGACCATATTTAAAACATTCTCTTTAAACCTGGATCATCAGTAGGCCTCTCAGTGATTAACGCTGTGAGAGTAGTTTTGGAGTTTATATTATTTTATATAGCTTTGAATTGGTCTCCTACCACAGCAGCAATATATTGGATTATTGTCTCAGGAATTAAAACAAAACAAAACAAAAAATCTCCATGAATTCAAGGCTTCATGGAGTGAGTAGGCTAATTGATAGAAAAATAAGTGAAGTATTCCTTTAAGGGTCCATCTGGACCCCTGGTGGTCCCCGGAGCCAAAGTTGAAAAACAGTGGTGCATTAGAACTGGGGGTCAGGATCCCAGGGGGGTCCCCAGATGATTATCTTAAAGTGCAACGTTGTTTTCTCACTCAACAGTAAACAAACCAACATACAGTATAAGTATATACAGCTGGTAATCCAACTTGACAGCGTGTTGCGAGTTCGACTCCCGATCTCGACGACCTTTGCTGTGTTCACCCCCCCCCCCATCTCTCTCCCCATTTCCTGTCAGCCCACTATCCTACAGGGGGGCAGAAAAAGCCCCAAAAATATATATATATATCATTTAAAAAAAGGCAAACATTGTGAAAATAGCCGATCTACAAGCTCACAACCCCTCGCAGTGCGAGCTTGAGGTTGGGCTATTGTCATCTATCTGTGCAACCGAGTCAAACTAAATTTCAATGCCTACAATTGCTTGTCAGGGTGTGGGGTCCCCAGTTCAAATATGATTATTTTGGGGGGTTGTGGCCTGGAAAGTTTGGGAACCCTTGCATTTGAAAACTTTGAGTTTTATTAAGGTCACCACCTAATATAACCTGTATACTTACTGTATGCTGGAAGAAAGCAGCAGTTTTTGAAGTTTCCCAACGAGCTGTACACACAAACCTGTTGGAACCAACTGTGACCCCTTTTTCAGGTGAAAATGCAAGGTAGCAAACTCCTTGACATAGCATGAATTCAGTTCCTGTAATGGAATCTTAGAAATGCACTAGTCAAGCTCCTCTCCAAATAAAAAACGTTGGGCTTCTCTGTTGGTCTGTCATGCTTGGGTTGCCAGATATGATAAGATACTAGATACAAATAAAATCACTTTAATCCCAGAGGAGAGCTTAGGAATTTTCAAATTGCCAAGAAAGAGCAGTAGCTATGAATGTAAATCAACAGAATAGATAAAATAGACACAAATCATTTCTAAATTTCAATCTCAAGCCTCAACCATTAGGCCAAAAATGTTCACTTTGCAGACAAGATATATCGAACTTGAATGGGCAGCTTTTCATGAAACTTGCTGAGCACACTTGCAATGTCATGTCAGTTCCATCCACTTTGGTCTGGTTGGGTGTAATGAGCAGCACAGAATCTAAGGGCCACTAGCGTTTTGGGCCCTTTGTCTTGTTAAATATGTCTTTATTACTCATTAAATGATCAAGCGTGTGTTCAAGTCCAAGTTAAACATTTTAATCCAATTGCAAGACAATTCGAGTCCGAGTCACAAGTAATGGTTTATTGTGAGTCCAAGTGAGACTTGATTCTAACTGGACTTAATGCTTAATACTACAAGACTGAAATTCACTAAGGAATGAATTTACACCAAGTGACCAATGTAACATAGGATTGCCAACCGTACCTGGAAATACAGGATCTTCCCTTATTTGGAAACTAAAAGACGTGTCCCTTATTGAACTGATCAGGTACGCACTTTGTTCCAATTTTTTTGGGGGAATCAATCAATGACACACATCCTACAAGTTCTAACAGCTCATGCACATGTACTATAATACAGGTCTTTAACCACTTGAACCCTCTAGACTATAAACTGGTCCTGAGTCTTTGCCAACAATAGCCGATCTACAAGCGCACAACGCAACGCATGTTGTGAACTTGTAGATTGACTATTTTTGGCTAAGATGTAGTTTCGCGCCGCATTTCGAGCTTGTAGATCTGCTACTTTTGATTATTTTGTGTGACGCTGTAGTAGGATCAAGTAGGGCGTTAATTTACGGAAAAACACAAAACGTTAAAATATGGAGATAAGGGGTTTCTGCCTGATAGCAACGAAGATTTTTACATATGTTGAATACAGTGAGACCTTTTCTGGGCGTCCCTTAATTTTTCATAGAAATAAGGGTGACGCCCGGCCGAGTGTCCCTTATCTGAAGTTCAGGTATAGTTGCCAACCCTAATGTCACATCAGCATTAATAAAATGTCAACGTTTAATATTGCATCCACTTTCCTCAGAAACCACCCCTCCAATCTGCCCCAGCTGTACAAACAACCCTGAGTATAAAATACTTTGAGAGAGAGAGAGAGAGAGAGAGAGAGAGAGGGGGGGGGGGGGGATTCTAGAGCGCAGCACAGCACAATTAAACATGAATGCATGGTCAAATATTGTTCCAAGCTGCTATTTCAGGGTTTGGCTCTGTGTTTTAGCATATCTTATTGTTGTACTTCCATTTCCTGCTGAGAAACTCCACCGGCGGGATTATTAGATGATTGGACATCTTTCAAGATGTTTCTGTGATATTTTGTGTGGAAACTAGGAAGGTGCGGCTGCTTTCTGCCATGTATTTCTATGGTAGGGGCCTAAAGGACTGTCATCCATGTATTTCAATGGTAAAGGACTGTCACCCATGTATTTCTACGGTAAAGACATGCGCTGGTGGAGAGCCCTGGGTGCTTCAAGCAGACAACTTTTGGTCATGTGATCGTCCTGGCTGTGTCTGACAACCCCGATAATGACGTTGAATCATTAGCACGACCATGTTTACATTGTTTCAGCTAAGCTATGTGTGCTAATAGTGCAGATGACAGGACGTTTGAGTGCTACGACGGTTGATATAGGTTTGAACGTTGCGGGCATCAATAGGTCTACGCTGTGTGGAGCGCTATGCTCAACTCTCCTCCTCAAAAATTATTATTTACTCAGAAAACTAAACGTTTTGTTTTCAATTTGCAAAAGGATCAAACAGAAAAAGGAGTTATTTTATTTATTTGTTATCAAAGCTGTAATTGTGATTAGAGACAAGCTCTTTGTGTGTTTGTTTACTGAAGGTTGTGTTTTACTGTAGCGCAGGTTTTAATTAGCTTGGGTTTTGTGAACTAAACACAGACTACAGGGCAAAGAGGCTCTGGAATATTGCTTTGAATATTGTCGCTGTCGGGCAGAAACCTCTTATCTCCATATTTTAACTTTGTGTGTGTTTTTTTTGTTGTAAATTAACGCCCCTACTTGATCATACTTCAGCGTCACACAAAAGCATCAAAAGTAGCAGATCCGCAATGTCGAAACGAGGTGTGAAGCGACACATTTCGAGCTTATATAGATCTGCAACTTTTGATGCTTTTTGAATTTGAATCCTGAAAAGTAACAGTTTTGGACATTTTGGAGGTTTCCACCCGACAGAGACCATATCTAACTTAACATCTGACATGACATCATCACCCTTCAGAGTGAGGGCTTGACTCTGTAGCCCCAGGACCAATGACACACACAGACACACAGACAGACAGACAGACAGACAGACAGACAGACAGACAGACAGACAGACAGACAGACAGACAGACAGACAGACAGACAGACAGACAGACAGACAGACAGACAGACAGACAGACAGACAGACAGACAGACAGAGCCAGGATTAGTCTGACCCTAAACAGGCCAGGGCACGTTAACCCTCCCTCCCCCTCATTGTGTGTGTGCGCGCGCGTATCGTCGCTGTCAGGCAGAAACCTTGTATCTCCATGATCAAATGTATTTTTTCCGTTAATGAAAGCCATACTTCGTCATACTACAGTGTCACACACTATCTATATATTTATTTAAAAAAACACAGACAGACTTAACCACTCTCACTTAAAAGAAAATCAAACATGAAAAAAATACCCAATCGACAGGACTGTTCTTGTAGATTGGGTATTTTTATTTTTTGAAACTTTTTGAAAGTGGTTAAGTCTACAGGTCTGTGGGTTTGTATAAATGTTTAGCCAATGAAAAAGTATTGATGGCCTAATTAATTAATATACTGTACATTGGATCCATTTGAAACACATGCTCTTTTTCATTTCCAATGAAAAGTAAATAGTTTTGTAAAAGACAAAACAACTTAACGTTTTTGGTCCATACGTAAAATGTTCTGTAAAGCAGTAGTTCTAAAAATATATATATATCAAGGACCCCCAATATGAAATGTATTTGGCCGCGTACCCCTATCTCAAAATATGTTGTTCCAGGGACCCCCAGAAGCAAAGATTTGAGTTACAAAGGTTCGCTTTCAAAAATATATATATTCAAAGATTTTTCAAAAATAGCAGATCTACAAGCTCATAGCGCAGCACTCGGTGCCGTGCTATGACTTTGGACTTGCAACGACTTTGGACTTTTACAAGGTTTCTGAGTATATCAGCATGGGGTGTAGGCTTGTCCCGTCTCTGATGAGCACATGTCTGGAGGGCTGTGTCCTCTGAACCTACTCATTTAGACTCCATCTAGCCTATAATTTCCAGGCTGACTCAGTTTTGGGGGTGGGGGGGGTGTCTGTAACTGTAACAGTGAAACAAAACAACATGAAACATTGCAGGCTGGGTTCTTTGGGCGATGGAGATTCAGTTAAAATCGATTGCCTTATCCCATTAAGACCGGGAACGCATCTGTGTGTCATTTTTAGATTTATTTGGCTATTAAAAAAAAAGCAGATATAAGCTTGTAGATCTGTGATTTATGTTGAAAAATCATGAACATTTGTGCAAATCTTTGAATATATTTTTTAAAAGTGAACATTTGTCACTCAAATATTTGCTTCTGGGGATTCTATAAATGTCTTCTAAATCCTAACAGTTTTTTTGAAAAATACTCACTGGTATGATGCTATAATATCAGTGGCTCTCAAATTGTTTTCATGTCAAGGACCCCCAAAAGGATATGTATTTGGCCGCGGACCCCAATCTCACAATACATTGCTCCAGCCTCCCCCCCCCCCCCAGAAGCAAAGATTTGAGTTAAAAATAATAAATATATATATATATATTCAAAGATTTGCAAAAATAATTCACGCTATTTTTGAATAGCCAAAGTATAAAATAATGGTTTAAGTGGTTACACAGATGCGTTCCCGGTTTTAATGGGTTATATGCCAGGGGTGGAGGGAACTGGAAAACATGACTAACAAACTTGAGTCAGAAATCCTACAATGGTTTTTGTCTGTGATGAACCAAGAGGTTATGAAAATATAGTTTGGCAATCGTTGGCAAAATCCCTGCTTGTTTCTAGCTACGTTTTCTAAAAATAAAAGCCAGACTGAAGCCATCGCTCTGAAAAGACAGCAGAAAATAACTGGTCCATGTTCTAATCTTCTCTTGGATTAATTATGACAAGGCAGGTCTCTCTGGTCTCCCGGTCAAATCTATGTTGTAACCGCCTACAACTCACCCAGAGTTCTCCCTGGTTCACTAAAGTCAGCCCACTGACATTAAAGGGATATTTCACCCAGAAATTTATTTTCTATCGATTAGTCACCCCATGGAGACTTGAATTCATGGATATTTTTTTGTTTTTGTCGCATTCCTAAGCCAATAATTGGATGACGGACGGAGACTCTATGGAGACATTAGCATCTTTCCTCCGGTCATCAAATTATTGGCTTAGGAATGCCACAAAAACAAAAACATCTCCATAAATTCAAGGCTTCATGGGGTGTGTTCAATTGATAGAAAATAAGATTTTGGTTGGGGTGAACTACTCCTTTAACGTCTCTGTCGGGTGGAAACCTCAGATGTCCAAAACTGTGACTTTTCAGGATTCAAATTCAAAAACGGCAAAAGCTGCAGATCCACAAGCTCGAAACGTGTCACTTGTAGATCTGCTGCTTTTTATGCTGTAGCAAAAACAGCATAAAAAGTCAAAATATGGAGATAAGAGGTTTCTGCCCGACAGCGACCATCAGCAGCATACTTTACGAGCTCCACTGGCTCCCAGGCCTCGGCAGGATCCTTCAGTATTTACTTGAGTAAAAGTTTTTACTATCTGTTCTTTACCTGGGTAACAAATATTGTACTTTTGACTCCACTACAATTCTAGGGGCGGGAAAGTACTTTATGAATTAACCGCTTAAGCCCTATTTAACCCATTAAGACCGGGAACACATCGGTGTCATTTTAAGATATCTTTGGCTATTCAAAAATAGCAGATACAGTATACAAGCTCAAGCTTGAGCCGGTCTACAAGCTATGAGCTTGAATTATGCTTCAGTGGTGCTGTGGAAGTTTCATTCTATTAGTGTCCAAAGTTATACAAGCTGTCCAAGAGGCTCAATGTGCCAAGTTCCTTCTCCTTCTACACTACAGTACCATTACATCATCCTGTGTGTGTCTTTCCCTCCTGTTCTGTCCATCTCTCATCATGGGGTCCTGACCATGACTCCTGTGGCGCCCAGACAACTGCCTGCGCCTAGTCAATAAGTCAGAACGTGGGAGGACCGCCGTAAAGCAGCTGTGTGCGTCATGTGCACGTGTGCGCACAACAACAGTTGGTACAATATATGTGTATGCATGCCGTATGCATGGAGGTCTTTATGAGTGGATTAGAATGTACACTACAGTATTTGCATGCATGCACGTGTGTGTGTGTGTGTGTGTGTGTGTGTGTGTGTGTGTGTGTGTGTGTGTGTGTGTGTGTGTGTGTGTGTGTGTGTGTGTGTGTGTGTGTGTGTGTGTGTGTGTGTGTGTGTGTGTGTGTGTGTGTGTGTGTGTGTGTGTGTGTGCTAGAGAGAATATGAATGCATGTTATAATCCTCTACGTCACACATTACATTGCGGCCTGGTAGTCGTGGGAGATGTGTGTGCTGCGTGTCGATGGGACTGGACACGTGACAAAACAGATTAATGCTGATTTACACCGAATTACACTGGACTCAACGCTCAGCCTGTGTTCCAAAACAGCAACCTGAAAACTCTCTCCTTCCATCTACTGTGAGCAAACCACTGTTCGGGCAGCCAGCTACAGTTGTAGTAGTAGTTGTGAATGGGTTAGTGATGCATTTCGTATGGCTCCTTTTCACTATAAGATCTATAAGTGAACCGTGCTGTGCCTTCGAACGCATTTAGAGCATCCAACTTTGTCGAGCGTCTATACGAACACAATTGGCCCGTGTTCGCGGGAGAGAAGCCGGGTGGAGAGGGTGATATTTGTCACTGCATGTACTCTTGGGCTGGGGAGCGGATCCTGTCAGTAGGGAGTGTTTGGCGGGGGGAGTTGGACGGAGGCTCTGCGGTCCTCACGGTGGGGGCTCCTCACTGGCAGGTGATCTCAGTAGGATACAACAGCAGAGACAACACACAAATGTTTGTGGGGCGGAGTCATTTCAGATGACCAAAATATGACTAAAACTAAATGGAATTGTATTCAAAAGACTATAACTTAAAACTACGTAACAATATGCTGTCAAAACTGGTGCCCAGGGGCCCTTTGTTTCACAATCCGCATGATGTGAGTCAGAGTTGCTTAAACTCCAACTGGGTCATGAGGGTTCATTCCTTCCTTGGATTACAACATGACAAGACAAATGTCTTTTAAAATGCCTGAGTCACAGTCACAATACAAGATGTCGCTACGTATTGAGGGAAACATATTAATAATCCATGGCTTTGGTCTTGAGGGTTTCACAAATAAAATATGAGCTGATAGCCTTGGCCTGCCTGCCTGCCTCTGTGTGTGTGTGTGTGTGTGTGTGTGTGTGTGTGTGTGTGTGTGTGTGTGTGTGTGTGTGTGTGTGTGTGTGTGTGCGCGCGTCTGTGTGCGCGTCTGTGTGTGTGTGTGTGTGCTTGCGTGTGTCTGTGTCTGCGTGCGTACAAACGATTGAAAATGGCAGCTCTACAAGCTCACAACGCGACGCTTCGGGCCATGCTGTGAGCTTGTAGATCTGCTATTTTCACTACTTAAACCTTTTTATTTATGGAATGTATTAGATTTCTTTCATTTCATTCATGAAATACGTATTGGAATTGGAAAATATTGGAATTGTTTTTAATTGATGAAAAGTTATGATTTGTTTTGTTAAAACTGTATATACATATATACAATTGTTATGTAGGAAACGGAAAAAAGGAGATATTTACTCGTAATCCATACAAATTGGCCCACGACCCAAAGACGGGTTTTCGATTGATTGATTGATTGATTGATTGATTGAATACTTTATTAGTCAGAACGAGGTACAGTCAGACATTTGGGCTAGAAAGGAAACCACGAGAAAGTCTGTGAGTCCCGACCCACTGTTTGGGAAAGAGGTGTGCAATTAACATTACACTGTCTGAACAATACCTCAAGGACTACTGTACGTTCCAACAGCTCCAGTTCATCCAGGCAGGGAGTCAATAAGGTGTTGAAAGCCTTTAAACCATAAAGGCCGGGAACGCACCTGTGTCATTTTAAGATGTAAAAAATAGCAGATCTACAAGCTCATAGATCTGCTATTTTTGAAAAATCCTGAAAGTTTGTGCAAATCTTTGAATATGTATATTTTTATAGCGAACATTTATAACTCAAATCTTTGCTTCTGGGTGTCCCTGGAACAAAACATGTTGAGATGATCACACACACAGATCGGAGTTAAAAATGTTTACTTAAAACATCTATACACATATATGCCGTGCTATGAGCTTGTAGATCTGCTATTTTTGAGTGGTGCCAGCCACTCCTACACTTGACCGTGTGTGTGTGTGTCTGTCTGTCCGTCCGTCCGTCCGTCCGTATGTTTGAGCACGGCCTCAACAGCTGCAGCTGATTACAACACAAAGATGCAACCAGTTACACTAATTAACTCATCACAGGCAGGGCACCACTCTCTTCACACTGGGTGTGATTTTTTGAATAGCCAAAGACATCTGAAAATGACACCGATGCGTTCCTGGTCGTAAAGGGCTAACAGCGAGTCTGAGTTGGCTGGCTGGTACTGAAGCCTCCGCTTCAAAACCTGCATTCCTCCATTTCCATCCCACAGATGTTTGGTTGGATTCGGGTCTGGTGCCCTGGGAGAGAGCGCTGCTTTAACTCAAATTCATGGACAGGTTAAAGAGGATATAAGGGATTTTTGTTGTCATTAAGATAAGTGATAAATAGCACTATATTCTGATGGTACTCATTGCTATGGTGTTTGTTCAGTAAACAGGGGCAGTGGTGGGAAAAGTACTTAAATGTTTATCTTAAGTAAAAGTATCAATACTGCAATGTAGAAGTACTCTGTTACAAGTAAAAGTCTGGTGTTCTTAAAGTACCAAAAGTAAAAGTACTGAAATGTTTGAAAATAGCAGATATATAAGCTCACAACGCGATGCGTTGTTGTGAGGTTGTAGATTGTCTATTTTCAAATAGCCTATAAAATGGTGCTAAAGTGGTTAAAGGGATATTTCACTTTAAAAAAAACTTTGGGTCATTTTATCGTCTACCCAGGCTTTAGTGAGCCCCCCAGACCGTTTTTAAGTTGCTTGATTCATTATTTAGATATTTAATATTCATTTTATCAGACACGCCCCCTTCCTATACAAACCCATTATAACTTCAAACTCCATTTTTAACATGTTAGATTCATCAAAAACACCCGTCCTTGGTTCTGGTGACTCACCCTGCCCTCCTAATACGCGAGGGGGCCGTGTTTTTACGATTTTTCATTTATTTAAAAAAAAAATTTATCGTATTTAATGTTTTTAATTTTCAAAAAAAAATATTTAAAATAAATGAAAAAATTAATCAAAAAAAAAACAAACATATCACTGAAAGTGAAAGCAATTAAATACGTCTCAAAAGATTGCTTCCAGAAAGTCCACAGCACTGTCTGGCAGCAACAGAAGTTTGAAACGGGTCTGAAAAGAATCCCTAAATCTGCCCCTGGCTTCACTTTTAGTATCTACTGTAGTTGTAATGGCGCGGCAGTGGCTCAGGTGGTCAGTAAGTAATTAGGTCAGAGTGGCTTGTTTTTTGGTAGTGGCTGAGAACAAAGGTGTATAATCAACCCATTTTCAATGGGCTAGACCAGTGGTTTTCAGCCAAGGACCCCTAAATTGATATACATTTGGACACCCATCTGAAAATGTTTTGTGCCAACCCCCAGAAGCAAAGATTTGAGTTAAAAATTTTCACTTTTGAAAATGTATATATTCAAAGATATGCACACATTTTCAAGATTTAAAAAAAAATCACACCCTGTGTGAAGTGGGCGGTGTCTTGCTAGCTAATCACAATACTGAATGGAGTCGATCAATCATGTACAAAAGATAAATACATTTATTGAAACACTCTTTATGATGGACAAAACCATAACTTGAAAAAAACCAATTTATGGTTTTTTTCAAGTTATGGTTGCTTATATAGGGCTATGCACATGTGTCATGTGACACTGGCCAATCACAGTCCTGAATAGATTGTGATTGGCCAATCACAGCACAGGATAATTGTACAAATTTCCAAACCTCACTTTTAGGGGCGGTTTCACTGCTCAAGATATTTGTACATTTTTCCAAATCTCACTTATAGGGGCGGTTTCACCGCCCAAAAATAGCAGATCCACAAGCTCATAGTGCGGCACTCGGTGCTGCGCTATGAGCTTGTATATCTGCTATTTTTGAATAGCCAAGTGGATCAAAGCTAAGTGGTTAAAATCATTGTGACGCTATATTTTAACTATGTGTTAACTAATTTTGCTGGGGACTCCCCGGTACTCCCCCCGAAGGACCACTGGTTGAGAACCACTGCGCAAGTGGTTCTCAATCTTGTTGACCGTGGCTCAGGTCACCCCTGTAAATCACGTTTTCATCCTCAGCACCCTCTAGTTACTTTATAGAACCTTACATTCATGTCATATTACAGTAGGCTACCTAAATATGCTATTATTTTTTACATTTAAATTTGAGATTTGTTTGAACAGATCTCACCAAGGACAGCTAGAGCAACTCAGGTCCGTTTTGACTAAGTATAGGGTCCAAGTAAAGTGGTAAATTCCAAAAATGATCAAAGTATTCGTGGTACCGCTGGACTTCCGTCACGGCACCCACTATGAGAAACCCTGCGCTAGCCTCGGAGATGGATTGCCGAAGCGCAACATCAGCTACCAGTACTTATCACACATCTTAAAGGTTATATGACATTCATTTTCACTTTTTTAATTTTTTATGTTTTTTGGGGGGTTTTATGACCTCAATTACACCCAAAAAATCTGAACTTTGAACATTCAGTGGATTTTCTGTGGTCTGGTGTTTTCTGAATAATCAGGCTGAAAAGTAATCTGAGCTTGGCCCTTCGGCAGTGAAGTCACAGGCCATTAATCCCGCCCACTCTCCTCCTCGCCCCTCCCCTCCCCTATCCTTTCCTTTTGGGGGGGGGGGGGGGGGGGGGGAGCAGAGGTGATGATTGACAGGCAAAATCCCTCAACAGCAACACCCGCAGGCAAAGATTTCTTTTTTCATTGCAGTTGAAAAGGCTTTAGAAATGTGAGAGAAAAACACCTGCCATGGATCAATGGAGTGGAATTTTTTGTTTAAGTTTCTATACACATTTGAAGGACCATGACAAAGACTTTTAATGTGTGGTAAAACTGAACGTCATGAAACCTTTAAGGCCAGTCCACACAAATGATTTGCAATGCAACTCCTTGCAACAACTTGCAACCATTATCCCCAAATGGCAAAATTGCAAGGAATTGCATTGGTGTGGACTGGCCTTAACCCATTAAGACCGGGAACGCATCTCTGTCATTTTTAGATGTCTTTGGCTATTCAAAAATAGCAGATATCCAAGCTCATAGCGCGGCACTCTGTGCTGCGCTATGAGCTTGTGTATCTGCTATTTTTGAATAGCCAAAGTATAAAATATAGATGTGGTGTAGAAAGATGTAGAAAGTGGTTACACAGATGAGTTCCCGGTTTGAATGGGTTAGACTGTTTTGTTGCAAGGAGTTGAAAGAGTTGCATTGGTGGCCTTTAGTTACCCAAGCCGTGCTACTCATACGCCAATCTGGGAACACATCGTCAAATAAAAAGGAAAAACAGCGCCCTCTTCTGTTTCTTACTTATTCATTTGGCTATGGGCGGAGCTGAACGGAGGACCCGTGCTCAGGGAAACCGGGGGTTTGGTCTGCCCTCAGCCCTCCACTTCCGGTGGTGCGACTATGTTTTCATTCCCACTACACTAACACTAACACAATTTCTCCCAAAGAACATGGATCGTTTTGGTTATAAGCCCACTTGTTTCTATGATGAAAGAGCAAGTTATTTGGTTTTGTCTGCTCCTAGGAACGCTATTGTTAAATGAGTTTCGGTTTGTTTCCAGTGGGAATTGAGCAGCACACATGAGCCCACATTTGATTGGGTAAAGCGCGGCCTGCTTCCTGATCTGAAGGCACGCCCACGCCACGCCAATGTGCACGGGTTGTCAACACGGCTACCGACAGATCCAAGTGCAGCGATGGATCTGTTCTTGAGAGATTACTCATACGCTGACTTGCCGGTGCCGGGAACCTTGCGGTCCAAAGGCGTGTGCTCTACCGACTGAGCTACACGGACACCAAAAGTTCAGGTTGGTAGAGCTGCCATTATGCGAACCGTAAGGTTCCCTGTTCAATCCCCGTTCATCCCGACTGTGTGTCAAAGAGCCCTTGAGCAAGATACGGAATCTGCAGGCTAGTGCCTTGCATGGTTGCCTCTGCCATCTGTGTGTGTGAGTGTGTGCGTGAATGTATCTTGTAAAGTGTAACGTGTTGTGTCTATGAATGTGAAGTATTTGAGTCGTTCGAAAGACTAGAAAAGGCACTACAGTATATAAATGCAAAACAATAAATGCAATAAAGAAAGTAGGAAGTATCCAAAGAGAGAGTGAATGATTAGAAGATTGCCAACTCTTTTTTCCAAGAGAAACATAGGTTTGGAAAGCTATATAATACTAAAGGGAAAACAGAATAAGTTAAATGTTTAAAGGCGGCACCACTAAAGGGAAAACAGAATAGCAGAACATGAGAGCTGACCCTTGCCGTGACCTTCTGTCATGAACCGACAATAACACATTCCAGGAACACCTCACTTCTGGCCAGGAGGTGACAGGGCCGCTAAATTGACTCAATATGTTTAAGATGTTTAGAGCATGGGTCTTCAACAGGGTGTCCGGGACGCCTATGGGGTCCTCAGAGTTGCTACAGACAAATATTTATGTTATTGGAACTTTTTTTTACATCAACCAATCAAAAATAGCAGATCTCGGCTTGTAGATCGGCTATTTTCGGCAAAGTGTTTTGGTGTAGATGGGAAAAAAAGAGTAGTGGTAAACTAAGTATTGACGGTTTAATGTCTGAAAATACACATTAACATGAATTCAACATATTAATAGAAAATATAATGTGTAAACAAAAAAACTAACAAAAATCGTTAATTGACACAACACTGATGACAGTGCTGTCAAACAAGTCTATGAAGTTATCTATGAAATCTATGAAAAGGTGTAATCTGCACAATTTTATACAATATGTAGTGGGGGTCCCTGCTTCATCTCTCTCTCAGCTAAGGGGTCCTTGACCTGAAAAAGTTGAAGACCCCTGGCTGGTTTAAAGGATTTCCAAGTCACTCCTTCCCCCCATAGAGGGGATCTAAAGAACACCTCATTGGCGCCTGATGGATCCCACCTTTTCTAGGGAGATCCGCTGTGATTGGCCAGTAGTCGCTGTGATTGACAGTTCTTCCTTCCTAGCGTTTTTGCAACTATGCCTGAACCTAACCTTAACCTTATACCTCAGTAAAACTATGCTTAAACCTAACCTTAATCCAAAACGTAACCTCGGTAAAACTATGCCTAAACCTAACCTTATTCCTAAACGTAACCTCAGTAAAACTACAGTATGCCTAAACCTAACCTTATTCCTAAACGTAACCTCAGTAAAACTATGCCTAAACCTAACCTTATTCCTAAACGTAACCTCAGTAAAACTACAGTATGCCTAAACCTAACCTTATTCCTAAACGTAACCTCAGTAAAGATATGCCTAAACCTAACCTTATTCCTAAACGTAACCTCAGTAAAACTACAGTATGCCTAAACCTAACCTTATTCCTAAACCTAACCTCAGTAAAACTATGCCTAAACCTATTCCTAAACGTAACCTCAGTAAAACTGTGCATAAACCTAACCTTATTCCTAAACCTAACCTCAGTATAACTGTGCCTAAACCTAACCTTATTCCTAAACCTAACCTCAGTATAACTGTGCCTAAACCTAACCTTACTCCTAAACTTAACCTTAGTAAAACTTTGCCTGCCAGGAAGCCAAGCAGACACAGGTAAGGCGGGTCTATCCTATGACGTTGGTGGAATCCATAATAATGCCTCATTGGCAGGGTGGACGGGTGGGCACACACAGAAGGGTGGGTGGGGGGCACACACAGAGCCACCAGACGCAGCCTCTGGGAGAACTTTGGTAAGACGTTACCTCAGCGAACCCGCAATTCTGTACTTTGAGCGGTTTCTAAATTAAATCTTCTTTTCTGTTGTTATATCTTGGCAGACATTCTTGTCTCAGTAGCAGACGACATCTTCAGAGAGTTAGAGAGTTCCCCTTCATAATTTATGACAACCGTTAACTTACAAAAATGTAATGTCACAACTTTCATGTACAGTATGCCTGAACTGTGTCTCTGACTCGGATATGAACAAGGCCAACAGTTTACTTTAACCCATTAAAACTGGGAAAGCATCTATGTCATAGATTTAGATTTTAGCTATGGCTATTCAAAAATAGCATAATACAAGCTCACTGCGTGTCACTTCGTGCTGTGCTGCAAGCTTGTACATAATGCTATTTAAAAAATAAATTAATAAAAATAAATACTTTTTTTTCTCAAATCTTCTCTTCTGGGGGATCTGAAAACATTTTCATCTGATCTGAAAACATTTTCAGATCAGGATCCACGGCCAAATATAATATCAATTTCGGAGGTCCTTGGCACAAAAATGTTTGAGAACCACTGATTTAGAAGGTATTCGGCAGGATCGGCTTCAGGTCTCGATGGAAATGAATTTTGACATGGACTCTCATCTAAAAATATTCATGGGAATATACTTATAATAACACACAACCGTTCCTGGGCCTGACATATCATCCAAAGGGGGATGTTGTCCCAGTGACCGCTCAGTGCTCTCCCCTCAGGGACCCCTCATGGACCCCTCAGGGACCCCTCAGTGCTCTCCCTGAGGGGAGCACAACTTTGCAGCCTCTTGCCCCCATGGCTCTAATGGTTATAACAGTGAGACTGGGACAGGAAGGGTCGCGCAATACCAAAGTGTTGAAATTGGCATTTTGTTAAAAAACAAATATGAAAGTGTTTTAGTTAATAAGTGGTTTTTTTTTTTTTTTGTCAACTATGTTAACTTGTGCTGGACAGACACACCTCAGTGCTTGGACCACCAGTTTGACCAATATTTGACTGAATATTACTGTATGTCCACAGAGTTACACAGAGATAAAGGGGTTACAATGATTGTGATGCTGTATTTGAGAACCACTGCCTCAAGTATTTTAACCCTTTAACCACTTAATATAAACCCTTTAGCCCCTTAAACCCTCTAGTCTTAGGGAAATTGACTTGAGTTGCAACTCCGTCCACACAAATTAGACGATCTACAAGGCTATTTTGGCCAAATGTTCCCACCAGAATAGGCATGTTCCCACCAGAATAGGCATGTTCCCACCAGAATAGGGGGGTTCAAGTGGTTGATAATGTTTTAGTCATTAAAAATAGGTCCATGATTGCAGCTTTAGGAAATGCTGCAGAGATTCTTTTGCATGCGTGGTGCAGCTAAGTCTTATCAAGGCTGCCTGTGGCGTCCGTGGAGAGATGAGCTATGCAACGTATCCCTGATGATAACACACAGCAGACACTCATTAGCGGGATGGGAGGAGCTGATAGCTGCATTGATAAAACAGTAAGGATGTCTGATGTTCGGCCTGTACTGGAGCTTGTCAGCAGTGTTAATTTCGTGGACGAAAAATTTTCGTCGACTACCTTTTTTCACGGACGAAAAGTAAATGAAAACTAGGCAATGATGACTAAAGCTACTGACAATTTCGACGACAAATTAAAACTAGACAAAACTAGTGGAGAAGAGATCAAGTAGAACTAAGACAAGTCATTTTATGCTTTGCTGTGCGTGGCTCAGAAAAAAAACGATCTACAAATCAGGGATTACGACGCCATCAAGGCCTGCCAAAATACATAGAATAAATCAGCTGTAGATTTTGTTGACTAACATCTTATATTTACTTAGCTAAAACTAGTCTAAATCCAAAACATTTCAGATGACTACAATATGACAAAAACTAAATGGAATGAGACTATGACTATGACTGAATCTAAATCAAAATGTGCTGTCAAAATGAACAGGGCTTGTCAGATATGGAGCCTGCTGCTCTCCTGGCTTTCTCACAGTGTCTTTTTGTCTTCTTTTTAATAAATGTTTTCACTTCCCCTTGGGTTTATCAACTTTTCTTTTGTTGGGTTTGTTTTTCCTGTCTGTTTTTCATCAAACAGTGAATTGAATGACCCGTGCAAGTGACATCATCCAGAGCAAACTCCCTAAATCACTGACTCTTCTTTTTTTTTTGCTATTCTTTATGTGCTTTTGTGCAAAAAAAGTCAGTGGTTCCCAACCTGTGGGCTGGAGCCCACTGATGGGACGTGAGGATATTACAAGTAGGCCACCAAATAATTAGCATAACGCTAAAATTGTAATGATGATATAACATAAATAATAATAAGAATGCCATTTCTTTCAAATCTTAAAAAATTAGTTGAGAGACTTCAAATATACTGCGTTAGCTCCGTTGATTTAAGCCAGAACACAATCGATTGATTCGCTTCCTTTCAGTCTTTTGTTCCACACGCTGCCACTTACATTGGCGATCCTGCACAAATGAAGTGAAGCTTGGCCAATCAGTTAAGCTGACAGGTCCAGTTGGCCAATCCTGGACTTATATTGGCTTAGTGGCACAAACGTTGATGCAGAATTGGTGCGTCCTCCATAGATCCGCGGTCAGACACGTAGATATTTATGGTTTGTCGGCTCTCTGGAACCATTGGTCTGATCGAATTGCCAGTCGGCACTGCACACAACCAGGTGATATCGGACACACACAAAGTTTGAGGCAAGTTTCAGGCCATTCGGTCGAACGACCGACTATTACTACCAGTAGGCTACTAGCATGTGGGCCTACTGGGATGATATTGCTACCATCCTTGACTTTTATCATTCCTTTCAGCCAAATAAAATGTATTGGAATTGTGTAGCTTGCTAGAAGAATGACCTTCCAGATTATAATGTTACAGCACACACACACTCACGCACCCCATTCAAGGTTCAACGTCCATGCACAGTATCAATCGTGGCGTGCATGACTCTAAAACAGCTTGTAATAACAGTTCAACATGATCCCTTCATCCTCTCATGACACCACTTTGACGTTCAGTGATAAAGAGAGATTGCCAGGTTATTATCCCTTAGGTTTAAAGATAGATCAACAAGTGGTTATCCCTTATGTCTACTGATGGACGGGTTATCATCCCTTATGTCTACTGATGGACAGGTTATCATCCCTTAGGTCTACTGATGAAGATAGATCAACAGGTTATTATCCCTTAGGTCTGTCTGTTCCACTGACTCACTTATGTTGGGAGTCACAGAATGTAACTCTACACAAAAGTAATTGCTCCTGGCAGCTAAGAGGAAAAAAAGTACTGTAAGGAAAAATATGAATTTAAGGAGTATAGTTACAGACCACATGTGAGTGATATGAGCAGTGTGAAAAATATTGGACACGTACATAATGCTGTGATGAGAAAATCATTTAAACTGTCCAGTTAGAAATATAGCAATAATATTGTACAGGTCATGCTACCGGTACTGAAAATATACAGTAGGTCTAGGTTTCTTTCTTTCTTTCCTTCTTTCCGTCCTTGTATTTAATAATTTAATAATGTTGTGCTCGGTCAGTCACAGCAGTTGAGTAACCTTATGTACTTTACCCTGAAGCCATGCATCAGAGAGCTATTTTTGTAGATATTTCATACATTAGTAAAAAAATAAAGAATAGTACTTCTTCCATCACTGCCTCCAGGCTGGCAAGTGATTCATGCTGAGTCTCGCAGCAGTGAGAGTTTGGTCACCATCAAATCAATCTGATAGAGATACAGTATGCACGCAGCTGCTCTGGGTTTGGATTGTGTGTGTGTGTGTGTGTGTGTGTGTGTGTGTGTGTGTGTGTGTGTGTGTGTGTGTGTGTGTGTGTGTGTGTGTGTGTGTGTGTGTGTGCGCTCGCGCGTCTGGGAGGGTGCGTGTGTGTGTGTTCAGCACTGAATCTTGTCCCGACGCATTTCCAATATGCAGTGGATCACAGCCAGTGCAAGAAAACATGGGAAGAGAGAGAGGGAGGGAGAATATAATTTTAGAATATTGGTCCCCACTCTGTCCTCTGCATTTACCCATCCTATTACAACTAGGAGCAGTGAGCAGCCATTGTGCGGTGCTCGGGGAGGAACACACATTGACTGCTGGCCTGGCCTGGAATCCTACTGCGACAACCAGGGGCTCTGGCTCCCCAGATTGGCTCGCTATCGACTCAGCTGTGAGAGAGAGAGAGAGAGAGAGAGAGAGAGAGAGAGAGAGAGAGAGAGAGAGAGAGAGAGAGAGAGAGAGAGAGAGAGAGAGAGAGAGAGAGAGAGAGAGAGAGAGAGAGATGCAGGAATGGATCATAGGAGACAATAGAGAAAGGCTATAAGAGATAGACAGTGAAGACAGAGATTATAGATAGATAGCGACAATAGAGACAGACAGGAAAGATAGAGACAATAGATAGATAGAATAGAGACAGACAGGGAAGACAGAGATGGAGACAATGGATAGATAGAGACAACAGAGAACGGCTAAGAGACAGACAGTGAAGACAAATAGAGACAATAGACACAGACAGTGAAGACAGAGATGGAGAGATAACACAAACAGCATGTTCTGGCTCATGGTGTGTCCAGTACCCAACCCAACCTGATATAAATCACATGTTGTCAACTGGAACATCTCTGTCTCTCAGGGAAATGTACTTCTGTGGCCAGAATAGTGAAATAGTGAATTGCATCTCAGTGTGTCCAAAGCCTTTTGGATTTAAGACAATCACATTAACATAACTCAAGCCCACATACTCAATCCTCCTGTGATCAATAACCAGAAATGAAAGCCACAGGAAATCAATACTGAATGTTTTCTGCGGAAGTTGTTAAGAGAGGAGAGGAGGGGAGAGGGAGAGGGAGAGGGAGAGGGAGAGGGAGAGGGGGAGAGGGGTGGGGAGAGGGGCCCTTTAGCTCAATGGGAAAAGTGTGAACTGGAGCAGACATTTTAGTAGTTGTTTCTCCACCATAACAATGTGCAAGATTTGCACCAATTACACATGTTAGTGAACTGGAGCAGACATTTTAGTAGTTGTTTCTCCACCATAACAATGTGCAAGATTTGCACCAATTACACATGTTAGTTAAGTACATTACTGACTCTGATTTGATTGATTGATTGAATACTCGTGTTTGTTAACAAAGTTTTTGCTAAAAGGATAACACAAAAAGCTCCAGGGGCTTGTTTCCATTGTTGATAGATTGATTGACTGATGTCTTTATTGATCATGAAATGAAATCACATGTCACATACATACATCTGAAACATACATCTGACCCACCATAATCAACAGGATACAGGATACAGCTTACAGCTTGTTTCCATTGCGGTCCTCTAGTGTGAGGTGTGTATGATGTCATGTAGTGTGTTGCTGTTGGGAGCAATGAGATGCATAGAGTTCATGATGTGATCAAGTCTCTGAGTGAATGTGTGGGTGTACATGCCATTGTTCAGTTCTTATAAAACACAGTAGCTCTACCATCCCCATGCTTAGACCTGCTCTTTTATCACTGTTTGGTGCTTTGAATAAAAGACTGTCCCCTAAGAACATAAATATACAGTATTCATACATGAGCAGAATGTCCAATAAAAATGTTTTAGTGTTACAAATATAAACACAGTTCAACGTGGCTCATCTGACAAGCGTGCTTCTCTCACATTGAAGCGTTCCACACAGCGTCATGTACAGTGTTGCCATGTCTGCTTATCGTAAGCGACTTTGGGTTTCTTTTTCTGTAATGTTGCTTGTAAATATTGGTGGTTGCGTTTTTTTTAGGGGGGGGGGGGGGGTTTGTTTCTTAAGTGTAGTTGCTTATTTGGGCTTGCTTTCTAAATGTAAAACTGTGGTTCTCAAACATTTTCATGTCAAGGACCCCCAAATTAATATGTATTTATCCAACATTGAAGAACAAAAATCGGTTCCATCACATGTGGAACCGTTTCTGGTTCACATTGTCATGCAGAGCTGGTATGTGTGGACTTCATGTCTGATATACCATTACAATACCAGTGGTTCTCACACTTTTTGGGGCGGCAGTGACTCAGGGGTAGAGTGGCCGGGTAGAGTGAACTGGAAAACCGCAGGGTTAGAGTTAGTTTCGAAGTGTCCTTGAGCAAGACGCTGAACCCCTAATTGCTCCCGATGAGCAGGTTGGTGCCTGGCATGGTTTCCTCCGCCATCGGTGTATATGAATGTGTGTGTGAATGGGTTAATGGCACAATCAATGTAAAGTGCTTTGGATAAAAGCGCTGTATAAATTAATGCACCATTTACCTTTTTTTTTTTCAAGGACCACCATAACTCTGAGAGTGTACAAATCCATTTGTACACTCTATGAGTTACAGAACTGTAAGGGTTCATTTGGAACCCTGTATAGGAATCGTTAAAGGGAACTGTTAAGGAATTGGACTGTTATAAGAGGGAATCGTTAACATTCTAAATGATGCCAACCCTAGCGCACGCACAGTATTGGTGCTGCTTCATGATGTAATACCTCCTTAATGTCAGACACACTTCTGTCTTGTTGCACGTGTGCGGTGGAGGAAATGTGTGAAACAGTTGTTATGCATGTTTGGCTTTTATGTTGTTTCCCCTGTAAACAACAACTGAAGCATCTCTATTTTTATTTACACTTCTACCATCACTGCCTCCAGGCTGGCAAGTGATTCATGCTGAGTCTCGCAGCAGTGAGAGTTTGGTCACCATCAAATCAATCTGATAGAGATACAGTATGCACGCAGCTGCTCTGGGTTTGGATTGTGTGTGTGTGTGTGTGTGTGTGTGTGTGTGTGTGTGTGTGTGTGTGTGTGTGTGTGTGTGTGTGTGTGTGTGTGTGTGTGTGTGTGTGTGTGTGTGTGTGTATGCATAATGTGTTAACTGGTAAACTGCATGCATCAGTATATGTTTGCATTAATGAGTGTGTGCAAGTGTTTGTCGATTTGTATTTTTGTATATGTGCAAATGGCAATCATGCCCACTGTAGGCGTGTGGATGTTGGTACTGCAAGCATTGGTTCTCAAACTTTTTCGTGTCAAGGACCCCCAAAATGATATGCATTTGGCCGCGGACCCCCATCTGAAAATGTTTTGTTCCAGCTAGGGACCTCGTCCAGGAGCAAAGATTTTAGTTAAAAATGTTCGCAAAACAATACAAATAATAATACTTTATATTCAAAGATTCGCACAAATCCTCACGATTTTTTCAAAAATAGCAGATCGACAAGCTTGTATGAGCTTGTAGATCTGCTATTTTTGAATGGCCGAAGTATAAAATATAGTTAAAGTGGTTAAAGTTATTGTGACGCTATATTAACAAATTTAGCCGGGGACCCCCTGGTAACCTTCCAAGGACCCCTGGGGGTCCATGCCGGACCCCACTTTGAGAACCAATGCTGTACGGCATGTGATTGTATGTGTGCACGGGGGTTATAGGTCATACATCTGTATACAGCCATGCTGCTGTGACTTGTCTTTCTCGCTGCCAGACTGCACAACAAAAGCAGAGCTGTCTGCACCGGAGGCCATTTCTGGAATGCCAGGCTGTCCATCCCACCACTCCTGCTACTTCAAACAGCTGTGTGCTGGTATAAGTGCCTCGAAGCCGTTTTAAGTGTTTGGCAGCAAACAGTGCATCTGAGCCCACGCTGAGTGGTGGTCCTAATATGGACCTGTTTTCACTCACTGTTGATCCTAGAGAGGAGAGAAGAAGAGGGACTCCCTCTTTCCCAGGTGTTTCGACCAGGTGGGCGTGGTTTTTAGGTCAGGCTAAGGCAGTGGTTCCCAAACAGTGGGTCGCGACTTGCAAGTAAATATCCATTTTTTTTACAAAAAAAACAAGTTTCAAAAGATTTTCAATTTCTTTTTTCACAATTAGTCATAAAAAATATAAAAAATATGTTAGAACAATTAGAAGTAGTAGAATTAGAAGTAGTGAAAATAGCAGATCTACAAGCTCACAACGCATCGCATTGCTACTTCTAGGTTAGGGTTAGGGTTAGGCATATAACCACGCCCACCTGGGTGAAACACCAAAGAAAGAGGGAGTCCCGGAGGAGAGATGAGGAGACAAAATGATGAGAATGAGAGAAGAACAGAGAAGAGAAATGCATCCAGGTTTATAATGAAGTAAAGTTGTACACTGTAGTTGCTCTGCATCACAAACCTAAAATAAACACATGGGAAGACATTTATTTCTCTCTCCACGTGGTCCTCAATTGCCTAAGCTTGTAATTCTTGAGAGCCCCGAACTGAGCTCATGCTTCCTTCAATGCATGAGGAGCTAGCATGCCGCTTCTTATCACCTGACAGGGGGGAGTTTCCCCGTTAGGACATAGCTTGTGGAAGGAACACGTTATTCGAACCAGTTCCTTTCCCCTCCATCAGGCGCCCCGGCTGACCAGGGGGAGGCAGTATAGAGACCAGGATTACAGCATGTTTTTTGTGAGGGTACCTACCCTAGGAGACACGGGGAAAACATGCAAACTCCACACATGTAGCGTCTTTCTTTAGCACATCCACGTACAATAGGTAGGTGTGTGTAGCATCTTTCTTTAGCATATCCACATACAGTCGGTAGGTGTGGGACGTCCTTCAGATCGTTGCCCGTGTGTTGGTTCCCACAGTGCAAGCTTTTTCCCCTGACACATGAGTACCACACATAGCATTCTGGTGTAGCACCCATCCAGGGACTTCTGTTGGTCTTGCGTCAGTGACCACTGTGACAAGTGGGCTTTTTGAAAGGCCTGAACCCAAAACAGTGCTTTACACTTTGCAGAATTGCCATGCTCCAAAACTTTGTTTTCACACTAATATTACAAATTCAATTTTTAGGGTCAATAAGCTACTTGAGGCACGAACTACATCTGTGCAAATACAGCGTGACACATTACAAGCTTACTTTTGTTTTTGATTAAAATCTAATACTCCACTGTAAGTGCTGTGAATAAAAAACACATGTATTAAAAAAATATATCTTAGGTTCCCAATACAATGAACAAAGCTTCAGAGCTCTAAAGTGCTATGAATAAAAAACACATGAATTAAAACAAAGTATCTTAGGTTCCCAATACAATGAACAAAGCTTCAGAGCTCTGAGTAAAAGCCCATGTTGAAATGGTAACAGAGTTGAATACAGAAGGTAAAGTACAATAGAACAATACAACAAAACCTCAACCAATGCCACCTGCAGTCGAGGCAAAGGAAGACACATTATTTTCAAAGCCACATGAGTCCGTTAAAAGGCTACACGCACTGCCTACAACTGTGAAGTACATTTTCAGAAATGGTGAAAATAGCAGATCTACAAGCCCGCAACGTGTCGCCATCCATCCATCCATCTTCAACCGCTTATCCGTAGTCGGGTTGCGGGGGCAACAGTTCCAGCAGAGAGCTCCAGACTTTCCTCTCCTGAGCAACATTAGTCACTTCCTCCTGGGGGATCCCGAGGCGTTCCCAGGCCAGTGTGGAGATATAATCCCCCCATCTGGTCCTTGGTCTGCCCCGGGGATATGCAGCGAGGACCTCCCTAGGGAGACGCTCGGGAGGCATCCGTACTAGATGCCCGAACCACCTAAGCTGGCTCCTTCCCAAGGGAAGGAGCAGCGGCTTTACTCCGAGTCTCTCTCGGGTGACCGAACTTCTTCTCACCCTAAGGAGATGGCAGCCGCCATCTCAGAAAACTCATTTTGGCCGCTTGTACGACCTCATTCTTTCGGTCATGACCCACACTTCATGACCATAGGTGAGAGTAGGAACGAAGATTGCTCGGTAGACCTAGAGCTTTGCCTTCAAGGACAACGTGTCGCGCTAGCGTCAAATAAATAGCGTAGATCTGCTATTTTCACTATATTTGGAATAGGGCTTAAGTGGCCAATTCATAATATTTTTTGGCACGTTTTTGTCCCAAGAGTCTCTTCCTGCAAATGCAGTGGAGACAAAAGTAGACTACAATATTTTTAAATGTTTTTTGTTTGTTTCCTTGGGGCGTTTTTTTGTCACTGTATATTTGTAAATACATGAGCTTTGTCCTCTGCATTTCACCCATCCTATAGGAGCAGTGAGTAGCCATTGGTTGTAGCGCTCGGGGAGCAGTTTAGGGGAGTCTTGCTCGATTTGACACTTTGACACATTGCTGCGGGGTGCGGATCCTGGGACCTTTGCCTTCCCAGGTGGACTCTTTTAAAAAAAAATATTTTGCTTTTTACCCCATTTTCTCCCCAATTTAGTTGTTTTGCCAATTGAATCCACCCTGTGTGTGGGTGTTTTGTCACTGCTGTTGTATCCTACTGACTCACCTGCCAGTGAGGAGCCCCCACCGGGAGGACGACGTAGAGCCCTCATCCTACTCCTTCCGCCCAACTCTCTCTCTCTCTCTCTCTCTCTGAGAGAGTCTCTCTCTCTCTCTCTCTCTCTCTCTGAGAGAGTCTCTCTCTCTCTCTCTCTCTGAGAGAGAGAGATCAAAGTCAGATGTTGGTTGTGAGCCGAGGATATTTGGTAACAAATCTGCCAAGATTTATCTCCTGGGTTCTGCCTCCTTATGGCAGCACTGACTGATGTTCACATAGCACTGGTACGCATGGAGCAGGTGCACACACACACACGCACGCATACACGCAAACACACACACACACACACACACACACACACACACACACACACACACACACACACACACACACACACACACACACACACACACACACACACACACACACACACACACACACACACACACACACACACACACACACACACACACACACACACACACACACACACACACACACACACACACACACACGTAATGTATATCTCTCCCTGTCTTCCACTCTCTGCTCCATGACCTCCTGTCTTCCATCTCAATTCTCATTCCATTTTTGTTTTGGAAAGCCTCTCCTATACCAACCTATCTGCATTATGAAATGATATCTGTCCTAGGTTCATAGGTTTGTTATCTGTAACCCCCCATCCAGTTATTACACTGGCCCCCGGGCCAGTCTGAAGAAAGCCTGAAGAAAGAGAGAAGAAAGAGAAACAAGACATGACACACAGTCATGTATAGCAGCTTGCTTTATTTTTTCTCTCTCTCTGTGTGTGTGTGTGTGTGTGTGTGTGTGTGTGTGTGTGTGTGTGTGTGTGTGTGTGTGTGTGTGTGTGTGTGTGTGTGTGTGTGTGTGTGTGTGTGTGTGTGTGTGTGTGTGACAGACACACACACACACACACAGTCCTATACAGTGAAAAGGTGGGCCACAAGCATCCTATATTAAACTTGGAATGGGGCAGCTTTGGGAATGGGGCAGCTGATCCTCAAAGGGAGTTTGTTCCACAACTTCGGTGCCAACACATCAAAGGCACGGTCGCCCGTCCTTACAGTGCTAGACCGCGGAGTCTTCATGTACAGCTGACTGTCAGATCTGAGTGACCTGGAGCTGGGAGATTGGTCTAAAAGTTTCACAATATAGGCAGGAGCAAGACCGTTACAGGCTTTGAACACAAACAAAATAATACGCTTCACTAAGAGCCAATGGAGAGAGACACGAGGGCCGGCGAGATGTGCTCTCTTAGCTTGGTGCCTGTCACAAGCCTGGCCGCAGCATTTTGGATCAGCTGCAGAAGTTTGAGAGTCCCATCAGCGAGTCCAGCGTAGAGGACGTTGCAGATGTCCAGCCGTGAGAAGTTAGTGTAGCAGGGCGGTATGGGTAAATATGTATTATAGCCAACTACGCCACCTGGGGAGTTGCACCCCAGGAAATAATTACAGTGTAAACCAATCGCCTGAACAAAGATTGCTCCTCACACAAGTTCGTTGTTAGATCGAATAATTAAAAGGCAGAAACAGTGCTTTAGGCCAATATACAAAAAGCTTTATTTATAATTAAGAACAGTGTAAATGCATCAATAATAAAAAGGGCAAAACAATTAATAGCTAAAACAAAGTAACAATGCAATCAATAATAAAACCTAGGTGCCGGTAGGGCCGATGCTGGGGGGGAAGGGGGAGGAAGAGCAGGCCGACCGACCCAGAGGAAGCACACGGTTTCACACTCAAAGCACAGCAAAGGGGGGGGGGGTTACCACAACCCGACTGGGCGGCCGCCACCTGCTTCCACACACCAAGAGGTCCCCAGCAAAAGGCCTGCAAGACAGAGGATAGGTTTTAGCAGTGTCGGACAATTAGAGTAGTTTAACATTGAACTTGGATTAAGGGAGCTATGTATAATATATATATATATATATATTTACTATATCTTATATATATTATAAGGGAATGCCGTCTGTAGGCCTAGTCTCACCCAAAAGAAACAATGATCACAAAGCACTAACTAAACAAATTAAACAAATAACAAAAGTAATAAGCAATTAACAAAAACAAATAACAAAATAAGTAATAATAAGCAAATACACAGAAGCAAATAAACAGAAAAAGCAATAACGCTAAATAATAAACAAATAAACAATAAGGCTGGCTGAGAGCCTGAGTGGGGACATGTGCGTCGGGAAGTAATACTATAAACCCGTCTGAGGGTGTACGCTCAGCTGAGCCAGTTGGTCCACACCGTTTAGAAACGGGGAGAGGAGAACCTCAGCGAGGAGCGTCAATATGAAGGGTTTGTTATACAGACGTGGATGAGTCAAAAAGCAGCAGAGCAGCAGGTGGTATCACAGTGCCTGAAACGATAAGTGGCCGTGTCATTCTACCAATTTATAATACTAATGTTCATTAAGACAGGAGCAGAGAGACACACAGTGACGTACCGCTATGCAGCAAAGGCGGAAGCCATGATGGCCCGCTTGCAGCGGCGGACACCGGTAGGAATAACTGTAGCAATATAAAGGCCATGATTATTATAGTGCCGCTATGACATAGAATTAATTGGTTATACTGCGGAGAAGGAGGACCACCACATACCAGTTGTGCAGCATGAAGCAACACGCACGCCCAGTGCAAAACATCAACCAGCTGGGTAGACACACCGGGGCTACAAAGACACAAACGGTCATGGTCAAGTTCAAGACCATGCCCTACGCAGCATAAAACAATAGCATAAACAGCAA
>NC_137625.1:32844755-32894755 GCF_963280865.1 Gymnoscopelus braueri | reverse complement strand
AACTTTCTTAACTAACGTTCATAAGTATATCATGCACAGTATACATCTGCTTCTATGTTCACGCACCTTTATCTCTTATCTCAGGTACTATGTCTAAATGATAATTTGTTTGTTTTATTTGATTGGTCTCTTTTCCCCCTTCTTCCCTTTTTTTCAATATGATGCTGTCAAATATTGCAATATGATGCTCAAAAAGCGCCACTTCACGCCACATTTTGAGCTTGTATCTGCTAGTATTGATGCTTTTGTGTGGCGCTATAGTATGATCAAGTAAGGTGTGTGTAATTTACGAAAAAACACAAAAAGTAAAAAATACGGAGATAAGAGGTTTCTGCCCGACAACGATGATATGCACCAGCGCATGGATTCACATGACAACCATGTACACACATGTATGGAAACATCACCATGTGTCTCCTTATTATCTGTTCTGGCATGGCACTCTCAATCCAAGTAGATGATAAGCAGATCTCTGTGTAAAATGCACACACACACACACACACACACACACACACACACACACGCGTATGTCTCATCTCCAGATTGCTCATCTTTGTTCTTCACTTCCAGTCAACTGCTTTCAATTAGGCTCTCTCTCTCTCTCTGTTGAAGTGTAGTTATGCTACATGGTGGGATGGTTACATGGTGATTTTTCACGGTCGTTTTTTGCACGCACGCACACTAGCATGCGCACGCACACTAGCATGCACACGCACAGGAACCTCACCCAAGGGAAACACAGTGTGGTGGGCTCACAAAGGCTGGATGGAAGGCAGAGGAAACTCTCCTGCATCCCCCCACATAAACTATAGCAGCATGCCCCCCCCCCCCCCAGGTAATACAGAGAGGTCCTTGTGTCTTGGAGTCAGTACTTGAGTAAATGTACTTTGTTACTATACACCACTGTCTGGAGCACAGTAAATTTCTTGGGGTTGATTTAACTCTCAGAGTTAAACGGACACTCAGGAGTTTACTCTATAGCAGTGTTGCCAAGTCTGCTTATTATAAGCGGTGTTGGGCTTTTATTTCCTGCTAAGTTGCTTGTAAATATTGGAGGTTGCAGGGTTTTTGGGGTCTTATTTCTGTGTAGTTGCTTCAGTTTAACCACTTCAACCCTATGCATCGGCTATTTTCAAACAATCTTGAAAGAATCTTGACAAAATGTGGAATATGTTTGAAACATTGTAACAACACAAATCTTGTATGGGGGTCCCTGGCACAACATATTTTCAGACGGGGGTCCGTGGCCAAATACATATTCACTTGGGGGTCCTTGACATGAAAATGTTTGAGAACCACATGTACTGGTTTAAACAACATTAGTAGAAAACTAAAACGAGCACATTCAGTCTTAGTTTGCCGGGTGCACGGCTCACAAAGATTCACTGTAATAGAATAATAGCCAGCACTTTGAAGTCCTTGTGGTTTTAATTCATGGATGCACGGACAGATGCGTTTCGGCGTCAAGCCTTCCTCAACGGAGGAAGGGTATATGTGGGTATGGTGTGTGTTCTGTGCAGGCTTTGCTGCCCTGCTGTGTCAGTGTGACTCACTGGAGCATGGAGGGTCAGCCACCGTACCTCCTCACAGTGCTTTGATGGTGAACATAGTACTCCCACTCCATACTGACTCTCTCTCCCTCTCCCTGTCTCCTCTGCATGTCTCTCTGTCTCTCTTTCTGCCGTGCTGCTGGTCCAAGACAGACTCAGTCCAAGACAGACTCAGTCCAACACAGACACAGTCCAAGACAGAGGAAGTGGCCAGTGTGTGTTGTCTATGGAGTGATAGATGATGATAGATGCTTCATTTGTCCTTACGGAAATTCTTTTTGCACCAAGCCCTTAAGCCGCCATCAAGACACAAACATCACAACACACAAGACACAACACATAATAGATCACACAATTCATTGACAACACGATACGACTCCTCTCTTACAGAGGGAAAACATTGAATAGGCTGCCCGTCATAGTTATCACATATTACACATTCTGTGCGCAGAACTGAGGCGGAGCCTTCTGTTTGTTCAGAAGTCCTATATACTTGTGGGCAGTGGTGGAAAAAGTACTCAAATGTGTTACTTAAGTAAAAGTATCAATACTGCAATGTAGAAGTACTCTGTTACAAATAAAAGTCTGGAGTAAAAGTACAAAAGTATTGGTATCAAAATGTACTTAAAGTAACAAAAGTAAAAGTACTAAAATATTTGAAAATAGCCTAGGTATAAAATAGGGCTAAAGTGGTTAATGTGGCGCCTGATGGAGGGGAAAGGAACTGGTTGGAATAACGTGTTCCTTCCACACGCTACGTCCAACCAGGGAAACTCTCCCCTGTCAGGTGACAAGAAGGTCAGTTGGCTCTCATGCATTGAAGGAGGCACTCCCTAGGTTGGCAGAGGGAAGGTAGTGCCCAGGATTACATAGACAATTCGCACTGGGTGTAAAAAATGGGGTTACAAAATCGTGGG
This sequence comes from Gymnoscopelus braueri, assembly GCF_963280865.1. Lineage (NCBI taxonomy): Eukaryota > Metazoa > Chordata > Actinopteri > Myctophiformes > Myctophidae > Gymnoscopelus > Gymnoscopelus braueri. The sequence goes on along the minus strand of NC_137625.1, from coordinate 32,892,288 downwards.
ATAAAAAATTTGATAAAGTGGTTAATGTACATTTTATGATGTAATAATTTATATCTGCAAAGTAACTAGTAACTAAAGTTTTCAAATAATTGTAGTGGAGTAAAAGTACAACATTTGCCTCTGAGATGTAGTGGAGTAGAAGTAAAAGTATTGGAAAATGGGAAATACTCCAGTAAAGTACAAATACCTCAAAAAGTACAGTATTTGAGTAAATGTACTTAGTTACTTTACACCACTGCTTGTGGGGACAAAATGATTCCGAAGCCCCGAGGGCACTGTGTACCGTCATCCTGATGGTAGAAGGTTGCGTTGACTGTATAGCGGTTCCAGTCTGTCCTAAGTACCCGGGTCTCATCTCATGTTGGGACAGTTGCCTGGATATTCAGCGCCATTGCATTGGTCAGAAGGGGGCAGTAACGTGGTTACAGCTTGCTGTTTGTTCAGGTTAGGCACAATTAGTGGGGTTCAGGTTAGACGTGGATTTGGCGAGGTTACGTTTGGGGTTAGGGTTATAAGTTATGGTTATGGTTATGGCAAAGATCTGGGCAGGGATTTCCGAGAGGCTGCATGGTGGCTGAACCGTTTAAGCCTTATATACTTTGTTTAGCTATTCTTGCTATTCATGAAACTTTGAAAAATGTGGTAATGTTTTGACATTTAGAATGTGTAATGTCATGCCCAAATTAGGGACTCCAGGTCGAAAGTATAGTTGGAAAAGGGTTTCCTTTTCTTTTGTGTGTGTGTGTGTGTGTGTGTGTGTGTGTGTGTGTGTGTGTGTGTGTGTGTGTGTGTGTGTGTGTGTGTGTGTGTGTGTGTGTTGGAGTCCATTCTGTCTGTGTTCCGTGGCCATTATTACTTTTGATTGATTGATTGATTGACATTTTTATTAGGCAAAAGAATGTAAAACAACACAGTTACATTTATAATGCTTTTGTCTAAAAGGTCCGGCCAAAAAAGTCCTTGCGGACTTGTTTCCGTTGGGGTCCTTGAATTAATTTCATAGACATATATAGTAGCAACCAAACAGTTCAAAAATCAACATGAAAATACAGATAATACAGAAAAACTACCACTATGTACAAAAAAAAGCATGAAAAAATACAAAAATATGTACCAAAAAAAAGGGGGGGGGAAGCATGGAAAAATAAAAATTATATACAAAAAAAGCATGAGGTAATAAAAAATATGTACAAAAAAGAGGAGGGGGGGGGTCGTCTGTCTACAGGGAAACTGGTACTAGCTCCTCTTTAGGCCTCCAGAAAGATGAGTTTTTAGGGCTGTTTTGAATGAGCCCAGCGAACTGCATTTTTTGAGGGATGGGGTTAGACTATTCCATTCCTTGGTGGCTGTGCTATAGAAGGAGAATTTGCCCATGTTTGTTTTATGGGTGGGTGGTACCAGATTGTTGTTTACGCTCCCTCTAGTTTCGTGGCTGTGGGTGTCACTAACTTTTTCGAGGTATTTATACAGATATGCGGGTATAGGGGGCATTTCGGGCAAATCTGCATTTACAATTTTGAAGACCAGTCCCAATTTTAGTTGTTTAACCCTGTCTTCCACCCTGAGCCAGCCTAGGCTGGCAAAGTGAGTGGGAGAGAGGTGGGTCATGGGCCCCAGTCCGAGAAGTAGTCGAATCAGTTTGTTTTGGGAGGTTTGAAGCTTAGTCTTCAGTGACACTGAGGTGTTGGAGTACCAAGAGGAGCTAGCATAGTCAAAAAGGGGCTGAATCAGGGCCCCTGAGAGGGTCCTGAGGGCCTGAGGGTTGACAAAAGAGGAAACTCTGCCCATAAATCTGGTTCTCTGGTTTACTCCTTTGACCACCTTTGTTGCCATGCTTTCACCTGTCAGGTATTTGTCAAGAATACATCCCAAATAATAATAATAATAATAATAATAAACTTTATTTGTATAGCACCTTTCATGACATGAAATGCAGCTCAAAGTGCTTTACAGAGCAATAATACAATTACAGTTAGAACCAATTTAACAATAATAATAATGAATTGCATTTTTATAGCGCTTTTCCAAGTGCTCAAAGCGCTTTACAATGGTTCATTCATTCATACAGGGGGGGGACATTGGGAGGTGGAGCGGCGAACAGTCAACGCCAGCGTCCCCACTTTTCCCACATTCATACACCAATGGTGGCAAGCTAGCGCCGACCGTATCATTGGAGGCAATGTAGGGTTCAGTGTCTTGCCCAAGGACACTTCGAAATGTGGACAGGAGGAGCCGGGATTCGAACCGCCGACCCACGGATCATTGGTCGACCTGCTCTACCTCCTGAGCCACAGCCGCCCTAGCAATAAAGCAAACAAAAATAAAATAAAATAAAATAAAAGCAAAGGCATAAAACAACATTAAAATAGGCAATACAGTGAGGAATTAAAAATCAACCAAAGAATCAGCTAAAAGCAAGCGTGAAGTAATAGGTCTTGAGCTGTGCTGTTTAAAGCTATCGACAGAGGCTGCCTGTCTTAAGTGTAATGGGAGTTTATTACACACTGTCGGACCGTAAAAGCAGAATGCTGCTTCACCGTATTTTTTATATGTCATTGTAGGCACCTCGAGCAGGTCAGCACTTGAAGACCTGAGGGCCCGGTTTGGAACATATCTCTCTAGGCAGTCAGAGAGGTAGGAAGGTGCCAGACCATTTAGAGCTTTATAAACTATTAAAAGAATTTTTAAATCAATCCTAAAAACAACGGGAGCCAGTGTAGTGAAGCTAGAACTGGAGTGATATGTTCTCTCATCCTAGTTTTAGTTAAAATTCTGGCTGCCGCATTTTGAACAAGTTGTAATCTGTCAGTTGTTTTCTTTGGCAGGCCAGAGTAGAGTGCGTTGCAGTAATCAAGCCGAGAGAAAACAAAAGCGTGGATCAGTGTTTTTGCATCGTCTAACGATGAAAGAAAGCAATCTTGGTGACATGATTAATGTGTGTATTGAAATTCAATTCAGAATCGATAATAACCCCCAGGTTCTTTACTGTGGTGTTACTTTCTACAGCCAGGTTACCAAGTCTACTTGTTATTGATTCTCTCTGCTCACTGGAGCCAATTATGAGAACTTCTGTTTTATCCTCATTTAGCTTAAGAAAGTTCTCACTCATCCAGCATTTTATACTGGACAGACAGGTCAACAATAGGTCTAGAGCGCAGGGGTCGTCTGGAGCTACTGAAAGATACAGCTGGGTATCATCAGCATAGAAATGGAAGTTCACTCCGTGATCGGCGATGAGTTCTCCCAGCGGTAGTATATACAGGGAGAACAATAAGGGACCCAGAATTGAGCCCTGTGGAATACCAGAACAGATGTTGTGTTTGTCAGAGTCAAAGTTAGCTAGACTGACAAAATAGCTTCTGCCTGTTAGGTAAGAGTGAAACCAAGACAAGGCTGTGCCTGACAAACCAATCCAGTACTCCAAACGTTGTAGTAGAATTGTGTGATCAATCGTATCAAAAGCAGCGGTTAAGTCAAGGAGTAGGAGAACAGATACATTTTTGTCGTCAGCGGACACCCTAAGATCATTAATTACTTTTACAAGTACTGTTTCTGTACTATGACCTTTCCTGAAGCCAGATTGGAATTTGTTATGAACCTTATTGTTCTGTAGGAACACATCCAGTTGATGTTTTTTCTAAGACCTTGCCCAAAAATGGCAGATTTGAGATTGGTCTATAATTACCCAGCACCAATGGTTGTGTTTCTTGAGTAACGGCCTGACTACAGCCGTTTTCAGTGAGTCTGGAAAGACGCCTGAAAGTAGAGAGCTGTTTACAATTCTTAGGATATCTCCAATAACACTGTCTAAAACCTCTTTGAGAAACGGGGTGGGTACTACATCCAGTGAGCAAGATGATGATGTCATCTGTGATATAGTTTTACGGAGTTCCTCTTCATTAATTGCGCAGAAAGATATTAGGCTTCCTCTGGAGGGATCTACATTTTTGCACCATGCACCATTTGCCGCATTTGCAGTGCTAGCAGCAGCATTCATAATACCAGCTCGAATGCTAAAAAAATTTGTTTTCAAAAAAGGATGCAAACTCATCACACTTAGCTTTAGAAGCAGGGAGCGACTCCTTGTAAGCCTGGGGGGGGGTTTAAGAGATGTTCAATGGTAGAGAATAAGACTCTGGCATTTTGCTTGTTGTCATTGATAATGCGTGAAAAATATGCCTGCCTTGCCAAGCGCAGTGCTTTGTTATAGGCCACTGTTGACTTCTTAAAGATCTCTAGGTGGACAGTGAGTTTGTTTTTTCTCCAAATTCGCTCAGCTTTACGACATTCTTTCTTGAGTGAGCGCATGTGCTCGTCGATCCAGGGTGTTACTCTAGAGTTAAGTTTCTTTTTAGTTTTCATAGGAGCCACTATGTCGAGAGCTGACTCTAATTTGAGATTAAAATGTTGAACCATATCATTCACTGAGGGAGCATCAAGTAGGGGGGGCACCTGCACACACGCCAGATGACGAGGAAACTCGTTTGCTGCAGATGAGCTAAAAAAACGTTTTTTTATAGTATATTCTGTATTGTTTTTCCCTAGATCAGAGACAGTCATATTAAAACACAATAAATAGTGGTCTGTTAGTTCGGGCTTATCAATAATACTGTCAACAGTGATATTCAAACCTTTAGTGATCACCAAGTCCAGGGTATGGCCATGTTTATGTGTTGGCCCAACAACCTGTTGAATAAAGTCAAAGTTGTGCAGTAGCTGTAGGAAACCCATAGCCACAACATCCGAAACAATGTCAACATGTAGATTAGCATCTCCAGTAATCAGAGTTCTGTCATAATTAGTGGAACAGATAGATAAAAGTTCTGATATTTCTGTTAGAAATAAGGCTTTGCTGCACTTTGGAGGTCGATACATACTAATCATAAGCACAGAGGATTGACTCTCCAATATGGTGGCCTGGTATTCAAATGATTTAAAACTGCCGAGGTTTGGCAGAGGTTTGAATTTTAAAGTGTCAGAAAAGATATTCGCCAGACCACCTCCTCTTTTTCCGTCACGTCCTGAGTGAATGAAACTGTACTTTGGTGGGCATGCTGCAGCTAGGGGCACCGCTCCATCAGATCCAAGCCAAGTTTCTGTTAGAAAGATAATATCTAGTTTCTCTTTACAGATTATATCATTTACAGAGGAAGACTTGTCATTAAGTGACCTGATGTTAAATAGGGCCAAGTTTAGCTTCAGGCATTCAACTATCTGGCTGTTGCCTCTACAGGGAATGCGTGTTAAATTTGCTATATTTGCAGAGTGTTTAAAGTCACTCCTTGTCCCGGAGGCTCTATTTGAGATAACAGTGGAAATATTGTAAACCTTGTTTTCTACAAGGCTAACTGAAATAGCCTTGGGCCCAGACATGATTTTGGCTATGCATAATGGACCCTGCCTATCTCAGCAGTCAAATGTATTCTCTAGACGTAGGGAAGCCGACAGGACGTTCTTGTTCTTGCGCTGTTCTTGACGTTCTTCGTTCCTGATCTTGCGCCTCTGTATCGCTAGTGCCAACAGCGTCAACCGTCGAGGGGGGATGGGTGGGGGGCAGGGCACGGTTGATGGTTGTGGGGCCTGGCGTTTGATTTGGGGGGTGAGTCTAGTCCCCTCTTTAATCAAGTCGTTCATGCTACTGGTGAACTCCAGAAGAGGTATTGGGGACAGGGAAAAAGATGATGATGAGGAGGAGGAAGGTGATGGAGTTGGATGATCTTCCTCATTGAGAGACTCCTCTGTGTCTCCTCCCTCTTCTAGCGTGACCGTGGCAGAGTCGACAATCTCCTCCAGGCTGTCATCAGCAGTCGACTCCTCCGTGTCTCCCTCCACCCCCGGCGTGACCGTGGCTGCAGAGCCGACGCCGGGGGCCGTGGCAATCTCCTTCTGTGGAGTTAGGCTGTTATCAGCAGTTGCGCTGTCCTTTGTTTTTGTTTCAGAGTCTTCACTATCAGAGAGTTCATTTGTTATGGATGTTCCACCATCCTTGGTAGGGGGGGGTGTGGCGCCCCCCTCCCCCTCAGCAGCGGTGGGGGGTGGTGTGGTAGCGTCTACACAGATCCATTCATGTTTTTCAGCAGCGGTAGCAGATAACAGAGCATTATCTGTTGTTATGGAATCTTGTGCTCTGGCCTTGGCAGAGCTTGGTGAAGACATAGGAACATTGTAGAAAAGGTTTGACATAAACAATTTTGCTCCCAGCTTGTTCAATTTAAGCCCATCCGAGGAAAATAGGTGTCTTCTATCCCAAAAAAAATTGAAATTGTCAATAAAATGTACAGATTTGTTGGTGCACGTAGTTGAAAGCCATTTGCTCAGTGCAGACAGTCTACTGAAACGTTCATCGCCGCCTCTTGTAGGTGGTACTGGGCCATTGATGCACACCTTCACATCAAGTGAGCTGATTTTGCTGAATAAGGCAGTGAAATTCTGTTTTAGGATTTCTGACTGTTTGTCCTCTGTATCACATGTGCCAACGTGCAAAATCAGGGTTTTCACCGTTGGGTGTTCAGCGACAAGATTCAGAATTCTGTCATTCATGTCAGAGACTTTGTCTTTGGGGAAGCATAACACTTTTGCCTTTCTTCTTATCATGCTTTTAACATCTTTAATAGCGGCATCCCCTATGATCAGAAATTCAGGCTCACCATATAGCCTTTTTCCTTCTGAGTTACTCTTGGTTCTTACCCTGCTGGGTGAAGAGGATTTGTTTGGTCTGTCATCAGACGGGCATCTGGGGTCCTGAAGCAATGGGGTGAATCTATTTCCCAGCCGCACCGGACACTCAGCGCTCGATGTTTTGGGAGATTTGTTTGTAGATCTCCCCTTGGCAGTTTTCCACTGTTGACGCTCAGCACTCGATGTTTTGGGAGATTTGTTTGTAGATCTCCCGTTGGCAGTTTTCCGCTGTTGAAGGGGGGTGGAAGACACGGTACCCTGTGTCCGGGGGCATCGATGATGGTGACGCGCGGGTGGTAGCGCAGGCCAGCCGGTCAGATCTGTAATCACAGGGCTCCGAGTTATGCCAGTTATTCGCCCCTTCAAAAATAGGTAATCTCTTCTTTGCTAGTGATGATTGTGTCATCGACTTTGACCTTGAAGTCATTTACCTTCATTTTACTGAGGGAATGTTTGGTCCCAAATAGAATGGATTTAGTTTTCCCAAGGTGTAGTGACAGTTTGTTATCGGTAAGCCAGGTACGGATTTTTGAGAGTTCAGAGCTGAGAGCTTCCTCAACTTGCAACTTGTCCTCACCCGAGATCAGGAGTGCCGAGTCATCAGCGAACAGGAACAGTTTGCAGTTACAGGCAGCATTCATGTCGTTAATGTATAGAAGGAACAGTAACGGCCCTAGAATGCTGCCTTGAGGAACCCCGCAGCTCACCGGGAGGGATGAGGACATGGTTCCGTTGATGTCAACCACTTGTTCTCTACCCTCCAAGTAAGATCTCATCCAATTTAGTGATGTGCAATCAAAACCAATCGCCTTCAGCTTATCAAGTAGAATTGCGTGGTTTACAGTGTCAAACGCCTTTTGGAGGTCCAGCATGACCATGCCACAGTATTTGCCCGAGTCTACCTCACGTTTGATGTAATCGGTCAAATATAGTAGGCATGTGTCAGTGGAGTGGGATGTTCTGAAGCCCGATTGGAATTCAAACAACAGTTTACGCTCGCTGAGGTAGCTGTTGATTTGTTCTTGGATTGATCGCTCTATAACCTTTGAGATGGAACAAAGGATGGAAACAGGCCTATAGTTGCCAGGATCTAGTTTGCTTCCTTTTTTATATAGAGGGATTACTCTAGCCAACTTGAATTCTTGTGGGACGTGACACTGACTGATGGATAAGTTTGTAATGTGGGCTACTATGGGAGCAATGGAGACCGCTGCGTCTCTGAGGAATCTGGTGGGGATGTTGTCAAGGCCGGTGGCCTTGTTTGGCTGTAGGGCGAGGAGTTTGTTTTGCACATCATTAGTCAATACAGGTTTGAAAAAGAAGGAATCTTTTTAGCCCCTAGTTTCTCATAGTGAGCTTGAATGTGGTCGGGGCCATACAGACCTGAATGCTGAGGGAGTTTGCTTACCAACTGGGTTGCAACTGTGGTGAAGAAACTGTTAAAACAGTCCGCTACCAATTGCTTGTCGGTAGTGAGCGAGCCACTTGAAATAATGCAAATGTTTGTAGATTTTGTCTGAATTTTTCCGTTGCAGCCTAATTGTTTTAGTGCCTCCCACAGTTTTTGTGGGTGGCTTTTGTTTGCCTCTATGTTCTCATTTAAGAAATTCAATTTAGTAACTACATTTCGTAGATTTCTGCACTTTTCAAGTAGTTGCTCACTTTTGTTTTTCCTGAACTCGGAGTAGCTTTTGTTCCTGAGTTTGATGGCATTCAAAATGTCACCCTTCATCCAAGGTTCTGTGCTAGCTTTGACCCTCACCACCTTTGTGGGTGCGATGTTATCAAGTACACACAAAAAAGCTTTTTTGAAACAGGACCAGGACTCCTCCACAGAGGTGCAATTTACTGAGCCTGATTATAACTGAATACACACACACACACACACACACACACACACACAAAAATCACATTCAGTGTGTGTGTGTGTGTGTGTGTGTGTGTGTGGTCATGCGTGTGTGTTGTAAGTTCATCCAGCCATTTACACGTTGACCACGCACATGGTCTAATCAATGCCACAACTCCATACTGCTGCCAAGATGTCCTGTCTGACTGCTCTTTCCGTCGCCTTGTCCCACACACACACACACACACACACACACACACACACACACACACACACACACACACACACACACACACACGCCTGTGTGGGAAATGGTGTAGGAAATGGTCATACTTTATGTAAGTACATTTGTAATGTTATGTATTTAATACATGACTTACAGTACACATAGTGATTCAGTGCAGGCTCAATATAAGCGTGTTGGAAGTCTTTATAATGGTAAATGGACTGCATTTATATAGCGCTTTTCTCCAAAGCGCTTTTACAGTGTATTTTACATTCACCCATTCTCACACACATTCTCACACTGACTGCAGAGGAAACCATGCAAGGCATCAGCCTGCTCATCAGAAGCAGTTAGGGGTTCAGTGTCGTGCTCAAGGACACTTCGGCACGTTGCCAGGAGGAGCCGCGGGGATCGAACCTGGATCTGTTCTTTGGTATGACCCGGTTTGTTTATTTTTAGATTCCCCTATGGGAATACCAATAGAAAAAATTACTCTGTGACCCAGGGGTGGGAGTGACGTCAGGGCACTCCATTAGTGCCCTGTAGGTGCAGCTGCCGTCTGATTGTTATCGTTGTGAATATAATATTGCGAGTTCTGCGTACTGTATTATACATCTGGTCTTGTGTGGTCCTCTGTAACCCGGTGGGAAGTGTGTGACACTAACAGAGCTGGGGGTTAGGGGGGCTGGGTTTCCCACGGTGGTCCCTCACTGCTAAATTATACATTTACGAGTCCTGTAAATGATACGTGTACTGGTCAAACAGGCTGTCAATCACCAGCGTTCACCACACTGTCTGTGTCCACGCTGCTGCGGACACTGAAAACACGTGTGGTTTTATGCAATGTTGGCCTTGTCTTCTTTTGTCTCAGCTTCTGTCACTTTATTTTATGCTCTTATGACCTTAACGGGATAGTTCACCCCATGGAGACTTGAATTCATGGATATTATTTTTTGTTTTGTCGCATTCCTAAGCCAATAATTTGATAGCCTCGATCTCCAGGCTTTTATTGTTTAGTGTTGCTAAAAAATAAAAGCCTGGCCCAGCGCGTCGGTGTACTCGGTATGAGGAAGTGTTTCACTTCCCAACCAACCAGAGTGCAGTGGGCGTCGCTCGTAATGTTGTGTTAACGGGGCGGGGGTTGACGGACAGATCGGTGAACCAATGGGATCAGCCGCAATCTCTCGCCGGCTCTTTACACCCGCCCCTCTATACACGAAATCAGGAGCGTTGGGGCAGTCTAATAATGTGATAATCGGCAGCGGTTCCGGTAGGAGACACAAAGAGTCTCCTTTGTGTCTCCTACCGGAACCGCTGCCTACCGGTCCGCTGGTCTTCAAATTATTGGCTTAGGAATGTGACAAAAAAATGTATATATCCATGAATTCATCCATGGGGTGACAAATCGATGTGAACTATCCCTTTAATGTAGTCAAGAAGCTAACACATGTAAAATACTATTTAACAAAAAAAATGTATTACCAACTGCAGTTAGGGTCACAGAATTTGAAAAGGAAACAAAATAGGGAAATCAGGGAGGCCGAGACAGGAACGACAAACAAAACTCCACCATGGTCCCTACCTGAAAACTAATGGAATTAATCAACCCAAACAAAAATAACAATCTAACTAACTAAATATAAAACAGAGTCAAAAGGGGAATTAAAGGAAATGGCAACACACCCCTACCAAACTTCCCTTGTCTTCACTTTAAACCCACAGTATTAAAGCTATACTTAAGCTACGATATGACACACAGCCTACAGACACATGCAAACAGGAATTAATGCTATAGCTACAAAAAGGAAGGGTTCAGCACATGAAGGTGACGAGATTTTTTTTTTTTAATAGCAGATCTACAAGCTCATAGCGCAGCACTCGGTGCTTGGCCACGTTGTTGAGTGGAGTCCCTCAGGGCTCTATAGCCTACTAATACATTTTCAGTGTTTTCCTCGAAGTATATCTGTAAACAGCCGATGCGTTGTTGTGAGCTTGTAGATTGGCTATTTTCCTGCGAAAGTTGCCACAGGATACTGATGCTGGGGTTTAAAGGGTTAGTTCAGATTTTTTTTGTATTTTCTGTAGGAAATACTTACCATTAATGTAGTGGTTGCAAAGGTATTAATTGATTGCCCGAGTCCTGTGGTCAGAGTTATGGTCCGGTTCTGATGAATATGAAGTAGTTCCGGTAGATTAGTAGATTTGGTGGGGGCCGCTCATTAGAAATAAATTAATAAAAAAAACTAGCATCATTTGTATTGTTGACCTATTTCTACCATATAGTGCAGGTTTCGTTCTCTCTCTCAACCGGAACTACTTCATATTCATCAGAACCGGACCATAACTCTGACCACAGGACTCGGGCAATCAATTAATACCTTTGCAACCACTACATTAATGGTAAGTATTTCCTACAGAAAATACTCAAAAAAATCTGAACTAACCCTTTAAGGGGTTATAGGAGCTGCAGTAAGGAATACAGAAATGGAATATAGGAATGTACATCCGTCATTTTATATCTGCGTCCCTCCCATCTGCCTGTCCATCAGTCTCTCTCTCTCTCTCTCTCTCTCTCTCTCTTCTCTCTCTCTCTCTCTCTCTCTCTCTCTCTCTCTCTGTCTCTCTCTCTCTCTCTCTCTCTCTCTCTCTCTCTCTCTCTCTCTCTCTCTCTCTCTCTCTCTCTCTCTCTCGACTCTAACATTCTGTGCATACACTAAGCGTTGGCCCACATTAAGCAGTATTTGAGTTTGTTTTGGTTTCATGCATCTCACACTTCTGTTCAGTATTTCATGCCAGTGGACGAGACATGCTTTCCCCTCGCATGGCTATTAGGGTGATTTGCAGCACTATTACGCACACCGTATTATAAACATTATGATTTTCGTTTTCTTTTTGTCTTTTTTGGACGGCCGTTAGAGCTGTTCTCTTATAGCTGTTTTCTGCTGAGCGCGTGCTGTTAGCTGAATGTCTGCCACAAAGACTGATGTAAGAATGCTCGATCAGTGATGCAAGAATGTTATAAACACAATTGTTTTATGTGTTTTGTTTTGTTTTGTTTTGTTTTGTACTGTTTTGCTGTATTTTATTATTTTTATTATTAGGATAATTGTATTGTTTTTATTTCACTCCAAAAAGCAACAGAAACTATGCCAAAAGTTTGATAGATAGTAAGTTATTTCCTTTTGGCCCAGTAATGTTTAAATATATAATGAATGCTCTAACATGAGAATAAAAACGATATTACCAACCGAATTAGTTCAGCCAAAAGATATTAAGAGAATTATGCCTGGTGCCAGAAATGTCAAAAATAAAAATATGTAACGCATACCTTCTGTATAAGAAATCATTAACAATTTTAGCTGCTAACAAAGATGCATGTAAACGTCATCAGTCCGGAGCAGTTCCACCAGAGCGTGAACACACTGATAAAAATAACAGCCAAAATATGACTCCATATCATGTGTTGAATGACACAATGACCACAGTGGCGGCTTCACCAGGCACTGTGGGGTATTTAAACATTCACTTCACTCTGCTTCAGTCTGGGGTACAAAGTTGAGGTATTAAGTAACAATATCAAGTATGAAGTGAAGTGAGAAGTACAATTAAGACAGAAGTGTAACTTACATCAGTGATTTCCACAGGGAGGGGGTGTGGGGCTGTGGCTGGAGCCTTTCAAAGGTGTTCTTAAGGGGCTCATGATTTCCACAGTGATTTTATTACAACCCCCCAAAAAATGATTTTGTGGTTTTCTATGATCTATTCTATGCATTAAGAACATGAACCCTAGAGTCCCTATTATGGGAATAATAGACAAATATCCAGCAAAAAAAATAGGCAAGCATTCTGTCAAAATTGGCAAGACGCAAGCATTGATTGAAAATAAGTGAACGTTCAGCAAAACATCTAGGTCTACAAGCTCACACTGTGTTGTGTTGCGACAAGTTGTGAGCTTGTATCTGCTATTTTAACTATTCAACCACAACAAAGTATATAGTGTTTAAGTGGTGAAGTGGGTGGCATATAATGGCTCAGACATATAATGGCACGATGTGACGCGTTGTGAGCTTGTAGATCTACTATTTGCGAGGAGCTATGAGTATAAAATAAGGCTTAAGTTGTCAATGATCAATTCATTATTGTCCAATAAAATGATGATTCTGTATAATGATTCTGAAATGGACGTTTGGCATTTTGATGCTAATACTTTTGGACAACTACTTTTGGACAACTTCACCATTTTCAACTTATTCCTGGAAAGTTAGCATGCTAATGGAAGCCTTGTTCTCACATTAATAAAAAATTGAAAACAAAATTTTAAGTATTGTTAGAGGGAAAAAAATATTTCTAGCGATGATGTCATTATATGAAGACAGCTTGAAAATGAGTCAAGTCCAAAATCTGAATACTTCTTCGACTGTCTCCATCTCATCTTACTACTGTATGTGTCTCAATAAAAGACAGAAGACAGAGGGGAGAATATCGTGCCCACTTTCCATTGAGCAGTTTTTACTTGGCCTAAGCCCAGTGATTTATTCAGCCCATAGTTACATTGAACAGATCTGGACAGGACTTGGCATCCTGGCATATTTAATGACTAATAATAACAGCTTATCCACAATTTATTTTTAGGGATCCAGTTTTCCATAGTTATGGAAAACAGAAAGTTGCACTGTCTGTAAATCAGAACACACGTACGCAGGCACGCACACACACACGCGCGCATGACCGATTGCTCAGCACTTTTTCCGCACAATAAGACAGTGAAGTTTAGTCTCTCTTGGGTTGGCGGTGGGAACAGAACCGGAGCATGGGTGGGTGGGCATGCCATGTACGGTACGGATCAGAATGGGAGAGAACTGAAACCTGTGCTGAGCCACTGCCAGCCACATAAACTTCAACAGTGCGGGCATTCAGTAGCATGTATAAAGAATGGTGCTGTGCCAGTGTCAATGTCTGACTGATGGAAGCAGAACAGAACAAAACGGAACGCACCTGGAAGTCATTCCGTCTTCCTCATGTACAGTGGTGCAACGTAACTATTTATACTCAAGTACTCTACTTAACCACAATTTTGAATATTTTTTCTTTACTGGAGTATTTCCAATTTTAAATACTTTTACTTTACTTCTACTCCACTACATCTCAGAGGCAAATATTGTACTTTTACTCCACCACAATGATATGAAAACTTTAGTTACTTCGTAGATTTTCATTATTATTACAAAACATACATTACAAACTTCAGCCCTATTTAAACTTTGGCTATTTGAAAATAGCCGATCTACAAGCACACAAGTACACATGTGGGGTTGTAGATCTGCTATTTTCAAAATGTGTTTTTCAAAACACACTTTACAAATATGATAGCTTGTGAAGCGGGACATTCTGCATAATGAAATGTGAATATTTGGGGGAGGTCGCGGCCTGAAAAGTTAGGGAACCCTTGGTGTAGGGAGAGAGCTGCAGCGAGTATAAAACAGTTTGGGCCTCAGAGACCTTTGTGGTTTCAGCAAAGCTGGAAAAAACGTTTGACATTGTCTATGCTGCAGGCTAAGCCCCTTCCCACGTGGCAGGGAGTGAGCTTGTAGATTTGGTACTTTCATTGTTTTGTACAAATTTGGAGATTTCTGAAAATCTTGCATCATTCCCGAGTGATGCAAGTGAAACGATGCAAATAGGGAACGCATGTCCCACCCTGTTATGCAATACCCATTATACCCGCCAGAGTAACCGCTGTAACCGTCTGTCATGTGACCCTTTTATGCCCATATATGGAGATCTCTGTATCTGTCTGTCTATGTCCCTTTTATGCCCATATACAGAGATCTCTATAAATGTCGGTCCATTTCACTTGTGTGCGCATATACGGTGATCCCGTTCTCAGTTAAATGACCATATATGGGTATACCCATATGGGCATATGGGGGGGGTCGGTGGTTCTGGAAAGTCCTTGTATAGTGGTAAACTTCTGGAGAATGTGTGAAGAGTGCAAACTGACTGTGGGAAAGTGGCCTGGCTAAGTAATCAAATGACAGGTGTGGGGAATTGGACAGGTGTGGGGGATATGCCTAATCAAGCTTAGGCTGCAGGGGTGGCCATGGCAATCAATTGGCTCATTTGGGCCACGGCCAAAGCGGTTCTAGACAACCGCCTATCCGGCAGACTCGACGACGGGCACGAGAACCGGGTTGAACGGTTCTCGACATACGTGGATTGCAGACATACATACAGAGATTCGGTGCATTTATTGTAAGATGTCTCTCTTCTCTGTAATCCCGACAGTGTGGTTGAAGTGTTCACATCAGGAACGGCTGCATTGAGTGGGAGATCAACCACAGGGAAGGGCTGGATGTCGGTTTGCTTAGGAAAACAGCAAGAGCTCGACCCGATTCCGCCTGAAATAGGTCTGGGCTGGGATCATATAAAAGTATACAAGACTGGGCTAATTTAGACTGCTGAAGGCAAGAGGTGAACCACTGTCTTGGGCTGGGTCTGAGTTGGTTTGGATCGAGTGCTGCTTGAACTTCCTGGTGTACTGGTGCTGGAAATGAGCATTGTATAAATGTAACAACACATCTTGTATGGGGGGGGGGTCCCTGGCACAACATATTTTCAGATGGGGGTCAGAGGTCAAATACACATCAATGTGGGGGTCCCGTCCTTAACATGAAAAAAAAAACCACTGACATAATAAAAGCATGATGGCTGCCATATGAATATGTTCAGTTTTCTCCCATTCTTATATAAGAGGACTTTCCTCCACATCTGTTGCTGGAAATGAGTTGGGCCGTCCGGGTATGTGAGCCCCGTGGTTTGGACAGGGTTCAGTGACTGTGAAACAACCGCCAAGGAAAACAAGCCAGGCTGCTTTTAGCAGCACAGGGAACAGCCTGGTTGAACTATGTGGCGTCCATTATAACAAACAGTAGGCTACCTACTGTACTGTATATACACAACCCAACAATAAGAGGTTACAGTAATGGTACTGAACCCATGGATGGATTATGGACCAGGCCAATGGGGGCCTGTGCCTAGGGACCCCTTGCATGGCTAACGAGAGGGCCCCTGGGGCCGTACATATTTCTGTTATTTATACACAGTCAAATATGTGGGCTCCTCAGCAAGTCCCCTCCTATAGCCAGCTGTGAGAAGTGGATGTCATGAATGCACAATACAAGTGCTCAGTTCTTTTTGCCTTTGTGTTAAAGGATAAGAACACTTTGGTAGAGGTTTGGGCTGTGTAGTTAACTCTAACCCTAACCTTGCCATGATTTATCTTTGAATATCATTCAAAATGCTCCTCTTTAACTTACATTGTACAGAGAAACTGTCAAAGTCACTCTTTTAGCCCGTAAACGAACAAACAAAGCTGATTCTGCCAATATAGAACATCATAAAACCCAGTGCTGTTTTCTTTTCTTTCTTTTATGAAAATGTCAACTTCCTGTTCCAGGTTTTGAGGAGTCAATGGGGAGTACATTTTGAATGATCAGCTCATTCACTGTGTATTAGCAGCAGTATATCAGCTCATTCACTGCATTAGCAGCAGTATATCAGCTCATTCACTGCAGCTCAGAATAGCAGTCTCCTGGCACTCGCCACGCAGCAGTGCGTCTCCCCATGTGCTGGACACATGGCCCTAGTGCACTGTTTAGGCTGGCACTAATGTTGGACGTCTGCAAAAACACACACCTCTCATTAGATGCACACATGCACGCACTCTCACACACACGCACGCACGCACGCACACGCGCACACACGCACACACACACACCCACGCGCCAGTCCCCCCCATACACACACACACACACACAAATGGCACCCGTGAACAAGCTGCCGTCAGAAATCAAATAATTGTCCAACCAAGCTCTCTTGTGGCAGAGGAGTTGCCTTAACGCACTGCTGCACACAGTAATAGAAGCTATAACAGCTACAACCGTGCAAGAAAAAGGACTGATAGTTGGACCACGACTGGGGACAGAATAGAAAGAATAGACAGTAACGTGTGGAGCCAGATGCACGTCCAGCTGTTTCAGTGGGTTAGCCGTCTTAACATAGCCAGTGTATTATTCACAATGGAACGGCAGCTTGTTCACTGACAGCCTTGTTCCACTGTGTTGGACAGACCAGAGGACAAGCATGGGGGGGTTGTGGCTTCATACACTTGGACTGACTCGCCATGTGCATTACAGTATGCATGTGTGTGTGTGCTTGTGCTTGTGCTTGTGCGTGCGTATGTGCGTGCGTGCGTGCGTGCGTGCGTGCGTGTGAGAGAGACAAAGTGATGGAGACAAAGTGATGGAGAGAAAGAGAGACAGACATTATGTAGAACACGCGTGCGTACTTCCATGACTGTGTGTGTGTGTGTGCGCGCACGCACAGTGTTCCTTGGCAGACCCTTTGGCTTTGCCTCCTGCCTCTAGATCACACAAAGGACCACTGACTCAGTCCTTTTACAGTACACACACATGCACGCACACACGCACGCATACACACACACACACACACACACACACACACACACACACACACACACACACATACTGGGAATGGAGACCCAAAACCAATTGGTTGTCGTTATAAAACCATAAATACTATTAATATTTCTACTCTGTTTGGTTTCATGTTAATTGGTGAAAGACACTGAGATGCCAAGACAAGTTCAATGTAGGGCTGGTGCAATAAAAATGTCGAAAAGCCATGTTTAGAACCAATAACAGACTTAATCTTTATCATATCGAGTCATAGCTTATAGGCCCGTGGTTCCCGAACTTTTTAGCTCAAGACCCTAAAGAGAAATTAGACGTTTTGCCCGGGACCCAGGCTAGTGAAAATAGCAGATCTACAAGCTCACAACGCGCCGCTTTGCGAGCTATTTTCCGCTATTTTCACATCTTCTTAAACGTTGTATTTATTTATTCATGGACATCATTAGATGTTTTCATTTTAGTTACGAAACACTTTTGAAAAATATTTGAATTGTTTTTAATTGATGAAAAGTTGTGATTTTTTTGTTTAGACTTAAAATTAAAATGTAATAATATTTGAACACATACGGACAAACTCGCACCTTGACATGAACACAGATTACACACATTTATCGATAGACCAAGTGTAGCGATATGGAACGGAGTAATTAAAGTAATTAAACCCCTCTTTCTCTTTTTTCTTCTTAAAATAGCTAAATACAACACACAAGTACTTTGTATCGATTAATTGCATTGCAAAATGATTCGATACGATACAAAGTAAAACGATACGATATGTTGCTGTTTACATATCAATACAGTTGGATCGCCCAATACAGTTGCAACAAGCCCACTTGTTTCTATGATGCAGTTACTGTATCGTAACATTACATTACATTGCATTACATTACAGTCATTTAGCAGACGCTTTTATCCAAAGCAACTTACAATAAGTGCATTCAACATAGGTAGGGAACGAAACTACTAATCACCAGAAGCATTAAGTGCATTCTCTTCTAAAACAAGCAACCAAGAGTATACCGTAGCGCTAAAGTAAAAGTGTAATATATCAGCTACCTAATTTCATAAACAGATGAGACAAAATAGGAAAATCAAATGAGCAAGAGCTAAAACAAATAAGTGTATCGAATAAACAAGATCCAATAAAACAATAAAACAAGAGTTTGTACAACTAGTTAACAACATGTAGGCAAGGCGAAGAGGAAGGGTAGTGTTTCCTGAAGAGGTGGGTTTTCAGCCTGCGGCGAAAGATGGGCAGTGACTCTGCTGTCCTGACATCAGTGGGGAGTTCATTCCACCACTGTGGGGCCAGAACAGAAAAAAGTCGTGACCGTGTAGATCGGCCAGAAGGACCCTTGAGCGACGAGGCACACCCCTAGTAACACCCCTAGTCCCGACCCACTGTTTGGGAAACAGCAATCTGGGAACCCAGGTAAAAAAAAAAAAGGAAAAACAGCGCTCTCTGCTGTTTTTTACCATTGAATTTGACTCTGGGGGTAGCACGTGCCACGTGGGTACAAGTAATAGGCCCGTTTGGTCTGACCTCAGCCCTCCTCTTCCGGTGGTGCGCCTATGTTTTCATTCCCACTAACAATATTTTTCCACGGAACACTAACACCATTTCTCCCACGGAACATGGATCGTTTTGGTTATAAGCCCACTTGTTTCTATAATGGAAGAACAAGTTAAAATTTTACTAACTCTCCGTGGTTTTATCTGCTCCGAGGACGCTATTGTTAAATGAGTTTGGGTTTGTTTCCAGTGGGAAGCGAACGCACAGATGTAAATCCGGCCCACTACATTTGATTGGGTAACGCGCGGCCTGCTTCCTGATCTGAAGGCACGCTCACTTGTTCACTTAATCTTGACACGTTCTGAACGGGGCTACCGACAGATTCAGTAGCGCAGCTCTGAATCTGTTCTTGAGAGATTAGGGAAACAGTGATATAGATCACGTAGGACTACCTATTCTTTGACTAAACTTCAATGTGATTTTTCTTTGGGCCTTTTTCACCCTTCTTGCCTGACGATTAATACTTTAGAAATGGAGGGAGAGCTCCCCTCCATCTCATTCACCATGGATCAGAGAGGTCCTTTACAGGCCCGGGCGGCTGGCGCAGCCGTTTGGGCACCTAGGCTGGCAATCCCTTACCTGACAGTGTGTCGCGGGTTCGAGTCCCAATCCCGACGACCTTTGCCGCGTGTCACCCCCCATCTCTCTCCCCATTTCCTGTCAGTTAACGGTATACCTATCAATAAAGGCAGAAAAAAAATCGTAATAATAAGAGATGTCCTATATCTTATGAGGCTGGAAACGTCGAAGTTCGGTTGATATATTTTATAGGTCTTTGCAGGGCTTTCTCGTGTACGTTGAGGTACCGCTGGGGTACTCGAAGACCCTTGCAGAGTGTTTTACACATTTGTTTTTTAGACAGCCTCCTGGTGCAGCCTGACAAACAGACACACCGTGTATTTTTGGAACACAGTTCTTATATGACACGATGCTAAGATGACCCTATGGGATTTTCAATAGAAGAAAAAAAACACGTCCGTGACCCAGGGGATGAAGGAGTGACGTCAGGACTTCGGAACTCAATAACAAATCCAAAACATTGTTTTCATGTCCGGGGGGGACATGTGGCGTGTGTCCAATTCCTCACGGTCTCCACTGACTGAAATACTATCTATACATTCACACATGGTAACACTCACTCACACACACACTCACGCACACACACACGCACGCACGCACGCATGCGCGCGCACACGCACGCACGCACGCACTTCCTGGCAATTATTGTGATTGTTTAGGGAGTAAATTAAATTTTACTGACAGGGGACCAACATGAAAAGAGAGAGAGAGAGAGAGAGAGAGAGAGAGGATAAGGTAATTAGTGGTTGAAAGACAGAACAAATTGCAGAAAGCTGGAGGACGGTGTTGAGGGAGGGGGAGAGAGACCCAGAACATCAGGTTGTACTTAGGAGGAGGGGAGGGGGAGGGGGAGGGGTGTGGAGGGAGATAGAGGGGGGAGGGTCTTGTGGAACATAATGGGGGAAGAGACCGTCATGTTTGAGCTGTGTCTGATGTGCTGCCATCTCTCTCTCTCTCTCTCTCTCTCTCTCTCTCTCTCTCTCTCTCTCTCTCTCTCTCTCTCTCTCTCTCTCTCTCTCTCTCTCTCTCTCTCTTCATCTGCAACAATTCACTGCTTTCCTCTTCTCCCCTCACACTTTATTCATCTCTGTCTCTCCATCACTGTCTCTTTTTCTTCCTCTCCTGGTTTCAGAAGGTTATTAAATTAAATTAGTAATTTGGAATACATAAAGGTGCGTAGACCATTCGCGGTAAACTGTGATGCTGCTGCTGCCTGATGCTGCTACTTGTGTCATAATTTGTGATTTGTACTTGTCTCTGTTATGTTGTGACTGTTAGAAGACCACAATGGAAATAAGCCTCAGGGGCCTTATTGTGGTTTTTCTTTTTATCCTCGGTGAGTGTTTTGCTATATTATGTTGTGGAAGTGCTGATGTGCTCTTTCCTTTTATCACCAAATAAATAAATTAATTCATCCCTCTACGACTCTAATTCTTTCAGAGTGGACTGTGTTAGTGACCTGCTCACATAATATACCCTTTAAACCAAAATGTAGGGTCCTCTTCAAGTGGACCACCATTTCGCTGAATGAACAAATGAAATAAAGTGTTTCGCATTAATTGACAGATTGGGCACTGAACTGGTATTATCAGGTGGTGGGCGTGAACTATGGAGCTAATAATCAGTCGTTCACCTGTTCACATGAGTGGGGCATTTGGACAGAGCTGGGGGCATGTGGACAGAGAGAGGGGGCATTTGGACAGAGCTGGGGGCATTTGGACAGAGCTGGGGGCATTTGGACAGAGCTGGGGGCATTTGGACAGAGAGAGGGGGCATTTGGACAGAGAGGGGGGGTGAGCATGACATTTTCTGTTGACAGTCAAAATGCAGCAACACCCTCTTTAGTTAATAGTTTCCATTTTTAACGTATTGGGAAGAATACATGGTTAAACACAAGGACATTGGGGTGGACCTGGATTCTGGTGTGTGTGTCTTCCATGCATGTTTAGCTCCTCGTGGCCTTTTTTAACTGCCTACTTACAACGAAATGAAAATTCAGGCTGAGTGTCAGGCTAGCAGCCTGACACTCAGCCTGAATTTTCATTTCGATTCACTCCATTATTCAGTCTGAAAGCCCTCTCAATAGACCATATTCACACGGCGGCCATATTGGAATTTAACATTGAAAGTGCCACCCCGTTGCCGTGGAAACGGGGTGGCACTTCATTGACTTAATAGCAACATGGCCGCCGTGTGAATATGGTCTATGCAGCCAATTTCTGAGATGGGGGCGTGGCCAAAGTGGGACTCCACTATGAACCAACGCGATTGGTTCATACTGGATTATCCCGATCCCGATTCGTCGTACAGATTTTCAACCGAGAAACACCCGCCTTCGACAGCGTCACCAGCATAGATATAGAAACCTAGATACCTCATTGGCCTCTGCAGTTCGTTGGAGCAACTTGTATCGCGGCCGCCATTTTCGTGTAGGCAAACGGACACTCAAAGTGACTACTGGCCAATCACAGCGCTCACAGCGCGTTGACTACAGGCCAATCACAGTGCGTCTTTTCTAAGACCTGTCAGAATCTAGTTGTCCCGCCCCCACCTGCCTCTGATTGGCCTACCGAACGCCCCCTTCTGTGACACACGCGGAAGCTTCAGGGAAGCTCTCCTACGCTAAAATGGCGCCCAAGATACACATGCCTCAGAGCCGAAGGAGGCGTCTACCTATATATGTCTATGGTCACCAGACCCTGAATGCGAGGCAAACGATTCAGGGGGTGGAGCCAGGCTATACAGCTGCACTACTAGGGTTCATGTGGTATTCATGTGAAAACTACAACCCTTAATTCAAGGTTTTTAGCCGCTAGCCCCGCTACCCTCTGTGATTACCACATTGTCCTTGATCTCTGTGTGCAAAAATACTGATGATTCACAGAATCAGAATCAGGTTGAGGTGGACATAGACCTGTAATAGATATTTTAAAATGCCAATCTGTTTTAAATCATTTCTTTATGTATCTACTTGTATTTGAGCAGAGTGTTAGCTTCACAGCAGGGGTCTTTTCACAGCTCCTGCTACTGTTCCAAGGGCTATTTCTACACTGGTTCAGCAATACAACATACATGGACGTTCTCAACAACCAGTCAGCATTACTATGTATTGTACTGTCACTTGGTTTAGCGCATATCCTTCTATAGGCTAGCATCTCGGGTTATAAAGAGGGGTTGAAGACGACACCCCAGGAGGCTTGAGCCCAGGGGGGCCATTTGGCTCCTGTGAGGGCATGAAGAGAGAGATCATGATCTTTCAATAAAGCTTTGTCAATCCTTCATCTTTGTGGAAGATTATTATTTTCCATTATAGAGCTTGGGTGTGTCGGCTGTGTAGGGGCATAATTCATTAATGATTGTACGTAAATACTGTCGTTGCTATAGAGACTATGATAATCATCAGCAATTAACTGAAATGCACATCATCAGCGTGATAGTGTCCTCATTTGTTCTCCAAATGCGGGCGTGCGTGTGTCTGTGTGCCTCTTTAGACTCCAACCATAGCTCGTAGCACTTGACCTAGCCTTGACGACTATGCTGTCTTATGCAAAGGTTAAAATGTAATTAGATAGCATGTCAGACAGATGCTAGGTTCTTGGTTTACCTGTGATCCTAGTTTACTGATGCGCTACACTGTCTCTCTGCATTTGATGTATGTGTTTACCTGTAAGTCGCTCTGGATAAAGAGCGTCTGCCAAATGCGTACATTGTACATCGTGTGTGACTTTTGGTGAATTACTGTAAGTGGTTTATCAAAAATGTTTTTGTTATGTCAACATAATTTCAAAGACTCTCTCTCTCTCTCTCTCTCTCTCTCTCTCTCTCTCTCTCTCTCTCTCTCTCTCTCTCTCTCTCTCTCTCTCTCTCTCTCAGGTGTGACCTGCCTCCTATGTCTCATCCCAACAACAGCCTCCCAAGACTGACCTGATCGCCAAGAGACCTCTCCTCTCCTCTCCTCTCCACCATGCGTCTCCTAACCTCTCTCCTGCTCTTGCTCCTGCTGCAGTCGGCAGAGCCGCGGCGTGGGGCCCGCTCAGGGACCAATAAGGGGCGTTCTCGGTCCCGGGGGGGCGGGGCCCTGGCCGGAGGGGCGGACCCTGGGGGCAGGGCTGTGCGGGGGCGGGGCAGCAGGGCGGCGGCCGTCCGGCGGCAGGCGGGGGTCTGTAAGGAGTACGTGGAGGCGGGGGAGAAGTACCTGGACTGTCAGGACAAGCAGCTGACCGCCGTGATGCAGGACTGGCCCACCGACATACACCACCTGCTGCTGGCACGCAACAACATACAGGTACGTGCTGAACCACTTCAAGACCTGAGGTCCACTCTACAAATGTCTTCTAAATTTAAAATCCTCAAACTTTTTCATGTCAAGGACCCCCACAATTATATGCATTTGGCCATCAACAGGCCCGACACCGATCTAAAATTTTTTTTGTTCCAAGGACCCCCTGAAGCAAAGATTTGAGTTTAAAAGTTTTCGCTTTGAAAATATATATTCAAAGATTTGCACGAATGTTGGTGGTCCCCAGCAAAATGTGTTAATACAGTATCACAATAATTTTAACATTTTATCCATTTAGGCTATACGTTGGCAATTCAAAAATAGCTTTTTATTTTTATTTCTTTAACATCAACAAAAAAAAATCGAATTGTTTTTAACGCAAATATTCTCTTCCGGGGGAACCACTGTAGGCTACTAGAGTAGGCTACTTGCTTGAGAAGAGAGCGGGTGAGGGGAGAAGAGAAGAGAAGAGAGGAGAGGAGAGGAGAGGAGAGGAGAGGAGAGGAGAGGAGAGGAGAGGGGATATCAACCACCTGCTACTGGCTACCAAATGGAGTGAAACTAAGTGAAACCATACCGCCATGCAAAGCCAAACAGAACTAATGGAGTTCAGAAACTGAGAGGAATTTATTTATAGTTTATATCCTCTCCTCTCCCTCCAACAGTATTGTGGGTACAGTAGTATATTGTAGCAATGGGGATAATAATTTTTGCTGAATATGAAATCCAATCCATGTGAACTCTCAAACACACAACGTACCCAGTACAGAAGTTTAAACATTCTTTGCTTATAGTCTAGAATAACACATCTGAGGGTGGACGAATAGACCCGGAAGATCAATCCTTATGGGACCCTTACGTCTCATTTTACACTTTTAGTTAGTGAAAGAAAAACACTCCTGCACACTGTGTTCAAATGCAAGAAAACAATTTAATGGGAATACAACAGCATTACGGTCTATTAAACCTTCACCCTCTATACTGTGTCAAACAGACCTGATTTGGCTTGGTACTAGCTAGGACCACTTTTTTTCTCCAGTCCACACCAAATCTCTTGGCCAAAAAATAGCCGAACTACAGTAACTGTAGATTGCATTGTTCTGAAATGAGGAGATCACCGTACCGTATAGTGTGAGACAATACTGTAGTATGTCTTCTGTATTTTTCTCTTCGAAATACGCTAATTGTACGCCAGATAATGTGAAACACATCGTATGGCCTCATCAGGCGTAGATTACAAAATGGAATTTAGGTGCAAAGTTGGTGAAACTTCCCTTTGAATTAAAAGCTGTTGTAACTGTTAGTCCGTGAGCCAGGGGGGTTGGTCATTACCATCTGAGGTGATTAATGCTCATAGTGATTTTTGTCAAGGTATGCATGTCTAGAGTTAGAAAATATGTGATAGCCTTGCACCAATGGTAGCTTTATGGGTGCTATCATGCATTTTATGTTATAACACTAGGCGAAAATTACATGGGTCAATATATGAAAACATACTATTAACCCCCCCCCAAAAAATATACAAAAGGTTTTTCAATTGATTCTGGTACGTCTAGGCATGCTTAAGAACATACAAAAAAATCTAGGAAATTATATTTCTCGTAAAGCCATCATTTTCAAGATGGCGTCCAATATGACTGCCAGGAGCTTAAATGGCTTTATGATACTGTTCAACCTAGAAAGGTGGTTTTGGTGTCTAAAACTAGGTCTTAGGGTTCAAGAAATATGGCTGAATCAGTGAAATTACCATCAGTTAATTTTGTATTGCCAAATCAAAGATGGTGTCCATCCCATGGTGATGTTCCATTGTACTAAATTATGTTAAAAACAACAAAATATTGCAGTTGTGTGAGGGAATCTGTGAACTTCGTGAACGTGATTCATATGGGGACCTGGGGGGGGGGGGGCATTCATAGGTGTAGAATCTATTTCTAATGTTATATTTTGACTTGCTGGTCAGTCTTTGGCCTATGTGCTAAAGGTCAGGTCAAGGTCTCTCTCACACCTTATCGTCCAACCAGGTGTCCAAGCAGGCAGCAGATATGGTCACTGGTTGACATGTACAGCAGGCCCTATTCACCTCACAATTGACATGGAGCCGTTTGTTGACACCTTGCAGGTATATAAGCATCTTATATTCTTCAGCTGCATTGCAAAACTGATGCAAGGTTCAGCACTGGAAATGGAAATGCATGTGGTTGCAGAACATGACAGGCAAGTTCAGTGGTCAGTCCTGAGTGTATCAGCAGCACTCTGAAGTGGTTTCTATCAACTTGGCCAAAGACATTTGAACAGATACAGCAGTAGCCTACCTGGACACTGCACATCTCCATCCTACTGGCTGACAGTGGGTAGACAACTTCTTCCTACACTTCACATCCACCAGTTTGAATGCGCAGGGAGACACATTGACATTAACTTCACCTTTTCTCTCATGAAGCACATGACTGAAGCACTTCTTCCATGCTGGCCATGTGCAGTGTGCTTGATATCTAACCCAGTGCCTGCTGAAGATGCATGTGCTCCATGCCATAGCATAGAGGCTAAGCTAGACCTTGTCTGTCGGCACCATGATGGATTCTGGATCACTGTCTCTGCTGACCAGTCTGGGGAGCAGACTGCCATAACGATCAGGAAAGATGCTGTCATGATGCATGTGAGTGGAGTGGACTGAAGCCTTCCCCAAAATGTGCAGAAACAGAGGGAGAGTTGAAGCACTGGTGTGTCTTGGTCATAAAATATTGGGGTGTAGGATTCCTCACACACAGAAAGATCATCTCTTCAATCCCATCCTTGGCTAATTTGCCCCCATGCTGTTGTGAATAGTAATGTCCTTTACCCACATGAGATGTCATCATGAAGAGTAAGAACATTAAGCAGAAGCCGTTGAGCATGTTGTACACCTTCAGTGCTGACGATAGATACTGCATTTAGTCATGATGAGGCAGACATCACCATGAGTTCCTATATCCCTGATGCAGCCATCTCTGGAAAGGGTGTGATACACATGCTCAGTGATTACACTGATGTTCTTGTCCTGTTGTATGCTGTGTATTGGGGTGTATCAGGTGGACCTACAGTGTAAAGTATAGATGGAGCATTGGGATGGGACAGTCTTATATGTATGACAAAGGCAAGATCAGAGCACACTACACTTTGCTGGCAGGGAACTTCCCAGGCTACCCTGATGTGCTGGGTGAGGTGGGTGCCACAAGTCAATGGCCCTTCCTCCAACACCGACCAACCTGTTGCACCACATGTGGGCTCATTTATTTACAAGTGATGTTGTGGAAAGTGGCAGACCACCAAGCCCCACCTGACAAGTCGTTTGATGTCACAAAATTTGGATAGGAGATCTAGGATATTCTTGTTCCTGTCATTGCTAAGGGTGACCCCACCGTCAGAGCTATGTGACATGGTGCAATATCAATTTAGGGCACAGAGAGTGAGAAGTACATCACTGATGTACTGTAACTGCTCTGGTGAAGATGGTTACTGATGATATGTTCAAGCTACAGATGAGGAGTGATGTTAATAAGGAGGATACTTGTAAGGATGAGGTAGAACAGGATGTGGGTTGGAGAATACAGATGTAGTTGCAAAAGATACATATTTGACATTAGATTATATCATTTTACATTCATGTTATTATGAATACCAATTCTTGTGACATGTTAATGACACTTTTCACAAAACAAAATCATGAATAGTGAACCATGAATGTTCATCAAGTTGTTTCCATTTGTTGTTCTCCCAGAGGTCAATTTTAACCTTGACCTGACCTTTGACATGATTGACCTGATATTAAAAAAATAACATCAGGAATGGATTCTACATATGAAAACCCTAAAAAAGAGGTATTAAACAGAGGTATTCTAAGTAAGTGTGTTTAGTGGCCATTTTGGATATTTTCTTACCCATTGCACTATATTCTGTTTATTGAATTTCATAATACATTTCCTTAGAATCTATGTATGTAAACATGGTTTTAAATCTATAGGTAATTTACAAAGGAACCCTTTGTGTTCCATCTTTCATTAAAACCAAAGTACATCTTATGTCACATATAGTCACTATGTTGTCACTGCCTGTAACAGAAAAATATTCTAGATATGCAAATTTTAACAACCTTTCTGGACAATATATAGTCTGAGCTTTATCCCAACCATTTTTCAGAGAGAGAGGGTCAATAATAAGAGAGAACCATCAGTTTGAAGTAGAATGCTTCATTCGTATTTTGAAAACTGTGTTTTGGCTTGTGGTTATAAAAGGAGTGATAACACACAGATAGCTACCACCGATGCAAGGCTATCACATTTTTCCTAGCTCTAGGGGTGTATACCTACCCAAAAATCACTATGAGAATTAATCACCCCAGATGGTAATGATGACCCCATTTTTGGGGTCCTGGCTCACGGACTATGTGTACTGTACAGGAAAGGGAAGAGGAGATAGAGAAGTCACAAAGAGGCAGGTTTTAATCCTGGAGCAGCAAACTCATACAGAGAAAAAGAAGGGTCCTGACTTTTATATAATTACTGGGTTCAGTCTCAAAGACATAAACCACCTGCCCACTGCAATGCAAGAACACACTGCCGCTATCAGGTTTTATGGTGTTTTCCTACTTAATACAGGTGCTGTTTAAAACCTGTCTGTTGCAGAAAGTGAATTAAAACACAGTATTATCAGGTTCTCAAAGTCCTTTAGGGGGTTCCAGGGGTTCCCCAGCAAAACCTAACACCAGAATCAGTGTAACCACTTGAACTCTAGACTACTGTATTACATCAGAGTATGTGAAAATAGCTGATCTGCAAGTGTTGTGAGTTTCTAGATCTGCTATTTTCAATGTGGGTCCTTGGCACAAAATATTTTCAGATGGGGGCGGGGTCTGCCGCCAAATTACATATTGATTTGGCATGAACATTTTTTGAGAAGCACAGGTTTAACTGTAAATATGATGATATAGCGTAAACAATGAGATAAAGAATGCTGGACCATGTGGTACCAGCGGTGTTGCATCTCTAACATACTCAGTTTGTTGATACCTCCAGCATCTGTGCACGTGCATGTATCTGGGGCCCAGATCAAAGAGAGATTATTCTCTATCGAGTGTCAAGTGTGTGTGTGTGTGTGCGTGCGTGTGTGTATAGACAGTTTCCTGTATTTATGCTGTCATGTGGTTGTCGTAGGGCAGAAACCTTGTACGTCCAAAACTCGTACGTCAGAAAATGGAAACAATAACATGTATTATTATTTACTCACAAGCTGTTGTTAATACTTTTTGTTGATTCAATATTTATACATTGACCGGAATTGTGAGT
Organism: Gymnoscopelus braueri; assembly: GCF_963280865.1. Taxonomy (NCBI): domain Eukaryota; kingdom Metazoa; phylum Chordata; class Actinopteri; order Myctophiformes; family Myctophidae; genus Gymnoscopelus; species Gymnoscopelus braueri. Next base: position 32,863,294 of record NC_137625.1, on the reverse strand, counting down.
TTTTTTCTCATAATTGAAAGAAATAAAGAAAGATTGATTGAGGGAATATTTTATTATTCAGAAATGCAAACAGCACGAGTACAGTGGTCATGGTTGAACATCAATTGATTGGGACCCCCCTTGAAAACGAGATGCTACATCGCAAGGGGTTATTTCTATAATAATAAAGAATGTCAATCATCATCATCAAGAGAATATAACCACCTATAACTTCTCTCCAGTGGTGGAAGTACTCAGATATTATTTTTACTTAAGTAAAAGTAGCAATACCACAATATAAAAATACTCTGTTACAAGTAAGGCCTGTGTTCAAAATGTTACTTGAGTAAAAGTACAAAAGTCTTGTCATCAAAATATATTTAAAGTACCAAAAGTAAAAGTACTAAAATGTTTGAAAATATCAGCTCTACAAGCTCACAACGCGTCGCATCGCGTTGTGAGCTTGTAGATCGTCTATTTTCAAATAGCCTATGTATAAAATAGGGCTAAAGTGGTTAATGTATGTTTAATATAATAACTTATATCTGCAAAGACACTAAAGTTTTCAAATCAGTAAAATCAGAGTAAAAGTACAATATTTGCCTCTGAGATGTAGTGGAGTAGAAGTAAAAATACAGACATTTGGAAATACTCCAGTAAAAACAAAAATGTACTTAAGTACAGTACTTGAGTAAATGCACTTAGTTACTTTACATCACTGCTTCTCTCTCTCTCTCCAGGTTCTCAGAGACAACATGTTCTCCAGGTTCTCCCAGTTGCGCAGCCTGGACCTTCAGCAGAACCAAATCTCCTTGGTGGAGGAGCAGGCCTTCTCGGGCCTGGGCCAACTCACCACACTGCTGCTGCAGCACAACGCGCTGCGCTCCGCCTCCGAGGAGCTGCTGCTGCCGCTGGAGCGCCTCGTCTACCTCCGCGTCTACGACAACCCCTGGAGCTGCGACTGCGGCCTGGACAGCCTGGTTCGCACGCTGCAGGTCAGTGTGTCCCTGAAGAAGAATGCAATAGAGCAGGGGTCCTCAACAGGCGGACCGCGGTCCATGACCGGACCGCGGGACACCTCTCTGTGGACCCTGGGAAAATTATAATAAAAAAAATATATATATATATATTTTTTTTTTTTACCCTAAAACCGAAATAAAGTAACAAAAACGGGGGAAAAAGTACCCGAATCCGCCAAAATCGCGGGCGGGGGGGGGGGCACATGCACGCGCGCTGCGGACCCTAGCCTTATTCAAAAACGTATTTGTGGACCTTCAAGATTTGTTGTTGAGGACCCCTGCAATAGAGTGTCTTTTTATGTGAAAGAACAGCTACTGATTAGGAAATTTGTTTTCACCTGTGCTGATTACCGACATCCCCTGCACCCTATTTTTGAAAGCTCAAAGGCAAGTGTGGTTATTGAAAGTCACCAGTACAGTACACACGTTTCGGGGGAGCGCTGATGGCCTTTGTGCAGTGGTTCTCAACCTGTTATGTGGGGACCCCACATGATTTTTTTTTTTTGGGGGGGGGTCCCCAGGTGACTGTAATAATAATAATTCATTTAAAAATAAATAAATGAAAAGACCATTTCTGCATCAAAAGTAATAACAAACTATACTGTAAAAACTGGTCAAACATGGGCCTAATTGTCAAATAATATCAGAAAAATTCAAAAATGTATCTGTCAAACTAAATGTAATGCCTCAACTCCTACAATTCCAAGTGCCTGTCAGGGTGGGGGGTCCCCAGTTCAAATATGATTATTTTGGAGGGTCCCCAGTTCAATATGATTATTTTTGGGGGTCCCCAGTTCAAATATGATTATTTTGGGGGGGTGCACGGCCTGAAAAGGTTAAGAACCACGGGCACCAAAAGGTTAATGCAGCCTGACAGCGAGTCGCAGGTTTGATTCTCAAGCCCGGCGACCTTTCCTGTTCACTCTCAACTGTGCTACCTAATAAAGTTGTTACGGAGAATGTCAGTTTTCACAATGTATACAAATCTTTTGAAAATAGCAGATCTACAAGCTCACATGCTACGCGTTGTGAGCTTGTAGACCTGCTATTTTCAAATTGCTTAAAGGAGAAATCCGGACATTTTAAGTGTTATCTTTGATGTGTAGTTACTTACTCACCGAGTTAGGAAGTGGCGTTGAGTTTTTCCAGCGATTCCCCTGTCTGTGAGTCTGGTCGACCCCCACCATTGGCATAGTGGGAGGCGCGTGTCTTAGTGAAAATCGCCTAATTCCACAGCGGAGGAGCGCAGTGAGCCGAGGACGTGAAATCTCGCGAGACGCGAGATTTCACGCGAGAGGAAAACATTCACGTCGCTGACCATGAACGCCAGCTCGTGAGTGATAAACAGTGCATGTGAAAGTATCAGGAGACACCATGAGGAGGATTTGTGGGAAAAAAAAGAAGTTTGGAGCTGTGGAATTAGGCAATTTTCACTAAGACACGCGCCTCCCACTATGCCAATGGTGGGGGTCGACCAGACTCACAGACAGGGGAATCGCTGGAAAAACTCAACGCCACTTCCTAACTCGGTGAGTGAGTAACTACACATCAAAGATAACACTTAAAATGTCCGGATTTCTCCTTTAAGTATTTATAGGGCTGAGGTGGTTAATGTATGTTTTTTTTTATATTATCAAAATCTACAAAGTAACTGTAACTAAATTTGTCAAATAATTGGAGTGGAGTAAAACGTACAATTCGTATCCAGATGTAACGGAGCAGAAGTATAAAAAATGGAAATACTGAAAATCGTAATCAAGGTACTAGCATTTGAGTAAAAAGTACTTAGTTTACTTTCCTCCACCACCGCTACAGGTGCCCAGCAACCGCAACCTGGCTAACTACGCCAAGTGCGCCGAGCCGGAGGACCTTCGAGGACACAAGCTGAAGAAGCTGAACGCAGACGCACTGTGCGGCGCCGGGGACAACCATGTGGATAGGATTCCTGGAGGTGGTGGGGGAGGAGGTGTCGACGGAGGAGGGGGGCAGGGGGTGAAACGGCCGAAGCCGCCGCCCAAGAAAGTGAAGGCGGACGCCACCACCCTCTGCCACACCTACATCTTCCCCAGACCCCTGCTGGACTGCAGCAGCAAAGGTGAGAGACACGTTTGACTTGACTTGTTGGTGGTTCTCTCCCTGCTAGCGTTCTGTGCATAGTTTCTTCACTTTGTTGTTGAAACTCGGTGCACTGCAGCAGTGTTAGTTTGCCCTGTCTATATCATCTATCTATACATTCCACAAATCCCTGTGTGTCTGTACAACATACTCTCACTCCCAAAACTGACTATAGGTACTTCTTGCGACAAATGTGACCAAACGGAAAACGGTTGCGTCATTTGACGCCGTCCCGGTCACTTCCGCATTCCTGGAATGTAGAAGTGTCGCTCGCAAACCGTAAGACGAAAAAGGGTGACGACTTCGGTAAAAACAAAACAGTTCAAACGAGCCACGAGAGGCACCGCCGAGCGAGCGAGTCGACTTATAGAAGGTTGCGAGGTCCGCTTCAGCCGACTCAGCGCTGTTCGAGTTATGTCCGATAGAGACAGAATACAAACTCCGGCCAGATCCCATTGGTTCCACAATGTTAAAGAAGCGACCCGGTGCGTGTAACTAATAATACATGGGACCTGACCCAAACCCAGTAGACAATAATACAACATGTGATGTCCTTACTGGCTATTCAATTCTATTCTATACATTAGTGTGTGTATTTGTGTGAAACATACGGTGGTGACAGCCTGGCATCGTATCTGCTCTCTCCAGCACATTGCTCTGTCTATACAGAGACAGGGTACGTGAGTCTCTCTCTATGAGATATGGTGAGAAGTTGAACTGAGTATCAAGTGGTGAGAAGTTGAAGGGAGCCTGGTGGTGAATTCAGCCTCGTAACGATGCAGATTCTCAATCTGGTTGTATTTTGAGGTTCTACTGAGCGCTGAGTCAGCGAGCCTGGCTGGGTGGGTGGGTGGTGCAGTGGGGGGGGGGGGGGGGGGATACAGGCCCACAGTGCCCATGCATCAGAGAGAGAGAGGGAGAGAGAGAGAGACAGACAGAGAGCTATCCATCTATCCAAACCTCTTCCAAACTTCACATCTGTTTCTCTCTCTCTTCTCTCTCTCTCTGTCTGTCTGTGTCTGTGTCTCTCTCTCTCTCTCTCTCTGTAACTGTCTCTTGTCTCTTTCTCTCTCTCTCTCTCTCTCTCTCTCTCTCTCTCTCTCTCTCTCTCTCTCTCTGTCTCTCTCTCTGCATGAAGCTAAATGGCAGCATGAGGCAGCTATCACTCTGGCTGTATAATGTGTGCTGTTTGGGCTCCATATAAAGATTGTGTTTCACTGCGGCTTGGTTTGTCCAACATAGACAGAGTGGAGGCAGAGAGCGGTGGTTCTCCATGCACATCCAAGCACAGCGTCATAATGTGGTTCCTTTATATTCCACTTCACTTCTCTCCTTCTTGCGAGTTTGTCTCTCACTCTCTCTCTCTCATCACATCCTCTGCTGCTTTTTCTCTCACTCTTTCTTTAACCCATTAAAACAGGGAAAGCATTTTTTTTAACACAAATCTTCTCTTCTGCAGGTCCCTGGCACAAAACATTTTCAGATGAGGGTCCGTGGCCAAAAATATATATCATTTTGAGGGTCCCAATTGGCACGAAAAAGTTTGAGAAATACTGATTTAGAAGACATTTGTAGAATCGGCCTCAGGTCTTAATGGGTTAAATGTCAAATTGCTTCAATCTCTTTTGATCCTCACCCGTCCGTGACTGCATGCCCCCTTCTCTCTCTCTCTCTCTCTCTCTCTCTCTCTCTCTCTCTCTCTCTCTCTCTCTCTCTCTCTCTCACTCCTGCCATGCCCACTCACTCTCTCCTCTCACAAAGCCGTATTTCATTATAGGCCGATGATTTCTGTGTTTTTTGTCGCCACGAAACAAAGTAAAGCTCTCCGATTTTGGGACGTACTATGATTGATACCCTTTATAAACTAGGAGTCTGTGAACTGTGAACAGAGCCCCATCTTTCATGCAGTGCTGACGTGCCAAAGCCGCACAATGCTCCATCTGTGTCCTGTACGTGCCCGAGGAAGCCTTTTGCATATTTTCCTAATTATTTTCTCTCTCTCTGACTCCCTCTCACTACAGTGGCAGCATTTTTCTATCGATTCTTTATCTGATTCTGAGCCGGTCTCTCTGTTTTGGCTCACATCCGTCTTGTCGTCCTTCCTCAAATCCCCCCATTTCATCATTCTCTCCATCTGTCCTGCAGTCCCTATATGAATCACAATCGCTTTATTTGTCAATTGTCCTATGTACTCACATACATAAAGAATAATGAAATACGTTCCCCCTCAGCCACCTGCAGTGCAACATAAAACAGCAAATCTGTCTAAGAAACATACAAAAGACCAAAACTAAAACACAACATAGACAAACATTTAAAAAACAACCAATGTATGGGAAAAGTGCCATGGTGTAATCTTAAAAAAAAAAAACAGTTACTAGCACAGTTTAGTAAGTGCTGTTTTGCATTTCAAAAGTGCAATTACTGTACATCAGTACACCTTTACAGACTGCGACCCCCCTCCATTCTGGTCAAACAGAGTCAGGGTGCACCCAAACTCCCAAAGCCCATATACTTTCCTCCACACTCTATTCTACTCTACTCTATTCTATTCTATACCTCAATGGAAATTATTATGTGTCCCCGGGACCCAAACTAGTGAAAATAGCCGATCTACAAGCTCACAATAGACCTTTTTCACAGCAGCCATATTGGCTTGAAATAATTTAGTAGGGTAAACACATGTGGTGCTACAAATGCTACAAATAATAATTAGGGATGTCTCTCTACGACTCCACGTGTCACCTCTTTTCTCCATCTATGTTTTGCATAAAATTGTCTGAAAGCCCCCCATTTCCTGCCTCTTTCTCTCCATCCCCTGCATTTTCTCCATCACTCTTTCCACTACACTCGTTCTCTCTCCCTCTCCCCCTGCCTTCTACCCCTCTCGTCTATCTCAGTGGTCGGTGGTTGTTCCATTGAGGGGAACCACAGCACTTTCCAGTCGATTCAGACTCCATCTTTCTCAGTAGCCTACAACATCTGAGTTGTTTGTCCCGGTGGAGATGGCATAATACTCTCAAGGCAGCATTCTCAGCAACAGGGTAGAACCAGTGTTGCCATGTGTGCTTATTATAAGCGACTTTGGGCTTGTTTTGTTTTCCGTAAAGTCTCTTGTAAATATTGGTAGTTACGGTTTGCGTTTTTTTGGGGGTTGTATCTAACTTGTAGCTGCTTTTTCGAGCTTTCTTCAGTTTAACCATCAGCTATTTTAAAATAGCCGATCTACAAGCTCACAACACGTCGCACTGCAACGCGTTGTGAGCTATCTGCTATTTTCAAACAATCTTGATTTAAAAAAAGAAAATCTGGAATAATAGTTTGAAACATTTTTAACAACACAAAATATTTTCAGATGGCGGTATGTGGCAAAACACATATTGATTTGGGGGTCCTTGACATGAAAATGTCACTAGAACAAAACAACACTAGACAAAAAAGTTTGACTGGGCTGCCCCACACTTATTTTGGGTTTGTTTTCATAGATTCCATGGTTGCTTTGATTCCATGGTTCCTTTGTTTTTCTCTCACAAGATCTGGCAACATTGGGTAGAATCCTCAAGTTTGGGAACACGGGCCAAGATTGCATCATGGAATGCCAAAATAGGCCCCTCATTCTCCCCCCGCTTTTTTTTTGGCTAGAAACAGTGATTTAAAAGTTGATCTGAAAGGTTGGATTCTTGTGTGAAAAATGACCAGATTTATAGCTGAATTACAAACAATACAGATGGTTTTCAGGTGTAGGAATCATGTACAGCTCAAAGCCTCTCAGACGTATTCCAAGTTCTTTGAAGCCTCAGTCAAATTCTATAAAACTTGATGTTGTAAACTGAAGTATTATAGTGCAGGCAGTGGTGGAAGAAGTATTTAACATATTTAATTTAAGTAAAAGTATTGATACCTTAATGTAGAAATACTACTGTTACAAGTACAAGTCCGGCATTCAAAATGCAATGAGTAAAAGAATGAAGAATGAGTAAAAAGTAAGACTACTCATTCCGTGTCCCATTTCACAAGTTTTCAAAATGTATACAAATCTTTTGAAAATAGCAGATCTACAAGCTCACAACATGCATTGTGAGCTTGTAGATCAACTATTTTCAAACAGCCAAAGTATGTATAGGGCTTAAGTGGTTAATGTATGTTTTGTAATAATAATCAAAGTCTACAAAGTAAGTAACTAGTAAATACCACAGTGCAGCTAACAGTCTGGGCCTGTTTGACACAGTTGAAGTTGGACAGGGAACGACGTGAGGATTTTAAAGTAATATAAATAGATTAACGTCAGTTTGTTTCAGTAGGCAGCCAAATGGGTGAGTCATTCATTCACTGCTTGGCTGGTTTCCATCACACACACGCACGCACGCACGCACGCACGCACGCACGCACGCACGCACGCACGCACGCACGCACGCACGCACGCACGCACGCACACACACACACACGCACGCACACACACACACACAGTTAACATTCGTTCTTTTCTTCCTGATCCACCTCTCCTTGTTACCATTATTTTCTTAATTTCTCTCTCTCCCTACCTTCCCTCGTTCATTCTCTTTCTCCATTCTCTCTTTTATCACTTTAGCCTCACTAATCCTGTGTTCAGATGAAGAGATGTCACCAATCAATAGTACATTACAACCATGTGTGTGAGTGAGTGAGAAAGTGAGTAACTGTTAAGCTATATTTGGCTCTTTCTTCACTGCTTGGCTACACACACACAAATATACACGTATACACGCACGCAAATATACACGTATACACGCACGCAAATATACACCCACACATACATACATACACCCGTGCGCACACACACAAGTATGCACGCACGCACGCACGCACGCACGCACGCACGCACTCAGGCACATGCTATACCATGTCTGTCAGCCTTGTTATGGATTTCCTGGATAATCGAGGGTGGGCAGATGAATCCTACATTATGTCACGTCTGGAAAGAGAGTCTGAACTAAACAGAGAGAGAGAGAGAGGGAGAGAGGGAGAGAGGGAGAAGGGTAGAGACAGTGGCCCTCATTTATCAACGCGGTGCAGCCCAAATAATGGGCGTAGGGCGAGATCACCGCACCTTTCGGCATTTATCAATATATCCTGACGTGGGCTTCATCCTACCATACGCTGAGATCTCACGTCTGGTCGAGACCAGTTGTTGACGTTGGCTGCGCCCGTTTATTCCATTCTAGACCTGCGGAGCAGCATTGTCTGACTGTCTGACAGGCATCTGGACACATAATCCACTCTTAAATGTATATCTACACTAATAAATAATCCCTGTGAAAATATCACATTTTATAAAGTAATTTAAACAAACTGCTTTAACAGTCATTCAGTTGCATTGGCTATTTTAAAATAGCAGATCTGCAAGCTCAAAAACGGGTCGCATCGCGACGCGTTGTGAGCTTGTAGATCTGCTATTTTCAAAATATACGAGCGCTTTTGCGTCGGGACTCGGGAGTCCCGCGGTCGGGACTCGGTATGGGTTAAATAAATTAATATACAAACGTATTCCATTCATGGCGATGTGATTGGTATCATAATATGTCATTCTTGTAGGCTACAAGCCTACGTGACAAAGATTACTCCCGCTACGCTACGGATTACAATACATGAAAAACACAGCTGGGCGGGCGTGTGTGTGTGTGTGTGTGTGTGAGAGAGAGAGAGAGAGAGAGGGGGGGGCGTGTGCGTGTGCGTGTGTGGCGAGGCGATCGGGGGAAACTCTTTCTCATTGGCTTTTGATGTCTTTGGTCGTATTCTGGTCCTTCTTCATGTCGTAAAATCGGGGCGTTTTGAGAATATTTAAGGGCGTGTTATTTAAATGACGCTAGGTTCCAGCCGTGACATTTATCAAGCCTGGGACCAAATGTAGGCTCGGATCAGCTGTGTAGGATTCGTTGATAAATGTGACTTCGACGTTGGTGTACGGCCGAATATATGGAAAAATATACGCCGGTTTATACGCTGCGTTGATAAATGAGGGCCAGTGAGAGGGAGAGAGAGAGAGGGAGGGACAGAGAGGGAGGGACAGAGAGAAGGAAGAAGCAGACAAATAGAGAGAGGTGAGAAGTGAAAACAATAGCAGAGAAGAGGAGAGGAATGTCATTACTGTCCAAGCAGCAGTATAGCAGTAAGACTTCAGCAGTAAGCTGTACAGGGATACTGAGATAACCACCTAAGCTCCTTGGCGCCTGGAGCCTTTCCTGTAGAAGTAGAAGCTAGGGCCCGTTTACACTGACTGGACTGAGGTTCTGATGCTTAGAACCTGGTTACCTTTTACACTGGACTGAGGTTCTGATGCTTAGAACCTGGATACCATTTACACTGACTGAACTGAGGTTCTTCTTATGCATTTTTTATCCCACAAATTTGTAACCCTTTTTCACCCGGTGCCAATTTTCTAAGTGATCCTTGGCGCTACACTCCACCCACCAGCCTAGGGAGCCCAGGGCCGAGCTCATGCCTCCTTCAATGCATGAGAGCAAACTGACCTTCTTGTCACCCGACAGGGGGGAGTTTCCCCGGTAGGACGTAACGCGCGGAAGGAATACGTTATTCCAACCAGTTCCCTTCCCCTCCATCAAGGCATGTCATGGGGGAGGCGGTATAGCGACCAGGAATACTATTAATCCATAATATGGTTAAATGAATGGTGTTTTGTGTCTGTAGTGAAACTAGCTGTCCAACATTATGAGTGTGATTTCCTTGTGTTTAAGACTGTCTGCTGTCTTTCTACTGTCCATACACGTGATGACAAGATACTAATGTGTTTGTGTACATTGCATGTAGCCTGGCTAGTTGCCATGAGATGGGAGGCAGCGTGGGACCAACTGAGAGCTGATAACAGGGGTTTGCAATCATCATGCTGGTTATGGAATGCCTCCGGGCCGATTGCAGGACTTTTAAACAAGTCTGCATTGGACCCAAAGTACAAATGTATACTTACTAACTACTGTATGTTTGAGCAGAATGTGCTTTAATACAAACACTGTCACTACACTGCCAAAAGCTAGCCTATACCCATTCATTAGATTGCTAGTGTCACAGTCACAGCCTCTGGCCCTCTGTGTTGCTTCTGCCCCTCCCATTCCCCTGTCCACATTGTGTGTGTGTGTGTGTGTGTGTGTGTGTGTGTGTGTGTGTGTGTGTGTGTGTGTGTGTGTGTGTGTGTGTGTGTGTGTGTGTGTGTGTGTGTGTGTGTGTGTGTGTGTGTGTGTGTGTGTGTGTGTGTGTGTGTGTGTTCGTACCGCTTAGTGTATTTTAGTAAAACAAAAAAAAACTCTCTCCTGAGTTTGGTTTTCAGAGTTTCTGCTTTTAGTTTGAGTGTGTAGAGAGAGCATTATTCTTCTTTGTCAGGCCAAGGGCAAAAAGAAAGTTCTATATCTACTGCAGATTTATTGCACAGTATCAATGTAGACAGATAGTCCTCCTCACAGTTTGGTTTAATTATCCCACATGGAAAAAGATTATATATTTCTCAACAGCACATGGCTGGCGTAAAATTTATGGTAGGATAATAAAGAAAAGGATAACAAGCAAAAAGGAAGTTGCTGAGAGAGGGCCCGGGAAAAAAACTGCCTGACCGTGGTCAAGGACCTGGCGATTGTAAACATCAATCATTAGCAGTGAAAAATTTGTAGACAAATGTCTACTTTAATGCTCTACACACCTACTAATTTAGGACTTACAGTATATAAGTCATTCTATGTCTGTGCAGTCAGCCTATGTAAACACTGTAGGTCTGTTAATCAACTAGCGCTGCGTTGCATTCATGGTTTCTATACTCTGCTAGCATAATAGTCAGCATTTACAGTAACTATACCTTCGCCAATGTAACCTATGGCTTTAATAAAACGTACTCTACCACCTATTTAAAATCTGCTGTAGGAACGTACAGTGTAGCCTACTTAATATGCAATAGTAATGGACCACAATTATGAACTCTATTGCTAATGCAGCCTGCAGAGTCAACCTGCCCGGTCCAAAAAATGTGCATCACAATCTTAAAAGGAAATTGTTGCTTGACATGTGCAGTACAGTAGACAGGGATGCATTGCATCATAGCTGTTACCTACACGTTTCTCATATATATATATATATATATATATATATATATATATATATATATATATATATATAGTGTATGTATGTATGTATATATGTATATATATGTATGTATATATGTATACAGAGTATTCTTCGTGTGCACCTTCGCGATGCGAGAGTGCGGAATAGCCAACACCAACTCTGAATTCGCTGCCCTCCACACCCAACTGTCTAGCATCAGGGTCTTGAGCGCTGCAGTGTTGTTAGCTATGCTGTCTCGCCACAGTGTATCTACAGTACGTACAGTAGGTGGTGCACCTCTTTCCTTTCCCTGGCTGTGCCTTGGGTTGGCTCCCAAAGTGTCAGTTTGCTCGCTACCAGTTCCGGGTGCCTGACACAGTCAGCCTCATCCTTCTCACTCTGGCCTTGTCTGTGATCCGTGGGAGGCCCTCGTCGAGGCATGGAACACATCAAGTAAAGTGCCTTGTTGTCTCTCCCTCGTTCATTTTCCATGTTTCACATCCATATAGCAATACTGACACCAGTAGTGTCTTGATTGAATACTTTATTAGTCAGAAATGTATACCGCATGTGGTACAGTCTGATATTAAAGCTAAAAGGATAACACAACAAAAGTCCTGGGGACTTGTTTCCATTGTGGTCCTATGTATTCAGTTCATCAACATAGCGTAAAAAAATAACACAATAATACATGTCATCAACAAATACAAACACTATATACATAGGAGAAAAGTATGACACCTCCTCTCGATGGGAAATTACATTTACCTCCTCTTGTGGTCTCCTGATAGATGTTTTTTTTCCGGACAGTTTTGAAAGAAACCAGTGATACACATCCTTTAATGGATGGTGTCGGGGCATTCCACATTGTGGTGGCAGAGCAGTAGAATGAGAATTTTCCCACGTTTCTTCTAAATGTGGGTGGTACCAGATCATGGTCGCTCCCTCAAGTGTTCTGGCTGTGGGTGTCAGTCACTGACTTTGGAGAAGTAGGTATGAGGGTATGAGGGTATTGAGGCCCTCTCACTATCTTAAATATCAAACCCATTGACATTTGCTTAAAGCTGTCTTCTACCCTGAGCCATTCCAAACTAGCAAAGTGTGTTGGAATTAGGTGGGTCATGGTCCTCAGTTTGTTTTGGGAGGTCTGAAGCTTAGTTTTTAGTGACAATGAGATGTTGGAGAACCAAGAGGTGCAAGCATAATCAAAATGGCATCTGATGAATGCACCTCTTGCTTTTGACAGTCAGCTCTTCTGCATTGCATTGCATCATCACCCCCCCCCCTCCCTTTAACGTCTGCTAAAACCATACAAAGAATGCATCCGATTAGCACGTCTGGCCTCCATGTGCTTTCTCCACAATGCCGAGGACCCTAGAGGGTTCCTCTGACAAATGAGCTCCTCAGCGAGGCTGTTGGAAATGAGTCAAACATGGAGCGCTGGAGGTAAAGCCATTACTGTGATTTAAACAAAGGCAATGAAATCACTCACTATCCCTGCTGGACCACTGGTCCCTAATCTGTGGAAATATACAACAGCGTAGTCTGACCTCTTAAACCTTTTATGAAACTATGTTGAAGGTTTAACTTTGGACACAAATAACAATGTCAGCTTTTTTATAATGTATTATTGGCTTATATTCTTTAAACGTTGTGTTCTTTGTATTACACAGTAAAATCCTAAGAGTTAATATAACTATGAGAGTGTAAGAATAGACCCTTACAGATCCATTCTTACAACATCAAGGACTTACAGTGCCCTCTTTTGGTCTAATAAAACCCAACCTGAATAACAAGGGATTGTTGCCAAATAACTCAAATCCATTAACCCATTAATAACTGATATTTTTTATTTCCCTGACACATGGGTGAACTCCAGTGTCCTATCATCACATCGTCAACCTGTTAGTAAAGTTGTGGTGTATCGCCACCAGCAGAACATGTTTTGTACAGCTGTTGAAACCAGCATGTTACTGATGACTCCAACAGACCCGGAACAGACCGTCTTCCCAGTCCAACACCGGCTCTGAGCGGCCGACTTTGGCTCTTTCATTCATGTTCTGTATGGTATGTTTCTTCATTCAGCTCTTCAGTCTGATAAAGCAGTTCGCAGATGTCGAAGCTGGAAGCGTGGATTAACAACCGCATCACAAATAGTGGTGGGAGAAAAAGAAATACTTCTTCCAATATACTTATTCCAATAAAAGTGTTCTTGAGTCCGCAAATCCATATTTGGACTGTCTTTCTCCGTTTGATAAAGCATATGGCCGATGCTGGCCACTGTAGAAACGGAAACTGTCGCCCTTTTCTCATGGATTTTCACCATTGAAATGAAGATCACTGGATTTTCAATCACCCTGAAGGCTTCATTTCTTCCTTCTTCGGTCTCTCTTCGGTCTCTCTGTCTTTCTCGTTTCTTCTTGAAGAAGCACAGATGTCAAAGGAGAACCTGGAGATTAAGACCGAGGGCTGTTTGTTTGTCTAAATGATCTGCACTGATCGTCGTAGTTTATACGACAAAATGAACACTGATGGGAGGAGGGCAAGTCATGCAAGTCTAAGCTGCTCAACATTCACATGATCATCTGGATGGCATGTGCTGTGTGCCAGCTGCAGATGTGGTCCGGACAAGGATGTAGCCTAATTATTATTTTTTTTCGGTGTCCGACAACGTCTTACGACGAAGTATAAATCAGGCTTCATGAAACTAAGATAGCCCACACCTAAAGAGGAGGGCGTTTACAACAAAGATATCTTTGTCCAGAGGGAAAGCCAGGGGGCATGCTTTGTCTAGAAATAAAGCCATTTTTAATTTTTTATAAATGTATTTTATCTAGTGCACTGATGGCAAGCTCCCAGCTAGCAAGGTTAAAATGGAATTTGAAGTTACAATGGGAATAGGTTATCAGAGGTTGTGTCTGATAAAATGAATATCAAACATCTAAATACCGGTATTGAATTTAGCAACTTAACAACTGTCTGGGGTGAAACACAAAAGCCACAGTAGACTTTAAATGACCCCATAAGTGTTTCAAAGTGAAATAGCCCTTTAATAAATGTTCTGGCAAACAAAACATCGCCCGAGGAATTTGCTAGTAAATCATTAGTGACTAAAAATAGGTCGGTTTAATTTACTGTCTCATGGATTAAGGAACTGGGGGGATTAAGGAAGAGACGATAAGAGTCTACTATCAGATGTTGACTTCCTGTGTGTAGCGGGGAAATGAATCCGCTGCTCATTTCCTACAGCATGTCTAGACCAGTGGTTCTCAAAGTCGGGTCCGGGGACCCCCAGGGGTCCTTGGGGGGGGTTCCAGAAAAGTAGTTAATGTAGCATCACAATCAATTTAACCACTTTATCCATTTATATGTTGGCTATTCAAACATGTAAAAAAGAAAAACATAAATCTTCTCTCCTGGGGGTCCCTGGCACAACGTCTTTTCAGATGGGGGTCCGCAGGCCAAAAACATATCAATTTGGGAGTCCTTGACATGAAAAGGTTTGGGAACCACTGGTCTAGACGCTACACTGACGCTGTCCGTTCTCCTCAACAGGTCGACACGCGGTCACAGGATGTTCTGACCGGGTCACAAGCATATACAGTAGAACCGCTGTAGCAGAGGAATATGTTTTTATTTAATTAATAGTGTCCTGACTGTTGGTTTCGGTTGGGATCCACTGCTCTATAAGGAGGATGTAAAGTTGCGCCCTGTTCATGTTATTTATTTGATAGAGCTACATGAGATCTGAATGGAGGAACTCTTCATGTGTTGTGTAAGATGGGTTGTTTTGATAGAGCTGCTACGTGAGATCTATTTATTTAAAATGGGTTGTTTTGATAGAGATACATGATATCTGAATGGAGGAACTCTTTGTGTGTTGTGTATGTATTTAAGATGGGTTGTTTTGATAGAGCTACATGAGATCTATTTATTTAAAATGGGTTGTTTTGATAGAGATACATGATATCTGAATGGAGGAACTCTTCATGTGTTGTGTTGTGTTGTGTTGTGTTGTGTTGTGTTGTGTTGTGTTGTGTTGTGTTGTGTTGTGTTGTGTTGTGTTGTGTTGTGTTGTGCTATTTATTTACAATGGGTAGTTTTGATAGAGGTACATCTGAATGGAGGAACTCTTAAGCGGTTCAGAATCCTTCCTGTTTTCTAACTCCATGTTATTGTTTGTCATTCACTTCTCTTTCTAACTCCATGTTATTGTTTGTCATTCACTTCTCTTTCTAACTCCATGTTATTGTTTGTCATTCACTTCTCTTTCTAACTCCATGTTATTGTTTGTCATTCACTTCTCTTTCTAACTCCATGTTATTGTTTGTCATTCACTTCTCTTTCTAACTCCATGTTATTGTTTGTCATTCACTTCTCTTTCTAACTCCATGTTATTGTTTGTCATTCACTTCTCTTTCTAACTCCATGTTATTGTTTGTCATTCACTTCTCTTTCTAACTCCAGGTTATTGTTTGTCATTCACTTCTCTTTCTAACTCCATGTTATTGTTTGTCATTCACTTCTCTTTCTAACTCCATGTTATTGTTTGTCATTCACTTCTCTTTCTAACTCCAGATTATTGTTTGTCATTCACTTCTCTTTCTAACTCCATGTTATTTTTTGTCATTCTCTTCTCCCAGCATGACTTCCTCCGGGATTTGAACCTACAACTGTACAGTCACAAACAGTGTTGCCCATATCTGCTTATTATAAGTGACTTTGGGCTTGTGCCAGGGACCCCCATACAAGATTTGTGTAGTTAAAATGTTTCAAATATTGTCCCAATAAAACAAACCTGCTAGATTATTATTTATTATATATATAAATTGCAGATCTACAAACTCACAACGTTGTGAGCTTGTAGATCGGCTATTTTCAAATAGATGATGTACAGTAGGGTTTCAAGTGGTTTAACTGATTTTGATGCTATGGTAAGTCATTTTGCTGGGAGTGGGGACCCATGTGACCTATATTGTAGTCGCTTTTTTGGGCTTGTCGTATACAACATATGTATGTATGAGAACCCATACGTTATGTATGGGTGCTCCCACCACCCATACATAATGTACAGTATGGGTCGTGGGAGCACCCATATATTATGTATGGCTGCTCCCACCACCCATACATATGGGAAATAGATGGTGTGTTATAGGGTGCAGGAGGTTAGCCTCATTTCAAATGAACTCAGTCAGCAGACATATATCTGTGTTGGACAGGAAGAATGTGCCTTTGGCTGCAGTTGTTGATGTCTGGGGGTCTCCACATTAACAGAAAGGGAGCCTGGGAGTTTGAGTCTTGGCTGTGATATGAGGTAACTGGAGAAGTGCTAGCGTGACTCCAACTCTTGTAAATCGGTCCTTACCACAGATATACTGTACAGCATGAGGTACCCAAACAGTGGGTCGAGACCCATTTGTGGGTCGCAGACCCATTTATGGGTCCTCTTTTATTTTTGTTTCCAATGTTTCATCTAAAAAATATATATATATCAAAAGAATTTAATAATTTTTTTTTTAAAGTAGTAAAAATAGCCAATTTACAAGCTCACAACGCGCTGTGATGTGACGCGTTGTTGTGAGCTTTCATATCTGATATTTTCAATTGTTTGGGTCCCGGGGAGAGATCGAATTTCTCTTTTGGGTCTACCACTGAGGTAGACAGACAGACAGACAGACAGACAGACAGACAGACAGACAGACAGACAGCATGTGAAAAGCTCCTACGCTTGTTAAGCTTTCCTAATGGAACACTGCATAGTGTGTGTGATTACATTACCTTACCTTACTGCAGCAACTGTAGCCGTAAGTGCGTCCGTGCGTGTGTTGCTGTGTATGCGTGCATGCAGTTTTTTGCTGTGTGTAGTTTTTGTGCGATTACATTTCCTTACAGTCGGCAATGATTTATGGCAGTGCCTTCACGACAGCCATCTGCGACATCTGCAGCATTAACCTATTTGTGTGTGTGTGTGTGTGTGTGTGACTGTGTGCGTGTGTGCGTGCGTGCGTGCGTGCGTGCGTGCGTGCGTGCGTGCGTGCGAGCGTGCACAGTACCTATTACAGTACATGTTTATTTACATGTTTTGCTCACATAATATTTATGTGCCATTAGGCCTTAATGAAAGACTAGACATTACACTGCTGCAGATGTCTGAGTCTTTACAGACTCACTCTCTGTCTCACTCACACATTGTGTGTTTGTTTGTGTGTGCCTGCGTGCATGCATGCATGCGTGCGTGCGTGTGCAATGCGTGTGTGTGCAATGCAGCCAAAACGCACAAACCTTTGACCCATCCACCACTGTTATGAGACAGACAAATGGTCTTGGTCCCTCTCTCCTCGTTGCCTAAACATCCTTCCATCCACTTCCACTCATCTGTAAATGCTTATCAGAACCCCCCCCCAGACAGCAGACCACCTACAGAGTGCTGAAATTAACTGTACTGGTTCTAATCTGTATGTTGAATGAGAATGAACTGTACTGATTCTGTACGTTGAATGAGCACAAACTTTACTGATTCTGTACGTTGAATGAGCACAAACTGTGCTGATTCTGTATGTTGAATGAGCACAAACTGTACTGATTCTGTATGTTGAATGAGCACAAACTGTACTGATTCTGTATGTTGAATGAGCACAAACTGTGCTGATTCTGTATGTTAAATGAGCATGAACTGTACTGATTCTGTATGTTGAATGAGCACAAACTGTGCTGATTCTGTATGTTAAATGAGCACAAACTGTGCTGATTCTGTATGTTAAATGAGCATGAACTGTACTGATTCTGTACGTTGAATGAGCATGAGCCTTACGGGTCTATTGTTAAACATGCAAAACCACATACTGTAGGTGCAGTGAGTGATATTTCTTTGTTAAAGGTGTTTCTAGGTGTTAAATAGTCCTCTGTGTCTAGATCTGATAAACACAGGGTCTTTCATTTCATATGAAAGCAGAGAATCATAGCAGAAGAATGACATATTGGTGAATTTGATTGAGATTTCTGCTTGGATAGTTATTTTGTCCTGTACACAGTACACACTACAGCAGCGCTACTCAACCCGCGGCCCGCAGGCTGAGTTTTTTTTTTTTTTTAAGCACAGGATAAAAATATACATTTCCGTTCAAATATATGAGTTGCTACATTTTCTTTCAAAAACAAACATCAATTGTTACAGGTGTAATGCATAGTTTTCTATGCATTTCGGGTTTTTTGGGGGGTTTGACCGCGCGCCCAGGGTAGGTGTCCCTTATTTCAATCTCTGGGAGTTGGCAACCCTAACCTTGCCATATCTTAGCTTTTGCTGAACTGATGCCACTGGACATACACACAAAATAAACAGGTACA
>NC_137625.1:32784755-32839755 GCF_963280865.1 Gymnoscopelus braueri | reverse complement strand
GCAGTATTATTCTATGTTCATTTGCAGTGTACATCAGTGGTTCCCAAACTGGGGTCGGGACCTCCAGGGGGGGGGGGGGTCCAAATAGTCCCCAGATGATTAGCTTAATGTGCCACATTGTTTTCTCGGTTTACAAGATACATAAGAAAGAGGCAAACATTGTGAAAATAGCCAAAAGGCTATTTTCTCAATGTTTATCTGTGGAACTAAGTCAAACTAAATGTAATGCCTCAACTCCTACAATTCCAAGTGCTTGTCAGGGCGGGGAGTCCCCAGTTCAAATATGATTATTTTGGAGGGTCGCGGCCTGAACAGTTTGGGAACCCTTGGTATACATGATGGAGACAAAAAAGGCTCTGCTCTGAAATCTGAAATAATCGGTTCAGTTTCCATTGGAAATTGTGTTCTATTGTTGAGACATGAACAGAAAAGAGAAAAACAACTTGGAAAACGTAAACCGCCTCCAAACACAGCAGATTCGTTAGTTATATTGTATTAACATGCTCAAAATAACAGTTTATTCATTCAAATAAGTCCCAGGTTGTAGCAACTTGATTAGATGATTGTTCGTTGTTTTTTGCCACACCCCCTCTACTGCCATGTAAGGCAATTTGTCACAACGACTACTTACAATAAACATGGTAACGTCTGGATTATAACAAATCTAACAGAGGAGTTTGAGATTTTGTCTGGAAAAGTTGAATGACTCCCACATGTTCCTTTCAGTACATTTTTTGTAACTATGAGAATGTCATGAAAACAAAGCAATGCGAGTCTTGATTCCCACAGTGCGGAGCCAGACACCGTCACAGAAGCAGAATGCGATGGGTTGTGTCTGTGGCCTGTGGTCAACTGGTCATCCTCAGTCAGACAGACAGACAGAGGCAGATTGTGGATGGTCAGACCCACAAGAAGGACCACCAGAGACACCATCACAGAAAGATGGGAGAGAGCAGTGGTTCTCTAACGTTTTAGCTCAATAAGACCCAAAAGAGAAATTAGACGTTTGCCTGGGACCCAAACTAGTGAAAATAGCAGATCTAACAAGGTCAAAACCCCTGGAGCTTGTAGATCTGCTATTTTCACTATTTCTTTAAACTTTTAGAAAATGGATTTATGGAAATTATTTGATTTTTATTTTTTAATTAAGTACTTTTTTTGTTTTAACTTTTTATAATCTTTTGAAATAATAAATATATAGTTTTTTTTTAAATGTAGGAAACTCAAAGATGACCTGACCCACTGTTTTGGATAGGAGTCAGAAGCATGTTTTTCCTCAGACAATATTTAGACATACATAATACGCCTTCCTTTTCTCCTCCCTGCCTGTCTGCTTTTTACTAACCTCGCGTCACCAGACTTTCCACCTCGGAGGAAAGCCTGGTACTCGTTATTAAATTGCCCGTGTGATCCGGTGTAGGCCACACCGACTGAAAAAAAGGGGAAAAAAGCTTCTGCTTCCGGGTGTTGCGGGTTCCGGTTTTGCGGCACCGCTTTGTTTTGGTTCGCCTGTTTGTTTCCTCAATCCCTATTTAAATGGAAAATAATTTCCCCGTGGGAAAACAAAGGTAGACAGACGCGAAATAGTCTCCGGAAAGTACACTCACATTTATTTTGTATTTTTAAAATAAGCTAAACTACGCCGCATCAAGGATTTTATTAGGTAGGCCCTATTACAATGTCCTTGGTCGCGGCCGGAGTTATTGGCTTGCGGGTTCCGGCCGCCTGATGACGCGGATGACGCACCTGGTGACGTAGGGTTGCTTCCGCCATAGATATAGAAACCTAGATACCTCATTGGCCCCTTCGTTGGAGCGACCTGTATCGTGGCCGCCATTTTAGAGGAGGCACGCTGCCATTCAAAGTGACTACTGGCCAGTCACAGCACGTGACCACTGGCCAATCACAGCGCGTCTAACTGACTAGTTGCTGCGTGGCTGCCTCTTAAAGGGTTAAGGGCTGGGTTACGAAAAGACCCACCCTCTGATTGGCCTACCGAACACCCCCTTCTGTGACACACACGGAAGCTTGCATCCTCTAAAATGGCGCCCGAGATACAGATGCCTCAGAGCCGAAGGAGGCGTCTATACCTTTATAAGTCTATGGTTTCCGCTCCCGACCGGATCATAAACCCGAAAAAGATATTGATCCCAGGCTAGTTTTTTACAGATAGCTTTCAGTCTCCCTCTTAGCTTTCCTGCTGTATGTCTCTCCTACACTGTCTCCTTCTCGGCTGTCCTACACTATGCCTGAGTTGAAAAAAGTTTTCTCTATTGAGCAAGTGAAGACGGTGTGTTATTCTATCAGGAGTTCCGTCCCTGAGCTGATGAAGTGTGCAAAAATACTTTTTGCACATATTGAGCATAGTGGAGTGCGTGTGCACACTAAGCTATTATAGAAAGAGAATGCAGGTTAAATATTGGATGAAAAATAAATGCCTTCCTCGGGTTTATAAAATCCTCGTTGACATTGAGCAGACAAACACAGTGTCATTTCTTATGTGATTGGAACAAACAGCAGACATCCGTTGCTGGCCACCATTCAGGGTCTCTTTCCCTTTCATCCTTGGGTCTATTTTCCTCTCTCACTAGACCTCTAACTCCCTCTCTTCTCTAACTCCCTCTCTTCTCTTCCGCTCTGGAGATCAAAGCAAAGCCCAAAGCTAGTGGACAGCGTGAAACATATTCCACTGCCCAATTACTCTCTCTCTCTCTCTCTCTCACACACACACACACACACACACACACACACACACACACACACACACACACACACACACACACACACACACACACACACACACACACACACACAGAGTGTGGGGTCTAGCCACTCACTCACTCACTCACTCACTCACTCACTCACTCACTCACTCACTCACTCACTCATACACATGCGCACGCACGCAGGCACACGTGCACGCATCCACAAGCACACACCCACACGTTTCTGCAATCTATTAGGCTCTTCCACAATCCCTTTTTCATCCTGTGTTTGTGTATTTCATTAAAGGGGGGGATCCTCCCAGCAAAAAAAAAAACACACACACACACACACACACACACACACACACACACACACACACACACACACACACACACACACACACACACACACACACACACACACACACACACACACACACACACACACAATGATATAGACATGAGATCAAAGTGTGAAGTCTAGGCAGAAATGGGTGGTTATAAGTAGGAGTTCATACTGTAGGTACCACTGAGGACCCCGGGGTCCCAACCTTTTTCTTGGGATTTGGGAATTTTGAGCAATCAATCAATTCCTTTTGGTTTTTGACAACACCTTCCATGAATCCCTATTAACCATCGTGTTGTTTTTTGTGAAGGGTTAATGAGATCAATGCATTGATATCCGTGGTCTGGTGGTCTACTGGTGGGGTATAGGGTATTTATTAGTAAGTAAGTAAGTAAGTAGCCTTTTAGGAATCAACGGTTCCCGGGCCATGTAGCCAGTAGGTCAGGTGTACATTTTTTTTTTTTTACAAAAATCATACAAAGACAAGACACTATGTATGACAACAGAAATGGAGAAAGTGTTATAAAATGCCCATGAATATAACAGCTTGTCATATAATTACCCACTTGGGTATTCAATTTAATTATTAGCTTACTTTTTTAAAGTAGATAGGGAGGATGTGGTAGCCACTATGGCGGAAATGGACATTCCACATTGAGACACCTCTGTATTTGATGGAGTACTGCCCCCTGGTGGTGTCTGCCTGCCTGGTGGGATACGATTAAAAATTGGAATTTGACTGGAAGTACAGAAGTGAATGCTTTATTAGTCAGACATGTAAACAGCAGGGGGTACAGTCATAGAATTAAAGCTAAAAGGATAACACAAAAAAATAAATCCTGGGGACTTGTTTCCATTGTGGTCCTATATTCAATTCATCAACATAGCATACACAAATTAACACAATAATACATGTCATCAACGAATACTAACACTATTATGTGCAAAAGAGATGGGGAAATTACATTTACCTCCCCTTGTGGTCTCCTGATAGATGTTTTTCAGGCCATTATTTTTTATTTTTCAAACAGTGATTCACATCCTTTAAAACCACTTAAACCCCAGCATCCTTATTGTGAGGAAAGCTTTCACAGAAAATAGCAGATCGACAAGCTCACAACGTGTCGCGCCGCATTGACGATCAGCTATTTTCAGTGAAAGCTTTCATAACAGAAAACAGAAAATACACTAGCATAGAGCCCTGAGGGACTCCGGTCACCCATATGAGGTTTATGTGGTTATAGGATGGTGCCCCTTAGGGTTAATTATATGCAAGCTCACTGTCGCATTGCAACACGTTGTGAGCTTGTAGATCTGCAATTTCTTTTATATGTGTATACACATTTGAAAACTAGTGAAATGGGACATTCGGCACAATGACTACTTTTACTTTTGGTACTTGAAATACATTTTGATTTCAATACTTTTGTACTTTTACTCAAGTACATTTTGGATACCAGACTTTTGCTTGTAACAGAGTATGTTTACATTGTGGTACTTTTCCTTAAGTAAAACATTTGAGTACTTCTTCCATCACTGCGTAACTGTTAAAGATGTTTCATTTCTTTCTCTGTGTGCTCCCTCCCTTGCAGCTGCTTTCGCCGGCCTGCTGTACCTCCGTGAGCTGGACCTGTCCAACAACAGCCTGCAGTACTTCCAGTACGGCGTGCTGGAGGACCTCTACTTCCTGCGCCGCCTCTCGCTGGCCAACAACCCCTGGATCTGTGACTACAACATCCACTACCTGATCTACTGGCTGAAGCACCACCCGGGGGTCTCCTACAGCGGCCTGGTCTGCTCCGACCCCCAGGAGTTCCGGGGCTGGCCCGTCGAGGACTACGTCAAGACCTACAACGGCGAGTGTCCCAAGGACCGGTCCACGGGACAGGGACAGGGACAGGGCGGGGGGGCGGTGGACAGAGAGGCACAGGAGGTGGCCGGGGAGACGGACGACGGAGACGGCGAGCGGCTTTCAGCGCATCTGAAAGACAGGAGGCCCAAACAGTTTGAGATCATCAGGCTGAGTTAGAAGGAGGAGGTGGAGGAGATGGAAACTGTACGCCAAGCAGAACGGCGGGAGATTCATACGCTTCGTTTGTACCCTGTCGTGCGACGGTGTCGCGCGCCGATTTATAAGCCGATCTACAAGCTCACAAACCCCACCGCGAAACCAGCCGACGACAACGCAAGGCAAGCATTATTGGACTGCAATCCACAGGGCAAAAGGAAAAGTGGGGGAAGGCCAAAACAGACATGAAGAAGATTATCCGAAATCAACTTTATTGTCACATCACAGGTTTACAGGTGCAAAAAACTGTGGGTGAAAAAAACTTTTTTTGGTGCAACACAACAAGCTCCGTCGTTTTTGTTATTTCCATAAAAAAGAAAGACTGAGACAAAGACATCTGGACTAACATGGGCCCAGCTGAAGAAAACGGCCCAAAAATTGCAGCCCCTAAATGCTCCACCTGTAGGAGCCTACAGGAAAAATTCCAGTCACAAAAGCTCACAACGCATCATGGCAGCTTGTAGATGGGTTTATTTTCGGCGCGCCGACACCGTCGTATGACGGAGTACAAGTCAGGCTTTACACGACCGGTGAGAGCACAGTGGGCGATGCAACGAATGGACGAACGTATGGAGGATTAAGATCCCGCTTTGCTGGTCATTCCCAGATCAACAACTCGGTGATCCAATCATGGACTTCTGAAAGGTAGAATGAGAGTTGAGAGACAATAATGGCAAATAAAAATAAAAACAACAACATTACGTTGCTGTCAGGCAGAAACCTTGTATCTCCATGTTTCAAATTGTTGTTTTTTACCCCGTAAATTAATGCCCTACTTCATCATACAAGAGTGTCACTCAAAAGTTGTGAAAATACTTAGCCAATCTACAACAAGCTCACGAGCTTGTAGATCGGCTATTTTCACTATTTTAAAATGTGACAAATGGTTTTGGACATGCAAGGTTTCCACCCGGCCAGCAATAATAAGTTCCATGATGATGGCTCGTCAAATGTCTGAGAGCACAAAATCAAACACAAATATTTGACCTCTACGAGAACAGCAGGTTAACGTACTGTAATGCTGTGTATGTTTTTTTAATCTTCGATGACCATTTAAATCTTATCGCTCTACCACTCTACCTTCAGGAAGAAAAAAGTACGATTTTCAAGATGAGGCGTTTGTTTTAGTTTTTTTAACTGTATAGTCTGTGTTTTTTTGCAGGACGTTCCCAGTTCAGTCTGCATCATATCGCTGTTGTCAGGCAGAAACCTTGTATCTCCAAATGTCAACTTTTTCGTCATTTAATGCTCTACTTCGTCATATGAGAGTGTCGAGCAAAGGTAGTGAAAATAGCTAATCTATGAGCTCACAATGTGACGCGACGCATTGTGAGCTTGTAGATCGTCTATTTTCACTGTTTCTGAAAACGTTCGTACCATTTCTTAGAAAGGTAACGGTTTTATACATAAGAGGTTTCCACTCGACAGCAACAATATCAAATAAACTGTAATAAACTGTAGGTTGATTTGGAATCCCCTGTTACAGGGAACTGCAGGTGCTGTTTTTTTTAAACATTTTTATTTGTTAGTTTTTTTTTTTTTCTGTTTCAGTGACTTTTGTAATGAGTTCAGGAGGATGTCAGGATATGCTTTCTTTTTTTCATTTTTTTGTTGTTGCAACAAACAGTCATTTTCCCTCCTCATTGTTAATTAACGTATGACTTTGTCCTTGTTTTCTAGAAATAAATATGGTGTACGTTTTTAGAATGTCACTTAATGTTTGAATATTTTAGCAATGACTTCACACTTCTATAGACTAGTGCAGGGGTTCCCAAACTTTTCAGGCCGCGACCCTCCAAAATAATCGTATTTGAACTGGGGACCCCCCAAAATAATCGTATTTGAACTGGGGACCCCCCAAAATAATCGTATTTGAACTGGGGACCACCACCCTGACAAGCACTTGGAATTGTAGGAGTTGAGACATTACATTTAGTTTGATTCGGTTCCACAGATAAATATTGTGAAAATAGTCGAGCTATGCTCACGACGCCTCACGTTGTGAGCAAGTCTCTTTTTTAAGTAATATTTGACAATTTGGCCAATGTTTGACCATGTTTTATAGCATATTTTGTTGATTACTTTTTTCCGCAATAATATCTTTATAGATTTTTACATTTTATGAAAAAGACAAAACAAAACAAACACAGACAGCTCATGCTCAGACACGTTACAAAACAAAGGAAACAGATACAAATATAAACTCCACATAACTACATCGGACCATACAGCATTAATACACACTTGACAGTCTGTAGATGGGTGAATAACTATACCAAAACAAGAAAAGAAAACAATAACAATATTAATAGTAATACCCACCACAACAACAACAATAATAGAAAATAGATAAATAATAATAAATACACAGGGATTAGTGATCTTATCCATCAAGGTTAACGGTATCGCTTCTTTTAAGGAACCCTGTTGTTAACGTGTCCGCTAATTGAGGGCCAATAAATTGCAAATATGGGTCCCATATTTTATAGAAGGCATTAGTTGTGGAGCGTAGCAGGCAGGGTAGAAATTCCAACGGCATGCATTGCATGATTATTTTGTAAATCTTTCTTTGTTGGTAGTTTCTCATTAATCTAAGGGCCTGTTACCTCACATCTCAACAGAGGACCGGACAAGAACCTATTTGAAAAGATGAGATTGTCTTCTACTCCAGGCACTAGAAACAAAATGTGCCGTCTTTAATACCTCATAATTAAACAACCACTCCAACTTCTGGCCATCATCTCCCCAGAATAGATCAGGTTTTTTTTCTTCTTTTCTATCAAATAAAGGAACCCTCAAAACTTTTTTTAGGTCCCAAAATCTTCCATCGGCCTCCATTATAAATCTCTGAACTTTTAAAGGAGTACAATTCTAAAATTATGAAACATTTCAAAGATTCCTTTTCAGGCAAACATGTCCACATTAAGATGAACATTTTAAAGTTTGAATGGGGGTTCTAGGTGTAAGTATGTAGGACTAGTAGCCTGCCAAAAGTTTGTACTTTTTCCCCCATTAAATGTCCATTGCCATTGACAATGCATTGGGCGCTTAAAGTTACATATTTCAAAAACTGCACATCATTTCACATATGTTTACCATATATGTATATATATATGTAAAACATATGCTCATATATGTGAAACCTATATGTGCGTATATACTGCACCCATATATGTACATTATGTGTGCATATATGTGCGTATATGGATATATATGTACATATATGTTGAGAGACATATAGGCCTATGTAGGGGTCCAATTTCGGATATGTGGCATATATGTTGAACATTGACATATATAAAAAACATATAGGTTCATATATTTTCTTTCCATGTGGGTGAGTTTCTTGTGAGATTGCTATGTCTGTCTTTACATTTTTAAGATGAGTAAATGAGTTCTAGCTCGTTTCACTGGCGCATGTATTCCCTTTACGTTTCAGGAAGTAAATCTAACAATTTACAATTTAGGCATTTAGCTAGGCTGTCCAAAAAAACTAAAACAAAAAACAAAACAGAAGTCTCGCTAGACGAGATTGAAATCTCGAGATTTCATTCTCGTCTAGCGAGACTTCGATTTTTTATTTATGTTTTGGTTGCATAGTGTTCTGTCACTATGAACGTCAGATCTCTCTAAAAAAAAAAGCTATTAAAATATGCGATCTAGCGCAAGGCCTATCCGCGCACGTTTTAAGCTGTGGCGGACCCGGGATGGAGTTATGACATTTTTCTACTGTACCATTCATCCTAAGATATCATAACATCATAGAAAAGGTAAGAAAAACTTAGTCCAAAATTCTCCTTTAACTCTTAATCCAGAGTGATTTACAGTAACAGCTATGTAATTTTATCTTTGGATACTTTGATTTACAGTAACAGCTACTGTATGTAATTTTATCTTTGGATACTTTAACTGTTTCATCATTTCAAAGGCAAATATTGTACTTTTGACTCCACTACATTTAGAAAAAGTACGTTATGAATTAACCACTTCAGCCCTATATTTCAAATATAGTGAGAATAGCAGATCTACAAGCTCACAATGCAACGCGTTGTGAGGTTGTGAGCTTTTCACTATAATTGATATTTTTTAGAAATTTGGATTTTCTTTTGGAAATTGACTTAGTATTTTGTACAATACATAACCCAGACAATTTAGTGGTGCCTTTTTTATTTTTTTATTTTATTACCATAAGCAGCCTATGGCCTTGTTATTCTCCCATGAGGTTTCTTCCACTTTCTGTATCTATAAACATCTTATTATTTTTGTATGTGTATTGTATTATTGCATGTACAGTATAAACTCATCCGAGTCTCAATATTAAGGTACCTCCACTGGTTTATACTTTGTCTGTTT
This sequence comes from Gymnoscopelus braueri, assembly GCF_963280865.1. Taxonomy (NCBI): domain Eukaryota; kingdom Metazoa; phylum Chordata; class Actinopteri; order Myctophiformes; family Myctophidae; genus Gymnoscopelus; species Gymnoscopelus braueri. The sequence goes on along the minus strand of NC_137625.1, from coordinate 32,830,283 downwards.
CTTTTTGTGAGCTATGCATATAGGCTACTTAACCTGGCATTGCCAGACTGATCACGTGGGATCACTCCATACCATACGTTCTCTCCACGATAGATAAAGTATGAGTGATCTAATGCATACTACTGGTTAATAATGTCCACTTCTTTCTTGCAATATACTGTAGGCTCCACATTCATCTGCTTTATGAGTTGTTATTCCGCACATGAAACACACGGTGGCACTGTTGCCTTGATCTTCATCTGTGCTTTTTAAATACACTGAAGTGGTGAATTTAAAGGGGTATTTCACTTTATAACACTTCTGGGGTCATTTTAACATGGGGTCACCTGGGGTCACTTGTTGTAAATTTTTTTGCAATTTTTTGAATCTCGATAATAACCACTGCATGCATTAGATCAGACTAATTGAAAACACACGTCCCAAGTAGACTCATATTGTCTTTTATTTACCAGCCAAAGAGGAAATCTACCTGCCATCATTTGTGTTACCTGGCACAAAGCATTCCAAACAAACAAACAAACAACAATTGTACTAGCTTACAATTAACCAGTGGTGGAAGAAGTGTTTTTACTTAAGTAAAAGTATCAATACAGCAATGTAGAAATACTCTGCTACAAGTACATTTTCAGTATTCCCAATTTACTTGTAGTTAAAGTATTGGCATCAAAATGTACTTAAAATACCCAAAGTAAGAGTAGGCTACTCGTTATGCAGAATTAATGTCCCATTTCACAAGTTTTCAAATTGATAAACATCTTTTGAAAATAGCAGATCTACAAGCACACACCGAGTCTCATCGCGACGCGTTGTGAACTTGTAGATCTGCTATTTTCAAATAGCCTAAGTTTAAATAGGGCTGAAGTGGTTAATGTATGATTTGTAACAATAAGCTGAAACTACAAAGTAACTAGTAACTAACATTGTCAAATAATTGTAACAGAGTAAAAGTACAATATTTGGCTCTGAGATGTAGTGGAGTAGAAGTAAAAGTATTGGAAATTGGAAATACTCCAGTAAAGTAAAAAATACCTCAAAATTGTACTTAAGTACAGTACTTGAGTAAATGTACTTACAGTAGTTACTTTCCACCACTGCAATCAACTGGTAACACTGTCCTGAAGAATAACAGGTGATCGTGTAGCACAATGCTTCTCAAAGTGGGGTCCGGGGACCCCCAGGGGTCCTTGGGGGCGTTCCAGGGGGTCCTCAGCAAAATGTGTTAATAAGCATCAAAACCATTTTAAACACTTTATCCATTTATACGTTGGCTATTCAAAATTAGCAGATCTACAGGCTCACAGCGCGACACTTTGTGCCGCTGCTATTTTAGACTTTACATTTTTTTTATCTCACAACATATTTCCAGATGGGGTCCGCGGCCAAATACATATCGTTTTGGGGTCCTTGACATGAAAAAGTTTGAGGACCACTGGTATAGCACATTGGTTCCCAAACCTTTTCAGCTGAACCCCAAATTATATATCATAGTGTCTCCCTGAACAAAACATACAAAAAAAAAATTAACCACTCAAAAATACACTATTAATACACAGGAACAATATCAGACTTTTGAAAATCAATTTATTAAACAATTAAACTTCTACAAATTATCGTACAATAACATGTGAAGAATGAGAATGATGTGGAATTAATATTCAATGAGTACAAAACAATGGAATGACTGAGGCAGTCATTCCTCATTCCTCATCTCATTGAATCTAATAATGAATCAATAGATGAACAATGAATGATTTGAATGTCATTAATGAATGAATGCAGACATTTAGTAGTTCAATGTTTGAATCCAGAGTGATTTACAAAGTTCAACATGAGAATAAATTACATGAATTCTAGTCGACCAACAACATGCTCACAGCAGTAGGAGAGGAAAGAGTTCAACATATCAACCCTAGAGTCACTATTCTGCTGTTGTCATAATAGATCACAATGAGCTGAAATTAGCAGATCTACAAGCTCACAATGTGCCCATTTGGTAGAAGAGTGAAAAAAGGAGGGGACCAAGTACAGAACCCTGTGAGACCCCAGTCAGTAAAGTCAACAGGGTTTAAGTGGTTCAGTATAAAGGTTTATATACAAGAAACAACAATGATATTGTGTAATTACATGACATAATATACACTGTTCCTCTGTCTATTGTGTCAAATATCAAATATAAAAATCACATTTCAAATAATAGAGTAGATGTGTTTACATAAGAGACACAAGTAGGCCTACGATACTGTGATATTTACATCATCATCATCGTCATCATCATCATTAGTGTTGATGGACAGTATTTATGATACATATTTATAAATGAGTGGAGGTTTTGAGCAGCGCTGTCTCATTTAAATTACTCTGATCTAATCTAATCTGATTTAATTTAATCTGATCTAATCTGATCTGATCAATGTAATCTAATTTAATTTAATTTAATCTGATCTAATCTGATCTGATCAATCTAATCTAATCTCAGATCTATAGCTTCCTGTGGTGATTGACACGTGTGGATTTTGAACCATAGACTAGATAAGTGGTTCTTAAACTTTTCCAAATCAGGGACCCCATGTTATTTGTCTGTGGACCCCCATCTGAACATATTTTGTTCTGCAGGTACCCCCCATACAAGAGTTGTGAGTTGTGTTGTTTGTGTTGTGAAAATATTCCAAATTTGTCAAAGGTTCTTCAAGATGTTGTGAAAATAGCCATTTTACAAACTCACAGAGCTTGGGGACATTTGGTCCTCACTAGTATAGACACACACACACACACGCACACGCACACACACACACACACACACACACACACACACACACACACACACACACACACCCTAACTGTGTGAGTGTACAAAGGTTAGGGTTAGGACCCCAGGGACCCCCAGGGTTCCTGTTCTAGCAAAATGAATAAATATAAAACATAAAAATAACTTTGATCATTTTATACTTCACTATTCCAAAATAGCAGATCTATAGCAAGCTCACAACGCGTTGTGAGCTTGTAGATCTGTTATAATTGTGAACATCTTTAACAACACAAACCCTCTCTTATGTCAGTGTGCTGCTTACCGTATATACCTGTCTGCTTGTTTTATTTATGATGACGTCACAATGATGTCACCATGAGTCAGTCATGTCCAAATATGGAGTTCTATGATGTCAGTGACAACCTGGACTCACTCAAACATGTTGAGTAACCATGGCAACCTGTCATTCTCACATAGAGACTATCTATGCTCACACAGACACACTGACCCACCAACCCAGAACCCAGCATAGAGAGGTTCAGTGAATGTGTTCTGGAAGGTGTACAGGTGAGTCAGTGTGTCTGAGGAGACATCATAGAAGGACAGAGTCCCAAAAGGCCAGTCCAGATACACTGCTACTCTGTTGGAGCCAGAGGGACGGACAGGGAGGACAGTGTTCTTATTATTGTGTTTGACATTGTAACTGGTATTATCACAGTCCAGAACCCAGGACTTGTCATTGTATCCAAGCAGACTGTCACCACCAACTCCTACCCTTCTGATTCCTCTGTAAGTCACTGCTATAAAAACCACTCCACTCCACTCTACCTCCCAGTAACAGCGTCCAGTCAGACCCTCTGAACACAGAATCTGTGCCCATCCAACAAACCTGTCAGGATTATCGGGAAGATTCTGATACTCTCCACATGTCACCTTCATGTTGTTCTCAGACAGAGAGAGTTTTCTGAATGCTGTGTTTGTGTCCAGTGTGAGACGATGGAAATCTGACGAGAAAACAACACATTAAACATTAAAAACATCATTCACTGAGTGACGCACACACATGCACACGCACGCACGCTCACGCACACACACGCACAGTCTTACGCGGCACCAGCGTGAATGAAGCAAGTGGCAGGACTTAGTGCAGCACGATTTATCGTTATCGTATCGTTATCTCGGTATGAACATTCACGATCTTCATTCACCCCCCACCCCCCCCCCCTCCACTGGTAAAGCCAGCAACCTTTGTTATAGCCAGTAAATAAACTAGTTATTTTTTTTTTATATTATTTTTTTTAACCCACGATTTTGTAGCCCTTTTTCACCCGGTGCCAATTATCTAAGTGATCCTGGGCGCTACACACCCCCGCCAGCCTAGGGAGCCCAGAGCCGAGCTCATGCCTCCTTCAATGCATGAGAGCCAACTGACCTTCTTGTCACCCGACAGGGGGGAGTTTCCCCGGTTGGACGTAGCGCGTGGAAGGAACACGTTATGACAACCAGTTCCTTTCCCCTCCATCAGGTGCCCCGGCTGTCGTGGGGGAGGCGGTATAGCGACCAGGATTACGTTGTGAGGGTATTAACTACCCTAGGAGACACAGGGAGAACATGCAAACTCCACACAGATAGGCCCTTTCGCCAACCCCACCTAGGGTATGGGCGCTGATGACGCGGAGGAGAAGACACGCCCACAGTGTCCCCGGCGGGAATCGAACCCAGGACCTTCTAGCTGTGAGGCGACAGCGCTACCGACTGCGCCACCGTGCCACTGGGGCCCTGGCAACCGCGCCGGTCTTAGACACAAACGCCAAGTTGGGTTTCAACAAAACCCTCTTGCCGTCGTCTGAAAACCACATGCAGTCCTCGCTCACAGAGAGCGCTTGCATGTCACCGACGCGTTTTGCCGTACAAAGGGCCACCAGGAGCACCGCCTTGAAACTCACGATCTTCAGATCTAATGTTTCAAGAGGCTCAAAGGGGGGCCGACACAGTGTGTCCAGCACCACAGTTGCTGGACCCACTTAGGGAACAAAGGTCTGTTCACTGGCCTAGCACGCTTGGCGCCGGTCATAAACCGTCGCACCATTGAGTGCGTGCCCACCGTCTGGCCATCGAACCCATCATGGCAAGCGGAGATGGCTGCCAGGTACACCTTGATGGTGGAGAAGGCCAAATTATGGTCCAACCTGTCCTGCAGGTAGATCAGAATGCTTCTCACAGGGGCCTGAAAAGCCACCACAGGAGGTGATTGCTCCAGGCACCAGGTCTCAAACATATTCCACCTAAAGTCGTACTGACGTCTGGTAGAATCTGCCCTAGCCCCCTGTATAGTGGCTACCACTGCAGGGGGCAGGCCTCTCACAGGGTAAACCCACAGGTCCAGAGTCTGGGGGTTCTCGTGGAAAACCTCGTTCCCGCCTTGTCTCAGAAGGTCTCTGTACAGGGGGAGAGGCCACGGCTCGTCGTAGAGGAGGGGAGAGATCTCCGTCCTCCACGTGCCCCATGCTGGCGCTACCAGCAGAACCATCCCACCTTGGGTCCTGATCCTCTCCACTGTCGGACGGATCAGACCCAGGGGCGGAAAGGCAAAAAGTAGACCGCTCGGCCACTCGTGCGCTAGAGCGTCTACTCCCATGGACTGGTCCTTGGCCCTGATCGAGAAGAACCGCGAGCACTTCGCGTTCTCTCTGGACGCAAACAGATCGACCTGAGCTCGGCCGAACCGGGCCCATATCAGATCCACGTCCCTCTGGCACAGCGACCAATCCTTGTACCGGAGCCCCCCTCTGGACAGCAGGTCCGCCCCGCTGTTCAGGTGGCCCGGCACGTGGGTGGCGCACAGCTGTGCCAAGCGTTGCACGTTCCAGAGCGTCAGCTCACGTAATAGCCTGTCCAACAAAAGGGAACCCAAGCCTCCTTGTTTGTTGACATAACACATCGTTGTGGTATTGTCCGTTCTGACCAGGACATGACACCCCACGATGTGGCTCTCGAAATGTTTGAGAGCGAGGAAGACCCCCAGCAGCTCCAGGTAGTTGATGTGGGCTCTCCTCTGGGAGGAGTCCCACAACCTCCGGGCTGAGTAGCCTTCGTGGACAGCCCCCCAACCTGAGAGGCTGGCGTCCGTGGTGATCACCTTCCAGGACACTACAGCGCCTATCTTGACCCCTTCGGACAAGAAGGTCGCCTGTGTCCACGGTTGGAGTGACATTACACAGCGTGGTGACACTACCAACTTCCGAGAGCCCATGGAGTGCGGTATCCTCAGAGACCGCATCCATCTCTGGAAAGGTCTCAGAATCTGCCCAGCTGGATCAGATGTATGGCCGAGGCCATGAGACCTGCGGCTTGCATGCATGTTCTGTACGGGACCTTGTGCCCCAGGCGCATGGAGCGCACACATGCCAAGAAGCTCGCTATCCTGTCCTGGGACAGGCGCGCGCCACCATCGTGGTGGAATCCAAGGATATCCCCACGAAGGTGGCTTGTTGGGATGGAATCAAAACGCTCTTCTGATCGTTGATTGTGAACCCCAGGGACTGCAGGTGCGCAATGGCCACCTCCGTGTGCCGCGCTACCTCTTCCCTCGACTCCGCTGCCAGCAGCCAATCGTCTATGTACGTCGCCAGACGCAGACCCTGCAGTCGCAGCGGAGCTATCGCCGCCTCTGTGCATTTCACGAACACCCGGGGGCTCAGTGACATGCCAAAAGGGAGCACCGTGTACTCGTACACTTTGCCTTCGTAGCCAAAGCGCAGGAACTTGCGGTGCGGCGGGTAGATTGGGACGTGAAAGTAGGCATCCTTGAGGTCTATACTCGTCCACCAATCTCCTTGACGTATCGTTTGCAACAACGTCGCCGTTGTGAGCATTCGAAAGTTGAAGACCTTCAGAAATCTGTTCAAACCCTTGAGGTTCAGAATAGGTCTTACGCCCCCCCCCTTTCTTTTTCACCAGGAAGTACTCCGAATAAAAACCCAGTCGGTTCTGATCCGGAGATAATTCCCTGATTGCACCCTTGCTCAGGAGAGCCAGAACCTCTTCCCTCAGCGTTATGGCCGCTTGGCCTGACGCTCGGGAGAACCCTACTTTGGTTGTTAGTGGAGGTATGCTCGAGAATTGCAACCTGTATCCTTTTAGCACGGTACGTAGCACCCAAGGATTCGGTTCGCAAGCTTTCCATTTGGAAAAACATCGAGCGAGAGGATTCAAGGGGAAGGTGGGGGCTGCTGACGTCATCTGCCCCGTCGGGTTCTGACCGTTCGACAGTGGGGGAAGCCTGTGACATAGACGGGGAATCCCACACACCGTCGACATCCGCCCTGTAGCATTGCTCGTTAGCGCTACCTGGGCTAATGTCGGTCTCGTCACAGAGCGAGCGTCCGTTCCCATGGGAACGTGAGACGCTGTCGCTCTGCGTGACGTAACATCGGAACCATGTCGCGGTGTTGTACATACCCGAATCGCAACTCCCCTCTGGGAGTGCTGATGGAGTAACACCGGGGCTCGCTGATGTGAGTTCCGTCGCATCTCGTCCGCCATGCTGGTGAGGTCGAGGGGGACGGACCTTTCGTGTGGTGTTTCTACCCGGAGAGAAACTATTGTTCCCCCTGGGGAGCTTCGCTGGTGTAACACCGGGGTTTTCTGAGACGTAAACTTCCGCCTCTCCTCCGCCATTTTGGGGTGGCTGAGAGAGGCGGCCATTTTGTGCTTCTTCCGAGCCCCAGAGGCGTTTTGCCGCCATCTGCCGGACGGAAGAAGGTACTGCAGTGACGCAGTTGGAATTAAAGTTTTGTCTACCCTTTTTACACAAAGCATTTGAGACATTTGATTCATTAGCAAAGGTTTCTCTACCTGCGTTTGATTCATTATGTTTACAGTATGCACAGGATCTGTCCCTAGAGTGTTTGGGATGTCGTCCTGACTGGTTAGGGGACATAGCGAACACTGAGGGCTCATGAAAGTTTGCAGAGGACAGTGTTTCCCACCGGGAAACATGCTGCCTTGATTTTTCATGGCATGGGAAAAAATGGGCATTTGTGTTTTTGGCAATAGATTTATTCCACACACAGGAAACACATTTTGTAAATTCATCACTTGTGATAAAAGACACACATGACTTTGAACCGTATTCATTGTCTTTAGCGTCTTTTTTAGTCTCTTTGCACCGGTGGACTGGTCCTCGACTCCGTCCGGTTGGGCAAGAAAAGCGCCAGTTCTTTTTCCCAAGTGGGAAGCTGACCCCGCATGATGCCGTGACGGGGTGATCAGCTGGGGGCCCGATAAAACCGGGCGATGAGTGTCACTTCGTCTGCCTCCCCCTGCGACTAGGCCCACTGTCCTTGCGTTGGGGCCTGGGCGAGGGTGGAGGAGGTGGAGCGCGTTTCTCATCCTTGCGCCTGACATCCTGAGCACCGAAGGAGCCTTGAGGGTGCTCCCAGGAGCTGGCTCTGGTGCTGGATGCCCTGGACACGCCACGCTTGCGTCCAGAGGCGCGCTTGCCACCCGCAGCTCCCTGCTGTTGCGGCCTAGCCACAGTGGGAGCGGTGGGTGGTGAGAGGAGGCCTGCGGCTGTCTCCTCGAGCTGCTTCTCCGATGCCTTGGTCCTGGTGATCAGGTCGGCTGCGGTGTCAAACAGGTTGCCGGCTTTGAGTGGTAGGCCTCTGAGACCCGTAGTCAGTATGGCCTTGCACCCAGCGGCGATGTCGAGCCACTGGAGTCTCTCCAGGTCCGCCGTGAGAGCCATGGCTCGGCCCGTCCACATCAGCGCGTTGCAGGAACAGAGAATCGTGAGCTGGACCAGCCTCGCGAGCTCCACTGTGTCGTCGAGTGAGGCGGAGTGCACATCCGCCGCTGTGTCTGTGTCCAGCAGGGGCCGGGCTATCCGCTCTTTAAGCTTCGCCGCGGCCGAGCCCTGGAGCAGCGACCCCACGTTCAAGGCCTTGACAGCCGTTGCAGAGGCCTTGTAGAGAGCAGCGTGTGTGGCGGTGGTGGACCTCTTACCGTGGTCGACGAAGACAGGGCCACTCCCTTGGCTCAGTCTCACCGACCCTGTCTTGGCCCTCTCGATGCCAGCGGCGAGGTCTCTGTCCATCGGCGGGAGGCCCGCGACCCCCAGGTCGGCCCCAGTCAGGATGTCGGAGACAAACCCCAGTCTGTCCGGCTCTTTCCTGACCGCCCAGGAGAACTGCACCGCGTCCCTGACGCCGCAGGCTTCTGGAAGCAACTTGGACTCGATTGCTCGAGGGGGTAGGGGTGTCAGACCTTGGAACCCCGGTATGGGGACCCCGATGGACATCTTCGCTGGCTCCATTGGCTGCGCCAGGCCGCATCTGGCGATAGCCCTTTTGAGCACGACGGAGACGGCCTCCTCGGATATCCTCGCCTGGCTAGGAATCTCCGGGGTTACCGCCGTCTCTTGTGAAGGTACAGGAGGACCCGGGCTGGTCATCGTTACCTCCTGTGACTGTTGGTAGGATGTGAGGCCTACATCCCCCTCCTCGTCCACCACCACGATGAGGGCGTCGTCGTCCTCCTCGGCGTCGCCTCGAAGTCACTGCAGTCCGGAGTGGCAGTGTCTCCCAAGGCGGCGATGGAGGTGGTGGGGGAGAAGACGAGGTTGTCGCTGTCTTGGGACGGCCCGATGGCCTCGACAGCGGCGTCTGGGTCCGGAGATGAGGATGCGGTCCTTAAGGCCTCCTCACTCCGGACCTTGCTGATGGCTCCACTGGAACGTGGGGCCGAGTAGAGAGGAGGGCCCATGGCCCCCAGGCTAGTGCTAGCCGCCGGCGCCCTTGGTGCCTTGGCGGGCGGCGCCTCGGGGGGGCGATCCAGGCGTGGTTAGGCCCCAAGCAGGACAGGCAGGGGCGGTGGTCATCGTCCGCAGCGACGAGGTAATCGCAGCCCCGCATGGCGCATGGACGAGGCGCCTCCATTCTTCCCTTCTCCGTCGAGCACGAGGCAACAAAACTAAAGGCTAGGTAGCGACCTAGCCTAGCTTCTTTGTTTAGTCTTAGCTTTAGCTTAGCTTAAGCTTAAGCTTAGCTTAAGCTTAGCTTAAGCTTAGCTTAAGCTTAGCTTAAGCTTAGCTTAAGCTTAGCTTAAGCTTAGCTTAAGCTTAGCTTTAGCTGCGCGCCTCGTGGCGAGAAAACGGAGAGGATAGGAAAGAAAGTAATAAAGTTGAAGGAACTCGGGAGAGTTAATAATAAACTGAAACTGTTTTACGAAAGCGCCCGTAGAGTAGCACGGTAGTGCCCTCGCTTTGGGTTGTGTTGGATTTCGTCAAGTTTCTCCGTAGTGCTAGTTCGGCTCCGTACGCAGTCGCGTAAGCAGAGTGGAAGAAGAGGGCGAGTCCATGTGACGCAGTGGTATTTATACCACAACCGGTCGCCGGTGTTTTGCGTCACACGACCCTATCCAATAGGAATTGGAGTTCGGGAGTCCTGTTGTGCTCTGTGCAATCGCCAGGGGGCGATGATATCCCATAGTAAGTACCGTACTGCAGCTTACGACATAATAACATGCTATTTTCTGTCTCATCATAAATCCACACGTGTTTTCTCCCCAGTGAGTTGTAACTAGTGTTGCCATTTATTGCGTGAGAGCATTAAGCAATCCGGTCTATTATATGTTTATGAATTGAATACCAAGGACCTAGGCGCCTAAATGCTGTCGGGGGTGGGTGACCTCTCCTTTTGTTATTAGTTTGTTCTGTTTTTGTTACTTTACATTAGGTTAGATATTTTAGATATTTGTATTTTTGGTTTCCTTTATGTTGGGTAAGAATAGGTTTTGTTAAGGACTTTATGGTCCCACCCTGAGTTAAAGGGTAGATGATTTTTATCTTCAATATCAAATAAATCCTTGAGTCTTGGAATTTTAAACCTGTGTGGACTGACTGTTTGGGGACTGGGAAGGAGGGAGTCCATTGTTTATGTTGCACCTAGTGACCCCTAGGCTGGGTTGTAACAGACAGATAGATAGATCACATCAATAAGAAAATAAAGCAGATAAATGTTAAGTGACATGAAAAGATTTAAGTTAAAATACACTAGCTGCCCCCCCCCCCCCTGTCACAGTGTCATAATGCCACACTTTGAGCTTGCTATTTTGTGCTATTTTTAAAGTAGTGCTGTTCTACAAGCTGATCTACAAGCTCACAACGTTGTGCGATGAGAGACGTTGTGTGCTTGTAGATCGGGTATTTTGGGACTATAGGCAATCTACAAGCTCTGAACACATCATGATGTGACGCGTTGTGAGCTTGTAGATCGGTTATATTTACAATTTTTTAGATATATAATATATAAATAATATAAATATACAGCTGATCTACAAGGCGTAGCAGGGTGACGTGTTTTGCGAGCTTCCAGGACTCAAAGTACAACATGTACAACAGGCTAATAGAACCAGGTCTGTCTCTCTAAAAGTAAAACTGATAAAGTACAGCTCCATTTCTTACGGAATTGGAAGTCTGTGTGTGTGAGAGAGAGAGCGAGTGATCGAGAGAGCGAGAGAGAGAGCTCTACGGGGACTGTACACATAAAAGGACACAGACAAACAGACAGACAGACAGACACTCACATCTTGTAAGGACTTGAGGATTAATCCAGTGTTCATGTCCTCCATGTTTCACTCTGTAGGAAGTACAACATGTATCACTTTTTTTCAGGGGTTAAGTAATATATGAATATAATTTGTAATCAGTTTTTAGGGTAACGCGTTACAAGTAAAGCTGTTACTGTAATCGGATAACCTATTGGAGTAGCGGAGTAACTAATGCATTAGTTTTGCATTAGAGTACTCGTTTACTTTTCCTAAACAATGGCGTTACTTAGTTACATTTAAGACCTATATTTCCCTGTTCCTTCTGTTGCCACAAAGGAAAATCCATCAGAGACATTTGCGCTGTTTTCTGGTCAATGAGTGAGCTCATCTGTCAACAGAGTTGCACGGATGTTAAACAAAAATCGGTGACCGTGTGCCTTGTCAACAGCCAGCAATGTGTGTTGATTGCGTAATCATTCTATTCAATAGGTTACCACTTTTGGTGTGACTGACAGTACTGGTTTGGTTTTGTATTACATTAATTTGTCGCACATGGCAGAGATTGAAAGAAGACAGAGAGGTTATCCTTTAGTAAGGTTGTGGAAGTATTCACCTGATTTTTTTATTTGTTGGTGAAAAGGAGAAGGAACGTCAATGCAAATTAGCTATGCCAGTATGCTTGGTGAAGCCCAGCACAGCTCCACAACACTGTGGCCACTCCGATAGGCTGCACTCTTGATTTTATGTTTACCAAACTTACTATATTGTGTAGTCATTCCTCGCAAATGGTTTTAATCTTCAGTAACGCAAAAGTAATCTAACGAAGGTAATGCTGAAACATAACAGAATACTTTTTTAATGGCAGTATTTAAACAAGTTACTTTTAGAAGGAATGTTACCCAACACTGCTTGTAATGTAGTTATATGAACATTAGTGATAACTAAACATAATATTTTGTTACATTTTATTACTTTTCATGTTGTAAAACAAAAGATACACAACGGTTTGTTTTTACATTTCACTGATTTCACTGACTGATGAAGGAACATGAAAGGAATGCTGGGGGTAAATTTAAATATACATTTAAAGTTAAAATTGACTTAAAATCAGAGCTCAGAAGTATTGTTTTGATAAAATAATAATAATTAACATATTAATATTAATAATAGTAGTATGATTCATTTGCATGTAGGTGATGAATTGCACATTCATTTGACTCATATTCACCCCCAGCCTGCCAACCATTGAAACATTCTAATAGAAACAGTACACTAACAAACATGGACACAGTTCATTCTACTCACTGGAGAGTCTTCAGTCCAGAGAATAGCTGCAGCGTTGAGTGATTCAGGACGTTGAAACGCAGTTCTAGTTCTTTGAGATGGAGTGATGGATTAGAACTCAGAGCTGAGGCCAGAACTTCACAGCATCTCTTTGACAACCAGCAGTGATTCAGTCTGAATGAAGAATCAAACACTATATATTATATTATTCCTGCGTAGAGAAACTAACCATTTATTAAAGGACCTGGTCTGACTGTGAGGGTTTGGGAGTAGAGATACAAGAGCTGCACTCTAACAGGCAGAAGTAACATGAACTAAATAATCCTTACTTTAACTTACAGAAAAGGGTAAACTTCCGGTTTATTTTGACATTTTCTCTGGAAGAAGCAAGAAAGAAGAATATCCGAATCCTCGAATGCGGATATTCAAATCAAGTTTGCATTTTTCTAACACTCTCCGTACAGGGTTTTGTGAGGTTACATACGGTCAAAATCAGCTTTGTTTGCGTTCATGATGCTAAAACTGAGAGAGTTGTTTCTAATCAACTGAGGCTGAGCAATGGAGCGATATATGTCGCCAATTGGACTAGTTACAAGGTAAGTACACAACCAAAGTGCTCTTCTAGTGTGTAAAGACCTAGAGCTCCTAGAAATGCTGAATTCATGTATCTGTGCCCTAGCTAGCATCAAATACGCTATCGTAATCCCTGTACAAAACAAAAAAAGATCAACATTCCATGGCTCATATAACCCCATATCACTATGGGGGTGAGAACTACGGGACACCCGCATTTGCTGGTGACAAGCATGTCAAAGAGCTGATCAATAGCAAGTTGCAAGCCACCCTAAACATCTACGTCCCCCTGACAATCAGACGTATGAACAAACAAGCCAGGAAAAAACATATTCTTATTTCAAGCCTATTTACACACACACACACACACACACTCTACATTGCAGTATTGATACTTTTACTTATGTAAAACATTTGAGTACTTTTTCCACCACTGTACACACATTCACACACCGCGGCCCATGCAGGCACACACACACACACACACACACACACACACACACACACACACACACACACACACACACACACACACACACACACACACACACACACACACACACACACACACACACACACACACTAATAAGGCCATGTATCTCAACATGGCTTTACATTCTGTGGTTAGTGTAGTACTTTATCATTATTTTAATCAGTGTGAGTAGCCACAATCAACCTTATTCACACTCTTCAAATAAGGTCTCACCGCTGTATTCATATATTTACATTCTGTTAAATGAATCTGACCTGAGAATCTCCAGACAACAGTGTGGACTCTTCAGTCCAGCACACAGCACGTCCAGTGAAACTTCCAGCCCCAGGTTGTTGTAACTCAGGTCCAGTTCTTTTAAATGTGAAGGATTAGAGCTGAGAGCTGAAGCAACCACTTCACAGTGTGTCTCACAGAGGTCACAGTCAACAAGTCTGTAAATACAGATTAAATCAAAATATCTTAAACCCAATTCACTGTCAAGGAAGTCAACTAAGAGAAGTCCTATCTGCGAGTAGCGTTAGTGTCGCTAATTTGACCAACTTGGCCACGCCCCCAGTCACTCAAGTCACTTCCCAGACAGATAGACGGAGCGGCGTCACATTCATTAATCGTTAGACTCCCAGTCCGTAGTCCTCAGGTTCAAAAATGCTTTTCCACGATCCAACGCTACTTTTTGCAGACAATGTATTTTCTCTGGTAAAACGCTACTTTTACTGAGGTTAAGCTTAAGAATAAGGTTAGGTTTAGGCATAATTTTATTGAGGTTAGGGTTAGGAAAAAGGTTAGGTTTAGGCATAATTTTACAGAGGTTAAGGTTAGGAATAAGGTTACGTTTAGGCATTGTTGCAAAAACACTATGAAGAAGTTCAACAAGACAGAACTGTCAAACACTGCGACTACTGGCCAATCACAGTGTATCCTTACCGGGTCTTGCTCAAACTAGTGTTACTAACACCACTCGCGTCCTATGTAGTTATCCAGACATTAACAGGATGTACGAACAGACAACCAGAGAACAGAGAAGTGAAAGACAGATAGAACGTTGTCTCTGTATACTACAGGGTGTAACTTGCATGGTGTAGTACGTAACTTGGCGAGCGAGTGAGTGAGTGATAACCATGCTCAATGTTTAACAGATTTAAAATCATCAGTGCACCCTTTCATTAATGGTAAGGTCCATTTCTCATTTGGTACTAATGAGGACACTTCAGCGGACTTGAGTTCTCCTGTTGTTCTGTGTGGTACCACTTATGTGTGCATATCTAAGTAGTCCCAGAATGGATGTACAGATCAGTAGTAGGTATTGCATGGTTGTAGTGATTTTGTACAATGTATAGAATCACATCCCTTATGGTTGACCTGCTAGCTAATGTTATCTCCATTCATGTTCCTACAAAGTTCACAGTCTGTCTCCCCCTCCTCTCAAACTTTGTGGGAGCATAAATGGGGTTACTACTACTACTACTACTACTACTACTACTACTACTACTACTACTACTACTACTACTACTACTACTACTACTACTACTACTACTACTACTACTACTACTAATAATAACAATAATAATTGAATCAGCTTTAATTGTTTGTGGGGTATTTGTCACTGTACATTTGCACATACAGTAACTAGTAAGAGTGCTGGGTAAGATAAAGGTCTGTCTATCTACTAGTAAGAGTGCTGGGTAAGATAAAGTCTGTCTATCTACTAGTAAGAGTGCTGGGTAAGATAAAGTTCTGTCTATCTACTAGTAAGAGTGCTGGGTAAGATAAAGGTATCTCTATCTACTAGTAAGAGTGCTGGGTAAGATAGGTCTGTCTATCTACTAGTAAGAGTGCTGGGTAAGATACGTCTGTCTATCTACTAGTAAGAGAGCTGGGTAAGATAGCTCTGTCTATCTACTAGTAAGAGTGCTGGGTAAGTTAAAGGTCTGTCTATCTACTAGTAAGAGTGCTGGGTAAGTTAAAGGTCTGTTTATCTACTAGTAAGAGTGCTGGGTAAGTTAAAAGTCTGTCTATCTACTAGTAAGAGTGCTGGGTAAGATAAAGGTCTGTCTATCTAGTATCTACTAGTAAGAGTGCTGGGTAAGTTAAATGTCTGTCTATCTACTAGTAAGAGTGCTGGGTAAGATAAAGGTCTGTCTATCTACTAGTAAGAGTGCTGGGCAGGGGTGACATCGTCGGTTAGTTTTTATTTTATTTTAAGTTCAGTTGACCATCTAGCAGTATTAGCCAATCTTGTTTTTAACCTTCTTCACTGGGGACTGGCCTTTATTTGTCCATAGCTACACACAATACACTATTTGAGACCTCGACAGTTTTTGAGACCTGGTTATTATTTGAGCTTTTACATTAACCATCATTTAAAGTTATAGTGTTATAGGTGTGAAGGTAGATTGACTCTGTTCTAGTACGTTTTCTATATGACTACTAACCGAGCCTTTCTGCTGTTCCTCACAGCTGGGACCAGTCTCTGTTGCCCGTCCTTGGATGTGTTGTATGTGTCCAGGTTCAACTCATCCAGAACCTCCTCTGACATCTGTAGCATGAAGGCCAGAGCTGAACACTGGGACTGGGTTAGATATGTCTTTGATCTGTCCACTGACTTCAGGTACTGTTGGATCTCCTGATGTACTGAGTGGTCATTCATCTCCATCAGACAGTGAAAGATGTTGATAATTCTCTCAGGAGAGAAATCATCTTTAGTGGTCATCTCCTTCAGGTTGTTGATGGCTCTCTGGATGCTCTCTGGACTGTTCTCTGTCTGACTCAACAGACCCCCTAACATACTCTGGTTGGACTCCCGTGAGAGGCCATGAAGGAAGCGGACAAAGAGATCCAGGTGGCCATTTTTACTCTTCAGGGCTTTTTGCATGGTTCTGTTCAGGAATTGATCCAGTGACATGTCACTGCCAATGTCACTATCTTCTTCATCTTTATCTTCGTCATCATCACCATATTCATCATCTTCATCATCACCATCTTCATCATCATATTCATCATCTTCCAGAAATGTCTCCAGTACCTTCATGTTTTTCTCTGTGTAACAGTGGAACAGATAGACTGCACCCAAAAACTCCTGGATGCTCAGATGAACAAAGCTGTAGACCGTTCTCTGGAATTTCAGACTCTCTCTTTTGAAGATCTCTGTAGACACTCCAGAGTACAGCGAGGCGTCTTTCACATTAAGACCACAGTCTTCCAGGTCTTCTTGGTAAAACATGATGCTACCTTTCTGCCGATGTTCAAATGCCAGCCTGCCCAGCTTCAGAAGAACCTCCCAGTCAGTCTTCTTCCTCTTTGTCTGCACCAACGTGAAGTGGCTGTACATCCCCGTCAGGTTCTTGGGCAGCTGTCCTGTCTGTCCTCCATATGTCATCCAGAACAGTAGCAGTGATACAACAGAAGACTGGGATGTGACACATGATGTGGAGGCTCTTTGATGTCTTCATGTGTGAGAAGATTCTGTTGGCTAGCCTCTCATCATCACTGAATCTCTTCCTGAAGAACTCCGCCTTCTGGGGGTCTGTGAACCCTCGTACTTCTGTCATCATGTCAATACATGCAGGAGGGATCTGATTGGCTGCTGCAGGTCTGGTAGTTATCCAGAGAAGAGCTGAGGGGAGCAGCTTCCCCTTGAGGAGGCTTGTCAACAGCACGTCCACTGATGATGTCTCTGTGACATCAGAAACAATGTCATTGTTGTCGAAGTGCAATGGAAACCTGCTTTCATCCAGACCATCAAAGATGAAGCCAACTTTCCAGTCATCAAGATGCTCTGCTGTGACCTTCTTTAATGTTGGGTGGAAAACATGGATCAGTGTGAGAAGACTGTACTGTTCATCTCTGATCAAGTTCAGTTCCCGGAATGAAAAGGGAACCAGGAGAATGACATCTTGATTTTTCAAACCCTTTGCCCAGTCCAGAGTGAACTTACGCACAGAGAATGTTTTTCCAATGCCAGCGATGCCCTTGGTCAGAACTCTTCTGTTGGGTGTCTTTCTGCCAAGGAGGAGAGGTTTAAAGATGTCACAGCAGTTGATTGGTTTATCATGGAGGGTCTTCATCTTGGAAGCTGTCTCAAGCTGCCACACCTCATGTTGGTTATTAGCCCCTTCACTCTCTCCCACCGGGATGTAGAGCTCTGTGTAGATGCTGGTGAGGGAGGGCACTTCAGTGACGTATGTCACACTATCAAGACTGTTCAAACTGATCTTATAATCCTTTAAATCCTCCTGCAGACTGACATCTGCTATGAGAAGAGAGTTCATGCATTTTAAACATTCAGGTTTATACTTCCTTACAGCTGTGTATGTACACTATTAATTAAACAACCTCTAGAAAATCTGAAATTCATGAAGGAAAACAGCCACAAATAAATATAATGAGGTCATTTTTTTTTGTTCAGACGTGATAGATGGTTATTTTCTATTTGGACATGGACACTGATTAAACAATGTTTCAGTTTTTAACATGAAATGTTAATGTTAAGTCTGTCTTACTTTGTCCACTTCTGGTTTGACTGAGTGTCTTCAGTCCAGGTGTCTTCTCTCTGTGGAGATGAATGTAATTCATTATGACTATACAATAGACTTAAATGACTTATGTAAAACAGTTATAATATTCATGAATGCATTCAGTGCCGGCCCCAGATTTTTTCTCTTGCAATGGCTAGTAGGAAGGAGGAAATACTTAAAGCTTTGAACGAACATTCAGCTGATGATGACGGTTAAATAGTGAATGAATGTATTCTGGATTTCATGCACAGTAGCAGTGACTCCGATTTACATTGCTAAAGCAAGTGTCAAAACTTAATAAACACAATTTAAGACAAACAATGGGGAAAGTATGTACAGTTGGAGGGGCTATAGCATTGTGCAAAACAGTGTCACATTGTAACGTTATATACTTGTTGGCAAGGGTATAAAGCCTTTTCAGACAAATAGCAGAAATCTTTCAAGATTTTGCAGTCACTATTGGGACAATTAGCATCATTTTCCCAAATAAATTGCCAGCACTTGAAGCTCAAAACGAGAGTGAATGCCAACAGAACAATATTGCAGGGGATTTGGGCAAATGAAATTTGGCCGCTACCCACATGGTTAGCTGTGTTGCTCATTCCACAATTTGACGATCCTTAGAAGTTAAACCTCATTGTAAAGGTGACTAATCAACTATAAAAAATTATATAAAATAAAAGATACCAAATGGTATTATCAAAGGAGAGAAATAATTGTCCGAAGTTAAGTTTTCGAACGAGAGAGAGAGATATAGAAATATAAAAAGATCACATATAAGCAATCAAACAATTCAGGTTTCACGTAGACTCTCTGAATATGTAAATTACCCGACACCCTACAAACAAACAATATAAGGGAAACATAAGGGCTTTACACAAATGATGGCATTATAAATTAACTACTTTAAACCCTAATGTTTTGGCATATTATAAAGTGAATCAATAATATACAGCCATGTTCATTACTAAGTGCACCTGGGCAGTGTGCATCTATTGATCAACACTTCTATTGATCAACACAAAGAACTGTATTTATACAATTATTATCAATGAAAAGGTCAGTTCAAATTAATTATTTATGTTTTTGGGGCGTTGGCTCTCTGGAACCACATGACACCTTCATATTTGTTTTGTATAGGAGGATTCACATACTTTGTGTCTGAAGGTCCAGGTTCATTACTGAAGTCAGGAGGATCATCTTTAGACACATAGCTGTCTGTTGGAGACTCTGGTATGTGTTTGTGATGTTTTTCAGGTCCCTCCTCCTCTCTCTCCACACACTCACTCATCTTTAGGTCTTTATTAAACCTGTCAGGGTTACAGTCAATTAAATAGATCAGAAAACAGGAAATGCTGTATGCATGTGCACAACTGTGAGCATGTGAGTGTCCTTTACACACTTGTAAGAACACCCCCCCCCCACACACACACACACACACACACACACGCGCCAAATTAAACAACCATAAAACAGCAGTAACAATACACTCTCCCAGTCTTAACTAGCACCATAATACTGTGTAGATAATCTACTGGTTCCGTGTCAACTTGTGACTTTGTCACTTGCAGTGCAAGTGAGCGTGCACACACACACACACACACACACACACAGACACAGACACAGACACAGACACACACACACAGTCGCAAGTCACGTCACCT
Source organism: Gymnoscopelus braueri (assembly GCF_963280865.1). Taxonomy (NCBI): domain Eukaryota; kingdom Metazoa; phylum Chordata; class Actinopteri; order Myctophiformes; family Myctophidae; genus Gymnoscopelus; species Gymnoscopelus braueri. The sequence goes on along the minus strand of NC_137625.1, from coordinate 32,810,459 downwards.
CTGTAATTTCATTCATGAATCATGGAACATTATCCATTCTCTTTTGGACTGCTTCAGGACATAGACAGTAGCCTATGCCTACAAGCCCAACCTCGCTTATAATATTAAAGTGGACATGGCAACACTGGTGGGCATAGGGCATGCACTTTGTTTGTGCATGCCCTGTGCCCCCCCAATTTAAAATATTACTACACTTTCCAACTACAAATACTGAACAATGCAGCTTCTTCCAGCGGGGAATGTTTCCTTTAATAAGATATTGTTCCCACTTTAGATCAGGTAGATGCAAAGAGCATAGTTAACTATTAATAATTAACTAATAAGTGCATAATAAAGTATTTGTTAACCTTAATAAGGTATTGTTCCCACTTTAGACCAGGTAGATGCAACGAGCATAGTTAACTGTTAATAAGTGCGTAATATGCTCTGCAGGTTTCCAGAAGCTGGCATATCCATGTCCTGTTCCGGTTAATTTTCCCATAGCTTTGTGTGATTGGCTCAGCTGCAATCAATCAAATGAACCAATGCAATCAGCCAATCAAATGAAGCTATGGGAAAATGAACAGGAACAGGAAATAGGTATGCCGTCTTCAAGAAACCCAGGACTACAGTTATGCACAGAGGAACAGCGTTTTAAGCATCTGTCAATCATTAACCTTACACACGTCACCATTTTAAACCATCAGTCAATCATTAACATTTAGGCTTGTTTCAAAATAGAGTCTGTTCTCCTCACATACTGTAATCTAAGTATCTATGTACTTTAACCCCTTACTCACCTCATGAATCAACACTTCTATATTGACTATGGTACAAAGTACATTTACTCTTACTTAATTACTGCACTTGACACCCTTACGGGTCTGTAACTCTGATCGTGTACAAGTGGAACCAAATGGACCCTTATGGGTCTTTAACTCTGAGAGTGTACAAATGGAACCAAATGGATGGGTCTTTTAACTCTGAGAATGGCCATAAAACTGAGAGTTGTTTTGAAGTTAAAGGGACACTTCACCCAAAAAAAACTTTGTTTCAATGGATTAGTCACCCCATGGAGACTTGAATTCATGGATATTTTTTAGTTTTTGTCTCATTCCTAAGACAATAATTTGATGACCAGCGGACCGGTAGGCGTTCCGGTAGGAGACACAACAGAGACTCGTTGTGTCTCCTACCGGAACCGCTGCCGGTCATCAAATTATTGTCTTAGGAATGAGACAAAAAACGAAAGAAATATCCATGAATTCAAGTCTCCATGGGGTGACTAATCCATTGAAACAAAGTTTTTTTTGGGTGAAGTGTCCCTTTAACAAATGATTAAGAACATTTTGGATTCTTTCATTCAGGAATGAGACAGATACAATACAATCGCCGTGAATTCTAGGCTTCATGGGGTTGAGTAATTAAATGGGTGGGGAGGTGGGGTCATCTTGAGGGTGAAATACTCCTTTCAGGGTTAACACTATTCAACATACCATATGCAATGCAATGTGAGCTTGCAGATCAGCTGTTTTTTTTTTTTATACTAATAATAATCTAATTTCAAGAACTTGCCGACTGCCCCCCCCCCCCCCACCACCAGGTCTGTACACCCCCCCCCATAACAAACACAAAACATTAGAACATAAATGTAGAAAACTCTTACCAGACATGAAGCAGGTTCTTCTCTTTTGCAGCGTCGAGTCAGAATTGAGCCTGAACAAACTGTCACTCTAATAATAATGCAACATGACACACCTGTGTGTGTGTGTGTGTGTGTGTGTGTGTGTGTGTGTGTGTGTGTGTGTGTGTGTGTGTGTGTGTGTGTGTGTGTGTGTGTGTGTGTGTGTGTGTGGACTTCGCTCCTGACATATTGCTTTGTTTTACACACACACACACACACACACACACACACACACACACACAGTTTTGACCGTACTGTGTCATGACTCATACTATGTGTTTGCGGTTGGCACTCAATGTCTTTTTTTCCCCGGTTTGTTTGAGGGAATTATGGTTGAATCTTATGGATTTGAACGCAAAGGTAACATCAACATCAATCGACAAAGGTGCTCAAGTCAACAGAACACAACACCTGGGGAAACTAGTGCAAAACTGTAAGACCAAAACACAAACTTAACATAGAACCACAGAAACTAGGCAGAACATATAAAAATACTATACCACACAGCTAACCAGGAAAACAAGACTAAAGCCAAACCAAACAAGGGACATGATGAACAGAGGATGCAACTAAATGTCCAAAGACTGAAGAACAAAGACAAAACTAAGGACGCCATGAATGTCCAGGGGTTGGAAATATGGCCAGAAACATGACATAAACTCCTGAAAGGGCACTGACATTTCTTTTGACATTTCTAGTCAGATGTAGAGGTATCTCATTTTAAACTAGAACAAGTGCTCCTTGGAGCCAGGTCAGGTAGGTTATTATGGGTCGGCAATGTTGATGGAATATGAAAAATCGGACTGATCCGTCTTGATCGCATGACAATAGAGAAAATGTGTACCGATTTGTGTGATGTTTGAACAAAATCTGTAAAAGTAATATAACAAAATGTGTTTTGCAAAAATCGCCTCCCGGTGGCGCTATAACAGGACCATGTGAAAAATGTTGGGTCAGGGGTTCAGCTCTGGCATCCAGGGAGTGTGTGTCCATAGTTTCGCTGCGATCAAGCCAACGGTGCCGGAGATTAGCTGATCACAGACGGACGGACGGACGGGGTGCAAAACCTAGGCCAAAAATACATATACAAAGCGTTTGTAGCTCCTTGGACCCTATTTGAACCACTATTCGACCGCTATATATATATATATTTTTTTTTTTACGTTTTTCAGGCCAAGGACCCCCCCTAGCTAAGAGAGAGATGAAGCAGGGACCCCTCCCCCCATAGTGTACGGTATACAAGTGTATCCAACATGGTTAATTGTGTTCATAGTTAATTGGATTCATGTTAATGTGTATTTCCAGATAGTTAATCTTTTAAACCCTCAATATTTAGTCAACTTGACCGTTGGCCTCTGTACTTGGTCTGCTCTTTTTCCCTCTACAGCAATTCTTCGAGGTGTTGTGAGCTTGTAGATCTGCTATTTTCGGCTATTGTTCATCATCACACAAAGATTTGCTGGACCCCCTGTAGTAACTCTGAGAACCCCCTAGAGGTCCCGGACCCCGTGTTGAACACCCCTGCTCTACACAAACCTTCCTCTGTCTGTAGATCAGGGGTCTTCAATGTTTTTCAGGCCAAGGACCCCTATAACTGAGAGAGAGATGAAGCAGGGACCCCTACTACCTATGTTGCAGATTAAACCTTTTCATAGATTTCATAGATAGATCCATGGACTGGTTTGACAACACTATCATTGTGTAGTGTTGTGTTAGATTCATGTTAATGTGTATTTTCAGATAGTTAACCACTTGAACCATCAATACTTAGTAAACTTGACCGTACACTCTGTACTTGGTCTGCTCCCCCCCCCCCTCCTACACCAAACCTCTCTGCTGAAATTAATGTCCACCTAGAATAGGGATGCTAGGATTAAAATGGTTCATGATCAGAAGTCCTCTTAAGGACAGAATTCACTGTGGGGATCAACAATTTATGAGCGTCCCAAACACAGCGCTGCCTTGTAAGCCAAAATATACTTTTTACAGGAGTCATTATTTCAATGTATTACCATCCGAAATATATAAAAACAAAACTGTGCAGTGATAAACAATTATAAATAATAAAAAAATCTTAAGTCAATGCGCTAGTCTGAACATGTTTTGACCGCACACATGTGTAGGAGCAAAAAAACAGTGGAAGTATTTTCCAAAAACTACAGTTTCTCTGGATTTTCTAAAGCTCTACTTGAGATTCTGACAAACGTAAAAATCAAGGAAAGCATAGCATCACAGACAGTTATAAAAAGGTTTAATTTGAGACCAAAAAAAAAAGTCACTGTAATGAGAAATTAAAACTTGACACCTTCCCCCCCAAAAAACAACATTAAAATAAAAAGGTTTGGTGAACATAATTGACAAGCAGGAGCCTTGAACAGTGAAGTGGATTTTCCTTCCAAGCACAAGAACACACCAAGAGATTCACAGGAAGGAGAAGTCTTTTCCCTGGACTGACTACTCATCTGGACTACTCAACTAAAAAGGAAAGAGAGAAAGGAATATAGGAGAAGACATGAGTCCAGCATTCATAGAGAGCGCTGCTTCTATGACGAGCAACAGCTGAGCATTCAGACTTCACCACCAGGTTAAATGCATAAGGACACTCTATTTGCCCAGGCCTCTCCAGTTACACTGCACTAACAATTGCTTGATTGCCAGCCTTTCTGAGTCATAACATCAGCTCATTATTTGAAGTGCGATTGTGAGCTGACATAATCCCACTGGCCTTTTAGGACTAGCAGAACATGGGCCATGTTATTGTGATAGTGAAGCAGCTTTAACCTCTTTGATGCACATATCACATTTGTGCCAACATGGTGCAAATATCACAATGCCAACATGTCTGCAAGTCTTACAAACAAGGACTGCGTCAAACATTTAAGAACCATTTATCCACAAGTCATTGGCATTGTGGGCATCACTTCCTGTCGATTTGATCAGGTATCAGGGATCAAATCGACAGGAAGTGATGCCCACAATGCCCTAGGAAACTTGTGGATACTTTTCAAAAATACTGAAAATTCATGCCATTTAATTTTTATGTGTGTGAAAAGATTTGAAAATGATTGACGATAATGACATTCCCAAAATAGGGAAGCCAGGATTAATGTGATTAAAGGTTTACTTCATCAATTTTACCCTGAATCTGGAGACGGCAGACATTTAGGGGGAAGTAGACTTACTGTATGTAGGTGGAGATGTCAATCTCTTCTGGAAGTTCAGCCACGTTGACCTCAAAGCGGTCCTGCACGTCGTTCAATGTCTTGGCGTCTGTCTCGTCAGACACAAAAGTGATGGCCAGGCCTTTGGTACCGAACCTACCCGCACGGGCCACCTGTATGCCAGGGAGGACAAGAGAACATCACATGAGACTGATTTTAGGGGAATTTACTCTACCTGTGACTCCATTGGTCATTCCATTGTGTCTTTGTGTTGCTTGATCATCTAGACTGGTTGCCTTCATGAGCTTGTCGAATTGAATGATACAGTACGTCTTTATGTATGCAACTGATCTTTAATTTCTGGGATAAGTTCATGATAGTCCAATAAGCAACTCGCAATACTTCTGCGAGCCAAATGACATACTAACCACAGTGGCCGATAAACATGGAAGACAAACCTCCCAAAACAAACTGATTCGACTACTTCTCGGACTGGGGCCCATGACCCTAGCCTGGTAAACCACCCCTCCCTCCGGAAATCTCATTTGCATTTGGTTTCAGGAAGGAGGGTCTGGGATTGCTCACAGAGTAAAGCTGCCCGAACCGCTGCGCATACGAACCAATCAGCGGCTGCTAGGGGCGGGATCATCCAATCACCTGCCTAGTAGCTTGAAAAAATGAAACTCCGTCTGTCATCGATTCTGCGCCCGGAGTCTCAGATGCAAGTACGCTGTGAAACAAAATGTGTGTCGCAAGCTTCTTCCATTTGACGGAGTGAGGTTACCATGACCCACCTCTCTCCCACTCATTTTGCAAGCCTAGGCTGGCTCAGGGTGGAAGACAGGGTTAAACAACTAAAAAGGGGACTGGTCTTCAAAATTGTAAATGCAGATTTGCCCGAAATGCCCCCTATACCCGTATATCTGTCTAAATACCTCCAAAAAGTTAGTGACACCCACAGTCACGAAACTAGAGGGAGCGTAAACAACAATCTGGTACCATCCACCCATAAAACAAACATAGTCTAACCCCATCCCTTAAAAAATGCAGTTCACTGGGCTCATTTAAAACAGCCCTAAAAACTCACCTTTCTGGAGGCCAAATGAAGTAGTACCAGTTTCTCGTTAGACAGATGACCCCCCCACCCCTTTTTTGTACATATATATATATTTTTTTGTTTGTTTTTCATGCTTTTTTTTTTGTAAATTGTAATATTGTGAACCTAGAATGTTTATTGGTTACCCTGCCTGCCCACCAGAGGGCAGAGCAGTCCAACTTGGCAGGGATCAGGTAACACAGGAAGTCAGTCAGTTACCAGCACAGGGCAAGCTGTGAGGCTGTGTTTGTTTACCTGAGCAAAGCTGAATAAATAACCAAGTGAGAAATAACCGAGTTGTCCTGTGAAGTTACTACATAAATATAGTGTTATTTTCTCAGTATTTTTGTGTTGATATTTGAACTGTTTGGTTGCTACTATATATGTCTATGAAATGAATACCAAGGACCTCAATGGAAACAAGACCGCAAGGACTTGTATTATAAATGTAATTGTGATGTTTTTTTTAATTTGCTGCCTAATAAAACTTTCAATCAATTTCAATCAAAACAAATGGGGCACAAACAAACAGGTACTCTTGTGTTTTTTTCCTGCCTCCCGGCAGTCCCTCACCCTGTGCAGATATGTGTCGGAATCTTCTGGCATGTCGTAGTTGAATACGATGTTGACCCGCTCAATGTCCATCCCTCTACCGAAGAGGTTGGTGGCCACCAGGAGCCGCTTCTGGAAATCCTTGAACTGCTGATAGCGGGACAGCCTGAGGAGGAGCGAAAAGAGATTATCAACACAGCTGCTACAGTCCAATCTCCCCTCCTGCCTTTGAAGGTAATGATGTGCTGAGTTAATTGATGAGGCTTCGTGCTCCGCAAACATACCCAGCATTTGGAGCTCAATAGAATGTGTGTTTATGAGGGAGGGGAAGCATGTGTGGGTGTAAGAGGAAAATGTATGTGTGTGTGCAAGACTGACCTCTCCTCCTGAGCCATTCCTCTGTGGATGGCAATGGCAGGGAAATTCTGTTCCACTAGAAGCTGGGACAACGCCACGCAGCGCTGGACTGACTTGACAAAGATCACCACCTAGTGGCACAGAGAACACATTACAGGACTACCCACCACACAAAGCAAACAGATAACAGTGTGTATTGTAAGCTCCCTGGTAGCAGTAGTAGAAAGAGGATTCAAAATTAAATAAAAGGTGTAAACATCTCAGACAATACAGTGAAGAATGACAGGAAGGCATGAGGAAATGCCAAGACAAGCTTGAAATCCTTGATGCGATTATGACCGTACCGATGTGGTAGGTTTATTGTGTACCATTTGGTCGAGAATACCCATTGCTTGCACAGATTTCACTTCATACTTTTTTTATTAACACAATTCCACAACATTGCCTTTTAAACATCTATCCAAGGCCAGAAAATGTGATTTTTCAATATTTAGAGGCACTGTGTTAATTATCAAAAAGGAAAATACAGGTCCAGGCACCCTAGGCTGCAATGCCAGCCTGACAGTGTGTCGCGGGACCTTTGCTGCGTGTCACCCCCCCCCCCCCCCCATCTCTCTCCCCATTTCCTGTCAGCCTACTGCAATCTATCAATAAAGGCAAAACGCCAACAACATTTTTTTTAAATAATACTAATACAGGCCTGGACCAAAATAAGCCCAGAAATCTACCTGGTTGAATTCCAAGACATCAAGCAGGTCAAATAGTTTGCGGTTCTTCTCGCTGTCCTTCAGCTTGCAGTAGTACTGCTGGAGGCCGTGGAGTGTTAGCTTCGTCTCATCGTCCACAAACACCTCCATGGGCTGTAAGAGAAGGAGAACACTCATTGGGTAAGGAACAAACTACAAGGAATTACTTGGAGAAACAAACGTTGCATTATTTGGTTCTGGACATTCAGTTTTCTATGTCAGTCAGGAAGACTCATAGATTTAACCAACTATTGGCACAAATGGAATAGACACACTTGGCACAAGGAAATGAAGTCTATCTTGCTCAAACAAAGCTGCCACAAAGTCATTAGAGATAGTAGGCCTATAGAGTTTCCTAAACTACAGCCCTAAGGACTTAAAGTACTGCTGGTTTTCCATGCTACTAGGACATCAATTGCATTATCTACTGTCCTTGTACAGACACTCTACGAAGTACACCAGCACTTCACTTGATTTCATTGCCGAGTTCTTCTGCTCTATATTATTTCATAATACAGCTGGCTATACTTCGTTGAGTCAGTTTCTCAGACTTACTAGCTTACATCTGATCAAGGGACCATCCTACACCTGGTAGGATGGAAAAACAGCAGTGATCCTCAAACTTCTGACGTCAAGGACCCCCAGTTTGGTTGGCATTACGCCATGGACCCCTGTAACTCTGAGTGTACAAATGTAACCAAGTGGATCCTTAGGGGTCCATTTTGTTCTATTTGGAAACCCGCAGAGTTACAGACTAATCATTATTTAGCTGGGGACCTCTTGGAACACCCCTCAAAGACACCTGGGGGTCCCTCGGACCCCACTCTGATAACCACTGCCTTGCAAAACCAATCAGCATACTTACATCCTGCATGAACTTCCGGCAGACTGGTCGGATCTCTTTGCTCAGGGTAGCGCTGAACATCATACACTGCTTCTCGTGGGGTGTAAGTCTAAAGATGTCTTGCACGTCACGTCTCATGTCTGACACAAACACACACAGTGCAAGTCGAGTTACAAACAAGTAGACCTGTAAAGGAACCACTATTGAAGATTGCATTCAAAAACGGACGGGCATGCACCCGTAGAAGAATATTTTACGACTAATATTTAAATTGGTCATTGCATATACAATTATAAAGCATGGGACTGCGATTCTTTATCTTATTATTTATTTGTAGACCTTATTATCCCCATGGGGGAAATTCAGTTTCAGCATTACCGAGCTGAGGGAGCAGCTGGCGATTAAGTGCCTTGCAAAAGAACACAGCCCAGGAATATGGAGGAGGAAACGGTTTCAGTAGGCTTCAGGCTCATGTCACTTTGACCCTATTTTACACTTTGGCTATTTGAAAATAGTCGACCTACAAACTCACAATTCGAAGAGTTGAGAGCTTTTAGATCAGCTATTTTCGGATTTTTTGAAAAATCTTGAACTTGCGCTTAAAAAAGAAAAAAATTGTAAACACCACAAATCTCTTCTGGCGGTCTATGGTACCAATTCTTTTCAGATGGGGATCTGTGGCAAAATACATATTAATCTGAGGGTCCTTGACATGAAACAGTTTGAGAACCACTGATCTACATCATCAATAAGACTGGTTGCATGAAGCCATCGGACGGCATCGAACAGCAACTGCATACCTAGCTGCTCCAGCATCTTGTCGCACTCATCCAGGACAAAGTGCTTGACGTTCTTCAAGTTGAGGGTCTTGTTGCGGATTAGGGCCAGGATGCGACCTGGCGTCCCCACCACAATGTGGGGGCAGTTCTCCTTTAGCACATCCTCGTCCTTCTTGATGGCCAGGCCACCGAAGAACACCGCCGCCTTCACGGTGGGCATGTACTTGGAGAAACGCTCGTACTCTTTGCCGATCTGGAAAGCCAGCTCTCTTGTGTGACACATGACTAACACCGATACCTGGGGAAGAGATTGGGGGGGGGGGGGGGGGGGGGGGTTACTTTAGAGCACTACAGACCGTGCCTGAAGGTCTCACTTGACATATCGAAATTAACTGAAGCATTTGGGGCACAGCTAGTCAATGTATCTGTAAATATTCATATTCCACATGTGATAAATAATTACGTAAAATGTTCTTGCATTTTTTACATTATTTAAGCATGAATTATGTGTGCCTTCTTTGTCTATCTGTCCAACATAGTGTTCTATTAATCAATACGCAACTTAAGTGCCATGTAAACATCCCGTGATTCAGAGACACTCCCTGTGTGTAGGTATTTGCTAGTCCTCACACATGGGCAACATACGGCCCGGGGCCGGACTCGGCCCTTTGACCATCTCAATCCGGCCCGCCAAGTCCTCAAAGAAAAACAAAATGACCCCGCCCCCCCAAAAGAAATCTACATTCTAAAAGGCTACCATGTTAATGGCTTTGAGACAAATTAATTTAACTCGACTCCAATTAATAGCAATTCATATTTACCATTTGAGTACTATACCTGCATTCCTCCATCCGTATGTACTCAAATGTTTTATGTTCATAATGTAACAGTGAAACAGACAGCCTTGAGTCCATATTTATAACATAATGCAGTGTTGTATCAGTGACCTATGGAGTGGTGCATATCAGATAAGATCCTGTATACATTTATAGGCTCATTTAAAAGTTGATACGACATTGACGTGGATTGTTTTATGTAGAGTCCAGAGTACACCAGAGTGATACAGTACAGTACAGCTGTTAAATAAATGCTGCCCACCCCTGCCTAATACAACAATACAAGGTGGGCAGCGTACTGTGTGGAATCAGGTTTTCAGTCATGAAACTGATTAAAATGAGACCAGCATGCTAGCAAGTTTGAACACTCAACACACATTAGACTCCATTGACTGTTTGATGAATGATGCATGTTTCAGTCGGCCCCAGCATCTTCAAAAGCTGCCATGGTCTTTTTTCCCCCCTCTATACCAAATTTGTCCACCAAAAATAGCCCATCAAGCTCACAAGGTGGGCAGCGTACTGTGATCTTGTAAGTACAATTTACAATTTAGCAGACGCTCTTAATCCAGAGAGATTTACAGTAAGCAAGGTAAACACGGGGTAATACATAAAATGCATAGAAATAGTCATCTAAGATCGTCAGCTACTTTCAGCAAATGTGTCCCCCAGAATAGGGATGCTATTTCAAGGGTTCAATTGGTTAAATAAGAAGAAAATGTCAAAAAGAAAAAATATAAAAAAGAAAAACCAGCACAGACAGTCAACCTTTTAAACATAGGTACCGACCTGTTCGTCAACCGGCTCAATCTGCTGCAGTGTGGCCAGCACAAACACAGCCGTCTTGCCCATACCAGACTTGGCCTGGCAGAGGATGTCCATGCCAAGGATGGCATGCGGGATGCATTCATGCTGGACTGTGACAAAGGCAAAGAAAACAGGCTACTGCATTTAACTGCCTACACAACAATGAAAATCGCATTCAGTGCTGTAGTACAAGACAGCTTATGCTAGGTCAGCAGTATTTTAATGATTATTCACAGACAAAAACATTTTTTCTGTGAATACACAAGGCAGACAACGTTTATACCTGCTGGAGATCTTCGTCAGGTATACCTCCAGCAGGTTTAAACGCTGTGTGTCTGCCTTGAATTAATCTCTCAAGAACAGATTCAGAGAACTCTTCAGTAACTCTGGTCCATAGTGTTAGGAGTTCTCCTTGATGCTGATGTGACTCTTCGTCTTCGGGCGTTCTTTTCATACCGCCGGTTGCCCAGTCTCTCAACTTTAGCAAAAATAAAGAATACACTTTCTCTACTCACAAAAACACTAACTAAAACATTTTTTCCGTGGTGGAATATTTTATTTTCTGGCCAAGAAGTATATTTTAGACAGAAGGTGGGGGGCTCAGAGTTTTACCACCGAGGAGAGTAGGCTTTCAACACCGTAAAACCGCCTTTTTTTGGTGAGTAGCGGAAGTGTATTCTTTGTTTTGGTGAGTAGCGGAAGTGTATTCTTTATTTTTAGTAGTCGAGAGACTGCGCTATCGGCGGTATGAGAAGAATGCCCTAAGAGTCACATTATCATAGAGTTAAAGGACAACTTTGTTTTTTTACAACAAGGAAGAAATGCCACCCTACATTTTTCAAATCAGCCTCATGGTGGCGCTGTAACAGGCAGATTCACGTTTTGGCCTAAAAATAGGCCTAGAAATAGGCCAAAACGTGAATCTGCCTGTTACAGCGCCACCATGAGGCTGATTTGAAAAATGTAGGTTGGCATTTCTTCCTTGGCCTAGTGGGGATGTGTGTACAAAGTTTCACGGAAATCGGAGGCTGCGTTCATGACTATTTACCAATGGATCAAATGCCCCCGCCCCCCAGTTAAAAATCACTAAATAATAAAAAAAAACTATAGAAAGCAATACAAGATTTTTTTTAACACTCATCTTTTAATTATTATCATTACAAACTAATAAAATAAATAAAGTTGTCCTTTAAGGAGAACTCCTAACACTATGGACCAGAGCCAATTCCTGAGCATGTCACTGGACATCTTATCCTACTTAGTAGAGGACCTAGCTAAGATATGTATGCACTTAATTTAGGAGAGAATATCTCAACTGTTCTTGGCAAATATGACCCCGGGGAACAATTTAGGAACGTTGACTAATTCTCTATCCGGGACGAAATACCTGAAAATGACCACGCCCTTTTTTAACACTTAAATGACCATAACCGGTGCATTACTTCCAACATGGCTCTATCTGCTAAACCGTTAACGCTACAGATTTACTGAGGTGCTCAAAATGTTCAGAATACTTATGTTTAGGGAAACATAGACAAGTGTAATATTTCTAATTTGATATTTTATGACAGAATAGCTAAAAAAAAAAAAAAAAAGGGCATGCTCTAATGATTTAGCGAGGGTACCTGAGCCAGCAATGGGTCATCATTGTGGCCAAATCCAATATGGCCACCACCAGAAAAAGGTCTTGGCTAAAACTTTTGAACCAGATGAGCTATAAACGCAAACTTGGTGTCTAAATCATGTTTTTTGACAATTAGAAACATGTTGGAATGCTTATCTTTATGGCTGGGTGTGGCTGGACCTCTATTTTGCATATTTCAAATAAATATTGGTTTCGAAAATGTGTTTTACTTACTTTAATATTTGGCAAACTTGGTGTCTACGATATGCTTTTTGAGCATTAGAAACACATTGGAATGCTCATATTTATGATTGAATCCATCTAGAGCACTCTGACTTGCACATCAATGCTCAGCATAAATGTAATACTATCGTAATAGTCAAAGGTGTATGGAATTTGAACAATACATTTAAATTAGAATCAGAAAAGTTAATTGCTAAACAAAAAATGGTTGCTAGGAATTTGTCTCGGTGTTACTACAACAACAGAACAGCACTGCAATAACTGTACTGCACCACACACACACACACACACACACACACACACACACACACACACACACACACACACACACACACACACACACACACACACACACACACACACACACACACACACACACACACACACACACACACACACACACACACACAACTGGCATCTGCAAGATGGGTCCAGTAAGGTTCCCAGGTTCTGAATGCTGAATCAGTGCAGCTTGGGTGGGAGGAAGGTTCTCAAGGGACCAAAAGGGATTTGACCAACATCAGCCTTCCCTGACTATGGGAAAAGGAGTGCAGGTATCTCAAAGGAACCCTGGTCACCCTCCCCTTGGAGCCTGAAAAGATCAACTCCAATGGCCATGTCCAAAGATTGGAGTGTATGGTCATCATCATATACAGCAAGAGCTGTGATGGCCACAGCAGAGTAGATGAATCTTGACAGTGGCTTTTCTCAGTCCCTCAAGAACATTCCTCCCACCCAAGCTGCACTGATTCAGCATGTAAACACTGCTGCAGACCAGCTTCTATTGGAATCAGACAACCTCCATCCAACAAAATATCCCAGACTGGGACTCCATGACTAAGACTTGTGAACCTTACTGGACCTATCTTGCAGGTGCCAGTAAAGCTGTTGCTGTTAATGTTACACCATAATGTGATATAAACATATTGTAAACAATTATATACACCTTTGACTAGTATGATATCATACTAGTCAATGGTGTATAGAATAGTAATACTATATAGTATTACATTTTATGCTGAGCATTGTTGAACATACTGTATTAGCTGTAGCTGTATCATTAGGAATGAGTTCTACTGTTAAATCATTCTATTGTTTCAACAAAATTACATTGTAAGATGCATTGGTTGTTTCATAACATAGTGGCCATATTTGTGATAATCAAATTAGTGTCCTCTAGATAGATTAAATCATAAAGATAAGCATTCAAACATGTTTCTAATTGTCAAAAAATGTGTGGTTCAAACATTATAGCCAAAAACCTTGTCAGGTGGCGGCCATATTGGATTTGGCCACTATGATGACCCTGAAGGTCGCTGGCTCGGGCACCCTTGCTAAATCATTAGAGCATGCCCTGGGTTACATCTGGGACAAATGTGGTGCTTTTAAATTGATTCGTGCAAAGATATCCCATATGGCCCTGGACTGTATGTTTTTAGTGGTTTCTTTTAGCTGTTCTGTCATAAAATATCAATATAGAAATGTTACACTTTACTATGTTTCCCTAAACAAGTATCCTGAACACTTTTAGCATCTCAGTAAATCTGCAGCTCCCACAGTTTAGCAGATAGAGCCAGGTTGGAAGCAGTGCACCGGTTATGGTCATTTTAAAAAGGGCGTGGTCATTTTCAGGTATTTCGTCCCGGATAGAGAATTAGTCAACGTTCCTAAATTGTTCCCTGGGGTCATATTAGCCAAGAACAGTTGAGATATTCTCTCCTAAATGAAGTGCATACATATCTTAGCCAGGTCCTAGACTAACTGTACCAATCGACTTGGTAAAAGCACAAGCTATTAAACCAGCCTCACCTTCAGAAGGATGCTCGAAACCACAGTCGACAATGGCACGGAGCAGCTCTGGTTTAAGCAGGAAGTCTCTGAAGCCAGAGCTGTGGATGGAGACATATGAACCCTTCACTTCCTTCTTGCCGGCCGGAGTGGCGCTTTCTGTGGGGGGTCCTTGAGGCTCCTCATCTTCTGGTTCTGAATAGTCGAGAGGCTCGTGGTCAACATCATTCTCAGCCATTGTGTCTGTCTGTAATAATGAAACAATTGTAAGTTGTGAATCTAAGCACTGGCAGGAACAGTGCCAAAGCGACAATTTGCATCACCTTCACCGCAGCGGGATGGCCATTCACACCTTAGTATTGCCATTTGCTTTACAAATAACACGGTTTTGTTTTTGCATGCCTGCTAGGAAGGATTAGTTGCTGGGCTTGTTCCAACATTTCCTCAATGTGACTCCTTGCCAACCAACCAGTGGTGGGTTATAACAATTTAGTCAGATTCAAGTGTAATAGGTTAGTTACTTTCAAGGCGACGGTATGGTTATGTTGTGGAAGTAACACATAGTAGCAAACATTACCGCCGCCCATTACCTTGCTAAATGGGACGAAACGCAAAGTAAACTATTTCTAAGTTCCACATTTTTTTCTTCGACGAAATAAACATTTTGCCACCAGAGCAACAAAGAAACAACCACACTGGACGGACTGGCTTACATCAGCTAGCTAGTAGCACCTACAGACTGCAACTTTACAGAAATACAAGGCCAACCTCACTTGCAGGGTATGCACTTTGTTTGTGCATACCCTGTATATTATATTCTCTTCATTTTTGGATTCTTTCATTCACGAATGAGACAGAAACAATACAATCGCCGTGAATTCTAGGCTTCATGGGGGTTGAGTAATTAAATGGGTGGGGAGGTGGGGTCATCTTGAGGGTGAAATACTCCTTTAAGGGTTAACACTATTCAACACACCATATACAACGCAATGTGAGCTTGTAAATCAGCTGTTTTCACTATTTCAAATGATTTTCTTTTTTTTAATAATAATAATATAATTTCAAGACCTTGCCGACTGCCCCCCCACCACCACCACCACCACCAGATCTGTACACCCCCCCCCCCCATAACAAACATAAAACATTATAACATAAATATCTAAATAATATAAATATCTTAATCTTACCAGGCAGGTTCTTCTCTTTCCAGCGTCGAGTCAAAATTGAGCTTGAACAAACTGTCACTCTAATAATGCAACATGACACACCTGTGTGTGTGTGTGTGTGTGTGTGTGTGTGTGTGTGTGTGTGTGTGTGTGTGTGTGTGTGTGTGTGTGTGTGTGTGTGTGTGTGTGTGTGTGTGTGTGTGTGGACTTTGCTTCTGATTTATTGCTTTGTTTTTTTGTTTTACACACACACACACACACACACACACACACACACACACACACACACACACACACACACACACACACACACACACACACACACACACACACACACACACACGGTTTTGACCGTACTGTGTCATGACTCATGCTGTGTGTTTGCTGTTGGCGTTCAATGTCTTTTTTTCGGCTTGTTTGAGGGAATTATGGTTGAATCTTATGGATTTGAACGCAAAGGTTACATCTAGACACAGGTGCTCAAGTCAACAGAACACAGGTTGAAAACACTGGCAAATCACAGGATCAACACCTGGGGAAACTAGTGCAAAACTGTAAGACCAAAACACAAACTTAACAAAGAACCACAGAAACTAGGCAGAACATATAAAAATACTATACATAACACACAGCTAACCAGGAAAACAAGACTAAAGCCAAACCAAACAAGGGACATGATGAACAGAGGATGCAACTAAATGTCCAAAGACTGCAGAACAAAGACAAAACTAAGGACGCCATGAATGTCCAGGGGTTGGAAGAAACATGACAAACTCCTATATCTGCAAAGGCAGATGTGAAAAAAGGAGGCCTCTAAGGAGTGCGCATACAAAGTTTTACACAGATCGGTGCAGTTTAAGGCAAAAACACGAATTGGCCTGTTATAGCGCCACCATGAGGCTGATTTGAAATATTTCAACTGGCATTTCTTCCCCGGCCTAGTGGGAATGTGCGTGCAAAATTTCACGGAAATTGCACGCTGTGTACATTTGATCTGAGGCATTTTGTTCAAAACGGACCACTCCTGCAAACTTTGGAAGCCAATCTTAGCCAATCAAGGTGGAATATGAAAAATCTGAAAGACCTATTTGGTTTAATGACTATCAAGATACTGTGTACCAATTTGCGTGATTTGGACAAAAGTTGTAGGAGTACTGTAAAAAATAAATCAATTTGTTTTGCAAAAATCGGCCTCCTGGTGGCGCTATAGACGAATCCACAGACGCGCTGCCTGTAGCTGCCTGTAGGCGGCCATTGCTGCGGTGTCGCGTCCGCGGAGCGTTGACACCGCAGCAATGGCTGCGCCCAGGGCAGCGCTCCGTGGATTCGTGTATAAGAGGACCATGTGAAAACTTTGGGTCAGGGGTTCAGCTCTGGCATCCAGGGAGTGTGTGTCCATGGTTTCGCTGCGATCAAGCCAACGGTGCCGGAGATTAGCTGATCACAGACGATCTACAAGCTCTTGCGTTGCAGGGCAACGCATTGTGAGCTGAGGTCCTATTTGGGTCACTATTCTCACTAGTTTGGGTCCTGGGCAATTTTTCTTTTGGGTCTTGAGCTAAATAGTTTGGGAACCACTGTGACAGAGAGTCCCCGGTTCGATTCCCGGGGCGGACAGACGATTTGCTGCAGGTTGCTCCCCTATTCTCTCCCTTTGTTTCTCCATGGTACCTATCAAATAAAGGCTCAGAAATGCCCAAGAAATTACTTATTAAAAAGAAAGAAAGAAAGGGTGTTGTACTCAGCACATGTGGTATACAACAAAATCAGGTTTCATCCCATAAATATATTCATTGAAAATAGCAGATCTACAAGCGAGCGTGTAGATCTTCTGAATGTTGGTGCCAGAATAGGGATGCTAGGGTTCATGTGGTTAACCAGCTGGGTACTACAGTATCTCATCAGGACCACCAATTAGTCCATTCATTCCACCAGTGTACATCAGTCTTCGCCGACAGAAGGTGAAGAACCTTTAGTCATATCCAGTGTTGCCAGATTTTGATGTGAGCTTGTAGATCTGCTATTTTCAAAAGAATCTTGTAATAAAAAAAAAATAATTAAATTTTTTTTGGGGGTGATCTTGGAATATTTTTTAAACATTTTAACAACACACATTTTGTATGGTGGGCCCTGGCACTAAATATGTTCAGATAAACCCTGCTGGAAGGGCCGTATAAACATAATATGGAGGTTCTTGCCATGAAAATGTTTAAGAACCACTGGTTTAACAGCATTGGGAAACAATCCCAAATAATAAGCAACTACACACTTGAGAAACAAGCCCAAACAAAATGCAACCCGCAACTACCAATATTTACAAGCGACTTAACATAAAAACAAGCCCAAAGTCACGTATAATAAGCGGACATGCCAACGCTAGTCATAATCATGTCAACTCAATAGATTGGAAAAATAAATAAAAAATAATAAACATTTACAAAACTAGGTTTCCATCTAGAAAGCAACAATATTCACTATTCAGCCCTATTTCTGTTACAAGAAACAAACCTCTGATGCAATCTTGCAATAACAAAGGAATCAACAGACTAAAGCAGTGTGTCACCAAAGTACAAAACGAGGACGCAGGTGTCATACACAGGTGCATTCAGTAAGAAATGACTGTTGATATGCCGTGAACGTTGAGCTATTTGTGGTTTGGTGCTTATGGGCTCAAACTAGGACTGAATTAAAGCAGTGTATTCCATAGGGGGGTTTACATCACTTTCATGAGTCAATGTGTGTCAGCTTAGTTCACGCTTGTTTGTTTCACTAGCAACTGCAATAATTCTACTATTATAACTGTAGATTGTGCAACATATTCAGTAGTTCAAGTGGCCTTGTGGTTAGAATATCTGCCTTGAATTTGGAAGGTTGGTGTTCGATTCCCCGGCCTGGTAATACCAAAGATTATAAAAATGGGCCTACCGTATGTCAATGTAGGCCTACTGCCAGTGGCCTGGGGAACTCCAGGGGGTCCCCAGTTAAATTATTGATAGTTAGGAACCAAATGGCCCCTTACATGTCCAAACATTTGGTTCCATTTGGACACACTGTAATGCGGTCTCTAGAAGAAAAGATTAGAAAGGGGTTAATTTTCACAATGCATTGATTCTACCTCATTAATCCCACTCTAGCGCCAATTAGTTTTGAGAAGCCTGACAGAGAAACAAGCCTACACATATAATACATAAAACAAGAAAGTAGCCTAATTAATAAGTATATTAAAGTTGCTTAGAGAGTGAGGTAGGTGGGCCGACGGTGGACCTAACATCCGAGGCACAGCAATACTCCAATCCTGACACAAACACTGTTCCGGGGACAACAAGGCTTTCTTTTTTTTTACACTTTCTTTTATTATAAAAGGCAATCAAATATGTCAACAAGAAAACAACAAGAACATTTATACTTACCACTTGTCATGTGTAAGGTTTATTTCCTTTTACCAAAGATCAAACTGAACCATTAGGTTTAAATGAGGGATTTCCATCACTAACTGAACTAACACACTGGTGAGTGTTGTTATTTGACTGTTGACTCAATATCTAGAACGTCAACAAATACAAAAAATAATAGATAAACTGAAAATAAATTAATCGGAATAATCAACATAATGTACAGTCCGTGACATCACACGTGATGTCATCAACTTGGCCTGCTCTTCAAATTGGTGTGCATGACAACAACTATAAGGTTGTTTGACATCACATCAGAGAGACTACAAAACCATGACCATAATGAACTTAACTTT
This sequence comes from Gymnoscopelus braueri, assembly GCF_963280865.1. Taxonomy (NCBI): domain Eukaryota; kingdom Metazoa; phylum Chordata; class Actinopteri; order Myctophiformes; family Myctophidae; genus Gymnoscopelus; species Gymnoscopelus braueri. Next base: position 32,791,049 of record NC_137625.1, on the reverse strand, counting down.
ATAGCACAAAGAACCATTCTTTATAGAAACACCCCCCCCCCCCGTAACAAAAAAACATTCTTTATAGAAACACCTGTAACAAAGAACCGTTCTTTCAGAGAACGCTGTGTATGTATGTGTAAGCATTTATGCCAGACTGTCTCACACTGTGTGTTGCCTTGTCTCTCAATGGTTTTGTTCCATTTCCTACAATATTTCAAAGGAGTTCAAAAGGTGTGGGGTCCCCATCATAGATATTAGAAACCTAGATACCTCATTGGCCTCTGCAGTTCATTGGGGCGACTTGTATCGCAATACACGGCGGCTCTTCCGTCTTCCGCAGGGAACCTGTCACTCAAAGTGACTACTGGCCAATCACAGCGCTCACAGTGCGTTGACTACTGGCCAATCACAGTGCGTCTTTTCCGGGACTTGTCAGTGCAATGGTTCTCAACCAGTGGTCCGGGAACCACCAGTGGTCATTGAGGGGGTTCCAGGTGGTACCCAGCTAAATGATGGAGAGTTGATAATAACCAAATGGACCCTTATAGATCTTTAAATCTTGAGTATAACATTTCACACTGTCAAGAGTCAAATTGTTAAACATCTGCATTACTTACTAAACAAGTACACAATTAGAGAACGTAAACAATTGTTATTTTGACAACAGCTTATCGAACGATAACATATTCTACGTTTTGGGTGTGAGAGGCTAAAGCTTATCAAACGGTGTTCCGTGACTCAAATGCTGAATAAATAATGGACCTTGATATGAAAAAGGACCAGTCTCTTATTTGAATTTCACAAATAGAGTGTGGAGTTTGCCAAGTTCCAACTAACTAGATGCTGCGCACAGCTGTCAGCTGCTGCCTCTCAAAGGGTTAAGAGCTGGGTTAAGAGCTGGGTTACAAAAAGACCCGCCCCCACCTGCCTCTGATTGACCTACCGAACTTCCGCGTGTGTGACGCACACGGCAGCCCTGCGGAAGCAGGAAGCGCGCCCGAGATACAGACGCTTCAGAGCCGAATGAGGCGTCTACCTTTATATGTCTATGGTCCCCATGGCCACACTTTGAGAATCACCGTCACGTGGAACCCTGACTTCCTTTCCTAACGACTACTTCCTCTCCGGACGCCAACTTCCTGTAGATTTTTGCCAGTTCCTCTATGGGCGGGGCTTGGGACTCTGGCGTGCACGGAATGTCAAAGTCCGATGACGCCTGCGACGCCGACAGCTCTTCTTCCGATTGGACGCTCTGGCTGCCAATCTCCTCCTCCCTCTGACGCGGCCCGTCATACGCGGCGAGCTCTCCTTGTTCCCGCCCCCTCCTCCCTTCGACGAGTGCGGCAGTCACAGGCGTGTCCTGATCCGAAGAGGCCTGATTGAACAAGAGATTGAGAGTTGAGAGAAAGTAAGCAAGGTTATCATAGTTAACAAAAACGAAACCCACTTAACCCAGTGACAAAAAATTAGAACTGATACGTTGTGAGCTTGTAGATAGGCAAGTTTCACTATTTTTCTAAGCTTGTTGAATCTCGCCTAAACTAGAACTAAGCCTTTTCCACAAAATACAAACTAAAATACTTAGTTAATTTCAAATGTAACGCATTTTTGATACTCTGAGAGTGTACAAATGGAACCAAATGGACCCTTACGAGTCTATAACTCTGAGAGTGTACAAATGGAACCAAATGGACCCTTACGAGTCTATAACTCTGAGAGTGTACAAATGGAACCAAATGGACCCTTACGGGTCTGTAACTCTGAGAGTGTACAAATGGAACCAAATGGACCCTTACCGGTCTGTAACTCTGAGTGTACAAATGGCACCAAATGGACCCTTACGGGTCTGCAACTCTGAGAGTGTAAAAATGGAACCAAATGGACCCTTACAGGTCTATAACTCTAAGTTGTGGGGTCTGTGGCCTTAATGCATACCATATGTTTTTTTTATTAATACTGAAATTGAAAACAAAAACGAAATTAAAATTAAAAAAACAATGAAACAATTAAGACTATAACGACCTTATCTTTGTCTGCTAAGTCGTCCTTTTCATCCTCGCTGAACAGGTCCGGGGTCTGAGAGCCTGACATCCTGGAAGGGGAGGGGCCTGTCATCCTGGAAGGGGAGGGGCTTGCGTGGGAGCCGCATGCTTTCCATTCTTCTTCCTCTTTTTTCTCTTTTGTCCCCTGTTCTCCTACATGTTAAAAAATATATATATTATATTATAATATAAGTGATTTGTTTTGGATAAAAGTTATAACTCTAATATTCTGATAGGCTAATGATCATTTAAGCTATTTAAAGGATCACTTCACCCATTTTCAACCTTATCTTCATATAATTGGTCCTCAATAATTTTCTGTGTAGTCACTCTGTGTCTCTCAGAGGAGGGCTGTGGACAGTTCAGAAACCTGCCTACCAGTGACATCATCGATAGGCACGTTTGGTCATTGCAAACATGATTTCAAACTTTTATTTATTTTTGCTTCTATTCCAGCATGCTAACTTTCCAGGAAGAGAAATGCTGTAGTTTCTATTTATTTTGAATCCCCATCGATGATGTCACTGGTAGGCAGGTTTCTGAACTGTCCCCAGCCCACCAATGAGACACAGAGTAAGACAGAAATTATGATGTTATAATGAGCATTAGTAAGGACCGTTTATATGAAGATAAGGTTGAAATCGGGTGAAGTGCTCCTTTAACGCATTAAAACCATGAAGGCATCTGTGTAATTTTAACCACTTTAACCATTATTTTATACAATTGGCTATTCAAAAATAGCAGATATACAAGCTCATATAGCGTCACTTCGTGCCGCACTATGAGGTTGTAGATCTGCTATTTGTGAATATTTGTGCAAATCTTTGAATATATACATGTTTAAAGCAAAATTATTTTACTCAAATCTTTGCTTCTGGGGGTCCCTTGAACAAAACATCTTGAGATGGGGGGGTCCGCGGTCAAATACATCTAATTTTGGGGGTCCTTGACATGAAAAGGTTTGTCTGTATAGCAACATAGACATTTGTAGAATCGGCCTCAGGTCTTAGTGACTAAACAAAAAAATCACTTACTGTACCTTTAATTTCTAATAGCTCCTCCCCCTCTTCCCCGTCATCGCTGAACAGCTCGGGGGTTTGAGAGCCGGTCATTTTGGAAGGGGAGGGGCTTGCGACGGAGCCGCAGGATTGCGATAGGCTGTTTTGGCTGTCTGTCAGCGTCTCCGCGGTGAAGAACTCCTCCCACCTGGGAGTAGGGGCGGGGCTAGGAGGAGAGACACCTCCTTCCTTCCCATCATCCATCTCGCTGCTGTTCTTCTCGTTTTCTCTTTCTTCTCCTTCATCCCTCTCTTCTCCTCCGTTCGTTTCAGTCGTTTGTTCTTCCTCTTCTTTCTCTTTGGTTCCGTGTTCTCCTACATGTTTAAAAAGGTATTGTTTTAGTCATTTCTGTCATTTGGTAAAAACTAAAAAGTTAAATGTATAATCTACTGTAGTGCTTCCCAAACGTTTTAGCTCAAGACCCAAGATTTCTCCCCGGCACCCAAACTAGTGAAAATAGGCGAGCTACAAGCTCACAACGTGTCGTGATGCAACGTGTTGTTAGTTTGTAGATCTGCTTTTTTCACTACTTCTTAATTTTTTATATATTTCTTTTTACTTGCCGATCTACAAGCTCTCTTGAGCTTGTAGTTTTTGCAATTTTTTGGGCTAATGTTCCTCCCAGAATATGGATGCTGGGGTTCGAGTGGTGAAAGGGTTAGTTCAGATTTTTTGAGTATTTTCTGTAGGAAATACTTACCATTAATGTAGTGGTTGCAAAGGTATTAATTGATTGCCCGAGTCCCGTGGTCAGAGTTATGGTCCGGTTCTGATGAATATGAAGTAGTTCCGGTAGATTAGTAGATTTGGTGGGGGCCGCTCATTAAAAATAAATTTATTTAAAAAACTAGCGTCATTTGCATTGTTGACGTATTTCTACCATATAGAATAGGTTTCGTTCAATTTCAACCCCTCTGTCACATGGTACTATTTTTTGTGTCATATATTTTGTGCGTGAGTAGGCTGCCGCGGCGCAGTGATTCTGGACACAAACATTAGTACCATGTGACAGAGGGGTCGAAATTGAACGAAACCTGCTCTATATGGTAGAAATAGGTCAACAATACAAATGATGCTAGTTTTTTTTATTAATTTATTTCTAATGAGCGGCCCCCACCAAATCTACTAATCTACCGGAACTACTTCATATTTATCAGAACCGGACCATAACTCTGACCACGGGACTCGGGCAATCTATTAATACCTTTGCAACCACTACATTATGGTAAGTATTTCCTACAGAAAATACACTCATTTTAACAAACAAACGAAACAAAAACAAAACAAAAATAATCCCTTACTGTACCTTTAATTTGGAATGGTTCCTCCCCCTCCTCCTCTTCATCATCGTCATCATCGTTGGACTCGGTGCAGTCCATGAAGTTTCCTACAGAGGAACGTGAGTCCGCTGTAATGTCCTCCACAGCTGCAGGAGGCGCTGCTGTTCTCACAGGAGTGTGCTCTTCCACTAGGATCAAGAGATACAACACACTGGTGAATAATACAGAAAACATAACGTTGTTGTCAGGCAGAAACCTCTTATCTCCATATTTTAACTTTTTGTGTTTTTTCGTTAATGTACGCCCTACTTGATCATACTACAGCGTCACACAAAAGCCTCAAAAGTAGCAGATCTACAAGGCCGAAACGCGGTGCGAAGCGACGCGTTTTGAGCTTGTCCATCTGTTACTTTTTCTATTTTTGAATTTGAATCCTGAATAGTAACAGTTTTGGACATATGAGGTTTCCAACCGACGATAAAAAACAAGACCAAGGACAGGAAATGACAGCACTATATAAAAAAAGACTAAATAGTAAGTATTTTAAGCACCATCTTTTTTCACTTCATGGCTAAGAGACATCTTCTTCCTGACTGGTGCCAGGTCTGGTCCTTCAAACAGCCCTTCATCACCGTCTGAATCTGATATACAGCACGCACGCACACACACACACACACACACACACACACACACACACACACACACACACACACACACACACACACACACACACACACACACACACACACACACACACACACACACACACACACACACACACACACACACACACACACACACACACACACACACACACACACACACACAGTGAAATACGGAGATTTGAGAACGGAGATATATAGATTAAGTATAACGTCACCCGAATGAGAACGTTTTTTTTTTACAGTGTTAGATTTAAGAGCTATAACATGTAATAGAACCAAGTTGTATGCGAGCTTGCAGATCTGCTGTTTTTCGGCTCAAGATAAAAATGCCAATTTATTTAAAAAAAAAAGTGTTTGTGTCTCACCGTATGCAGGCTGTTCCATCCTGGTGCGTTTGAGCACAACTCCCAGGGGCTTGTAGACGAATGCTGCTCGTTCACTCTGCAGTCTGCACATGGGTTGTAACCTGATGTGAGAGAGAGAGACGTTCAGATCTCTGTAATGTCAGTAAGTGTTCGACAAATAGGAACTCACATCTCTGTAATGTCAGTAAGTGTTCGACCAATAGGAACTGACATCTCTGTAATGTCAGTAAGTGTTAGACCAATAGGAACTCACATCTCTGTAATGTCGGTAAGTGTTAGACCAATAGGAACTCACATCTCTGAGACATCAGTAAGTGTTCGACCAATAGGAACGCACATCTCTGTGACATCAGTAAGTGATCAAACAATAGGAACTCACATCTCTGTGACATCAGTAAGTGATCGACCAATCGGAATCACACTGGGGTAGATGTTGATTGGCTGCAGGTATGACAGGAAGTCTTTAATCTGAAAAGACATTTTAAATCACAAATCAATGAATTAATAAAGTGATGGATAAACAGAGACTGTGTTCACAGGTGCATTTTTTATTCCATTTGAACTGAAAGAAAGGAATTATGGATACAATCTGAACTGGGATTTTTGTGTAATTTATCATATTGTAATGACCTCTTAGTAATGTACATATATGCTCAATTAAATTAATTAGCCGAGTTATATTGTGCTTCAAACAGAAATGTATTAAAGAGACAGTAGCTTAAGCTAACTAACACACATAATGTAGATGTGTAATAATTACTGCTGGAGGCAATTATTTGATTATGTGTTAAACATTATTTATTAATCTTTCCAGGAAGAAATATCCCCCATTGTCCAGATGTTGTACAGCACTTTGATATATTGTGGCATCCATTCAAGTTAGACCGTTTAATTTTAAAAGG
>NC_137625.1:32752255-32779755 GCF_963280865.1 Gymnoscopelus braueri | reverse complement strand
ATGTTTGACTATCATGAGACTCTACTATGAATACTAGTAGTGAAAAAAACAACTTTGCGTCGGTTATAATAGACGAACTTCACTAACCCAGCGGCTCCCATTATAACAACGGAGGGTGTTTAAAAAATGACGACAGGGGAATATATGAAAAAAAAGAACGCTACTTTTCACATCGGTAGGTGAGTAACGAGACATCAAAGATAACACTTAATTTGTCCGGAATTCTCCTTTAATGTGTGACTGTACCTCTGTGCTGTTTAACTTTTCTGACTAATAAAATATTCAATCAATCAATACATGAAGTAGAAAGTCTGTGTGGATAGTTGTACTCACATGACAGAACCTGGACAATGGCCTGCAGTCAGGAGGGTCACCAAGAGATCATCTTTCTGTGACACACACACACACACACACACACACACACACACGTAAGGTTTATGACCTAGTACGATTAAAGATCATAAAACGATGAAAGGACGGCCACCTAAAAGGACATACACAACGTGTTGGGACACCAAGTTCAAGGTTGGGGCTCAAAAAGTCTCTTGACAATTTTACAGCGGGACAGTTGTGAACCCCAGGAGTACCAGGGGTTGCTAGCACTGATCTGATACCTGTTTAGCTCTCCTGATGCCTATATAACCCTATAACCCTATAACCCTAACCCACTGATCTGAGGTCTGTGTTACTGTTTACCTCTCCTGGTGCCCTATAACCCTATAACCCTATAACTCTATAACCCTATAACTCTATAACCCTATAACCCTATAACTCTATAACCCTATAACCCAGAAGTACAACTGATCTGAGGTCTGTGTTTACCTCTCCTGATGCTTCGTCCACCAGGGAGATCTGAGTCGGGCTCTCCAACTCCAGAGGAACCTGCAACACAACACAAAAATAATTGAAGCTTATATAGTTTGCTGCTTATCAGAAATGGAAATTCTAAAATATATATATTTTTTTATATATATTTTTGTGAACGGAGATGACGAACAGATGACAGCTGGATGTGTAGTTCCAGACTATATATACTGTAACTTACGATGCAGTCCTCCCAGAATGCATACTTGGGGTTGCTGAGAAGAAGCTCTTTGGTCACAAAGGAACAGTACAGCCTGACAGTACGGCTGGAAACAAACATACAGTAGTACAATGTTAGTACATATTCTGCACGCATGCAAGCAGGCACACAAGCACACACACGCACACACACACACACACACGCACGCACACGCACACACACACACACACACACACACACACAAATCTTCACCTGAATTTCAGTTTCCTCCTCAACAGAGGTCCTTTCAGTCCTTTCATATGATCTGTTAACAGTGATATATACACACAGATATTATCATAAATAGTATCATTATTCATAATGATCTCGTTCATTGTATCATACAGGTATATTTGAATGTACTGATCTTACTGTTTATACAAATGCTTTGGTTATCTTTTTATTTAAATAAAAAATATATGCCAATAAAGCCCCATTGAATTAAATTGAATTGGACAGACAGACAGACAGACAGACAGACAGACAGACAGAGATGACACTAGTTTTGGCAATGCAAAGTAAACAAGTGTTTTCTCATGCCAATAAAGCTCCTTTGATTTGAATAGACAGACAGACAGACAGACAGACAGACAGACAGACAGACAGACAGGCAGGCAGGCAGAGGCAGACAGAGACAGGCAGACAGACCTTTATGGCAGTGAGACAGAAAGTATGCTCGTGCGTGCAGGTTCTCTCTGTCAAAGCGGTCAATAGAGATGGTGGAATATTCCTTCATACGACCTAAGAAAGAACTCATGTTTTACTGATCTAAATAACCTGTACCATATATTATTCATAACCTGTATCATAACATAACTAACCTAACAACATAACCTGTATCATAACATAAGCTAAGCTAACAACAGAACTGTTCTCATCATCAGAACATCTGACAGAACAATGTCAACACGATTTAAAACCTCCCCCCCTGAACTGATGCTCTTCCGGGCACGTCACAACTACGTCACAGCAAACACAAACCTCTGCTCTGCGTTCTTGCTTTGCGGCCAAAGAGTCTCTGCAGCGCCCTCTGCCGGGGGGTTACTGCTGTCCTGCTAGTACCAAGTGTTGCCAGATTTGGCAAGAGAAACAAGCAGCCCAGTACTTACTTATATTGTGCACTGAGCCGTAAAATTAGGGTAGTCTGTGTGGTGATGTGAGAGGAGTTTTAATAATAATAATAATAATGTTGCTATAATGTGAGGAGACTGTGTGGTGATGTGAGAGGAGTTTTTGTTGAATACCTTTACTGCATTTATGGACACACACACACACACACACACACACACACACACACACACACACACACACACACTGCCTTCACTGTGTCTTTTATGTTATGACTATTATGAAAACATGACTTAAAAAGTGCTCCTGTGTGTGTGTGTGTGTGTGTGTGTGTGTGTGTGTGTGTGTGTGTGTGTGTGTGTGTGTGTGTGTGTGTGTGTGTGTGTGTGTGTGTGTGTGTGTATTATTTGTGTAATGTATAAATGTAAATATATATGTAATGAATGAGGTGATGGATCAGAAATATAGCTAGTTATTAGAGTTATCATTGTAATGAATGAGTGATGGGTCGATCAGAAATATGAACTAGTTATTAGAGGGAAAGTGAAACTGATGGTGGATTAAAATGAAGGTAATTAAATGGGTAACATCATGCTAAACTGACAGATAACCTTGGAAACTAAAGGATGCAATACTACTACACAATAAAGGCACAGTCTTACTGGGTGCATTAATGGTTCTCAAACTTTCTTGTGTCAAGGACCGCCAAATTAATATGTATTTACCAGCGGACCCCCTTCAGAAAATGCTTTGCGCCAGGGACCCCCAGAAGAGAAGATTGTTTTTATTTTTTATGTACAAATATATTATATGACATGTTTGCTGTATATACCACAATTCATTCACTAAGAATGCTCACCTTGTGTTATGGTTTTGAAATAGATAATACAGACTTGAAAGTCTGTACATAAAAACATCAGTGTACACATTTGAAAGTCTTAAACTACTGTACAGCAACCTATTGCATAATGTTGTCATTTTGGTCACCAAGAATCAACATCAACATTGTAGGTCATCCTAAACCTGCAACTAAAGCATATCACGTCATAATTGTTTTCATTCCCGTCCCGTAGCTTGGGGACATCCAGCGGTGCCCACATTGATGGCATCAGTGCCACCACCATGATTGATGCCAAAGACCATGAGCAGAGCCAGAGGCTGGAACGTTGACGTAGAAAACCTGTACAGGTTCCAACAGGCCGGCTACCGAGTACAGACAAGTGTCAAGTGATGTTATTTCATATAGGCCTATGGCCCTGTCCATTTCTCATAAAAAATGATTGTTTAATTTAAGGCTGAAAATCACCTGAGAATGAAATATGGGTAAATTATACATTTCCTGAATCCTTAGGGTCATGTCAGTATTCAAGTTATTGTTGTTTGTGCCTGTGATGTTTCTTGATGCCATGTAGGACTAAAAGAAACAATATGGTTTAAGCAAAAATGGTGGAAAAGTTTGAAGAGCTCCAGTGACCACTGTACTTGTCATACATATTCACAAAAGGGCTGGAATGAAAGCTCAAAGTGTCCCCTGAAAAACGACACCAAACACTATAATATAAAACATTGAAATATGTCCTAAACATGAGCCAATACCAAGATATGCACCCGCATCTAAACTGGCATTTTTCAATGGGTGAGGGTAACTTTAGCAGCTGATAACACTAATTTAGCTGTTACTCAGGAAGGGTTATCATACCAACATATTATCTACAGACACAGACACAAAGTAATATTTGCCACCTTTTTGATACCGACATCTTGTCTGGCCCATGGACTAAAAGAGGAAAATAAAAAAATAAGGAATTGTTGAATGAAATTCAGTAAATACAGAACAAGCTTATTGGATTAAGACTGACGACAGAACAGGCTTCAACGCATTGTTTTATGTGCCCTATTGTCTGGATGTGGTTTATGTGAAAAATAATATCTTCACTGATTATGCATTTCCCTCTACTATCCTCTAGATGGCACAGAATGGCAACACAAGCAACCTGACTTAAACTAAAAGCAGTGGTTCTCTTTTTTGGAGTTATAAATTGTTTTTATTTATCATATCAGTAATATATCAGCAATACAATTATGCCAGTATAAAATACAAAAGCAGTGGTTCTCAAACTTTTTTAAATTTCAAGGACCCCCACAACTCTGAGTGTAACAAATGGAACCAAATGGGTCCATTTGGAACCCCATCAGGGAACTCTGAGGGTCCCCAGAACACTCAGAACCACTTAACTAAAGACATGGCTAAAAGAAAAAGGAAAAATGCAGGTGCTCAAAGGGATACAGAACTATGGACTGATAAATGTCCCAAAATGTATTACAGGCACATTTCTGATCATCTGCATCATCACCAAAGTACTAGCATGTTTGCTACACTGCTTTCCAAGGCAGGACTGATTCAAAGTGGAATAAAATGCTTAAACACCCTAGAAGACAGCATCGCACAGACTCCTAGCCGTGGATCAACACTGTCGTAGATTTCCTATTATCGATTCTGACATTTGTGTTCTCTATGACCGTCTTGGTGACGTTCCACAAAATAGTGTTTGTAGTTCCGTGTTTAAGGCCCAGAACTACATACTTATTGTTTTCCGAAATCGCAGTTAAAATTTTGAGATTTTTCTGAATTTCGTCAAATCAACAGTGGGTGATGTCATCAAAGACAGTGAAGGCACATCTGAAACTGCTCAGAAGTTTTTACAGGCATAATTTCAACAACAGAAAAATGTCACTGGGTGAAAAAAATGCGTTACAAAATCGTTGGATAAACATTTATTTGAAAAAAAACAAAAACAAAGGTACAGTGTAACAGGAGATACAGTCGTGCGCACCGATACCGATGCCCCACTCCGATGATGTGCAGTTTGGACATCACCAAAAATCCTTACGGGTCCATTTGGTTCCATTTGAACGCTCTCAGAGCTATGGGGGTCCTTGGAATCAGCTTGTGTGGGAGGTTAAGAGTCTTTCAACACATCAGAAGAACAGAAGTTCTCGTCCTGGTGTTTATAACGTCCTTCACGCTCGGTCCCGTTCGTTGTCACTCAGGAAGATGATGTTATCTGGGAGAAACGCAGGATTGATTGATTGATTGAATACTTTAGTCTGAAATGTAAAACAGCACGAGGTACAGTCAGACATTAAAAAGGAGTAGTTCACCCAAAAAAAATACTTCTTTTCTATAAACTACACACCCCATGAAGCCTTGAATTCATGGTGATTTTTTTGTTTTGTCGCATTCCTGAGACAATAATTTGACGACCGGGTCATCGGTCAGTAAGAGACTCAGTAGGAGATTCAATGACAGTCTCTGCCGGTCACCAAATGATTGGCTCAGGAATGTGACAAAATGAATTCAAGGCTTCATGGGGTGTGTAATTGATAAAAAATAAGTAATTTTTTGGGAGAACTACTCCATTAACAGGATCCCTGGCTAATAAGCCAAATACGCCTTAATACATTATAATTGCCTCTATAACTAATATGTAAAATTTAAAATACCTTAAATATTTTAGAAATAGTTCATATTTCACTCAATACGGGCAATGCCCTGTCGCAAGTTGATGATGTCATTTGTCCATGTATGGTCTAGTCCTATGGAATTTATGGAATGCATGTGAAAATAAAGAAAACAAGGTAATACTTCCTAAGGTTAATATGAGCATCAAATCAATATTTGAAAAGTTTTTTTTGCACATGCATTCCATAAATTCCATAGTATAAAATATTTATGGTGTTTTCTGTGTGGTTTCCACACAGAATGGGCCTCTTTCACTGCTGGTACATTTCTACTTTATTTTAAGTGTAGTTTTGCGACTAAGTAAAATGTCATGGTGTGTTGGTGTTAATGTTTGAATGAAGTGGTTTCCTGACCTGCTATGATGGTGGTGGCCTGTCGTCTCACTTGGTTCTTGTCCACATACTCTCCATAGTCCAGCTTCCCTTCCACTAGGACTCTGGCACTGTGACAAACACACCACACCAAGATGAATTGAATACACAGCACCACAATGGAAATGTGTTATCCTCTTAGCATCGCATATAACTGTACCGCTGTACTCTTTGCAAACCGTTTAATAAAGTATTCACGACGGATCCACAACAACTTCATAATTGGACGTGAACTGCTGTGGAATGACCCTAAGACATTATTATTAAATGTGAACATATTAAGTGTGTGTGTGTGTGTGTGTGTGTGTGTGTCTGTGTGTGTAATCTCACCCTTTCTTAATGTAGCTGTAGGCCAAGTCTCTCAGACCAGGTTTGAACACAGAGACACGATGCCATGTAGTCTTCTGACTCATCTCTCCTGTAGGGGGTGCAAACACACACCCGTCACAACCACACAACACGTACACATGACTCCCAGCAGACCTACAATCTAGAGCAGGGGTCTTCAAGGGTTTTCAGGCCAAGGACCCCTTAACTGAGAGAGAGATGAAGCAGGGACCCCTTAGCTGAGAGAGAGATGCAGCAGGGACCCCTTAGCTGAGAGAGAGAGAGAGAGAGAGATGTAGCAGGGAGTAGGGACCCCTTAGCAGAGAGAGAGAGAGAGAGATGTAGCAGGGACCCCTTAGCTGAGAGAGAGATGAAGCAGGGACCCCTTAGCTGAGAGAGACATGAAGCAGGGACCCCTTAGCTGAGAGAGAGATGAAGCAGGGAGCCCTTAGCTGAGACAGAGATGAATCTGGGACCCCTTAGCTGAGAGGTGAAGCAGGGACCCCTTAGCTGAGAGAGAGATGAAGCAGGGACCCCTTAGCTGAGAGAGATGAAGCAGGGACCCCTTAGCTGAGAGAGAGATGAAGCAGCGACCCCTTAGCTGAGAGAGATATGAAGCAGGGACCCCTTAGCTGAGAGATGAAGCAGGGACCCCTTAGCTGAGAGAGAGAGATGAAGCAGGGACCCCTTAGCTGAGAGATGAAGCAGGGACCCCTTAGCTGAGTGAGAGAGAGATGAAGCAGGGACCCCCCACTACATATTGGATTCATGTTAAATGTGTATTTTCAGACATTTAACCACTTAGTTAAAACCTAACCTTTTTTTTTTAAATATTTTATTTTTCATTTTTCACACAGTATACATACAACCCCCCCCACATACAAACCCACATACATAAAGACAGCACAGATAAAAATAATCAAAACATAATAAAAATAAAAGGTACAAAAAAGAAAGAAAAGGAACATCAAGAAGAGACAAATCTGTTGTAAAAACATGAAGTAGCTTCGAGAAATAATAGCTCTAGACCGAGATAGCTGGTTAAAACCTAACCTGACCTTTGGCTTGGTACTTGGTCTGCACTCGCCCACCCCCCCCCCCCCCGTACACTAAACCCCTCCAGAAATAGTAGATCTACAAGCTTGTAGATTGCCATATTCTAATGGCAGATGCCTGAACAGTGTTTGAACTCCTTCATTCCAAGGGCCATTTTAACCGTTAAGTGTTTTTACTCAGGATCTTTAACTCATAGTTCTATTTCCATTGATGTAATGTATTTTATATGTTCATCATGCTTCTTTTTATTGACAATCTGTATGAATGTGTTGCAACTTGAGCTGTTGAACAGAACACATTTCCTTCTGGATTAATGAAGTATATGTCTATCTATCTACCCATCTGCTATTTTATACAGTACGTAGTGGGGGTTCCCTGCTTCATCTCTCTCTCAGCTAAGGGGTCCTTGGCTGAGAGTGTTAACCTATTCAAACCGGGAACGCATCTGTGTCATTATAGATTTCTTTGGCTATTTAAAAAAAAAAAAAAAAATGTTTGCAAATCTTTGAATATATATATTTTTTAAGCGAACATTTGTAACTCAAATCTTTGTTTCAGGGACCCGCACAGAAGTAAAGATTTGAGTTCGCTATGAGCTTGTAGATCTGCTAGTTTTGAATAGCCAAAGTATATGGATACAATCGAAAATGAGTTCCCGGTCTTAATGGATTGGGTTGTTGGACTTACCAGCGCCTGATGTGGAGTTCTTCTCCTCGTTGTCGGAGGAGCGCCACATCTCGTTGGTTGCCATGGAGAAGATGGTGACGGGGTTCCGGCCCTCCACTTGTCTCATGACGGGGTCCTGACCCACGCGGCCCAGAAGCTGAACCTTATTTAGGGCTGAGAAACACACACACACACAGTTAATGTTGACAGCAAAGTTTGATTTAGTTTTGAATAACATTTCATTTAGTTTGTCATATTTTAGTCATCTGAAATGTTTTAATGTTAGTCTAGTTTTAGTCGATTAAATGTAAAGATTTTTGTTGACTAAATATACAGTTGATTTTGTCGACAAAAATGTATTTTGGCGATGCGTTGGCGGCGTCGTAATGGCAGATTTTACACTTGGTTGCATGCTGAAAATAGCCGATCTACAAGCTCACAACGCATCGCAGCTTGTAGCTCTGCTATTTTCAGAGCGCAACACCGGAGCGCAACCAAACATAAAGTTACTTGTCTTAGTTCTACTGGATCTCTTCTCCACTAGTCTTAGTTCTACTGGATCTCTTCTCCACTAGTCTTAGTTCTACTGGATCTCTTCTCCACTAGTCTTAGTTTACTTTATTTGTTTATTTAGACAGAACAGAGCATATTAATGAATGTCACATGAACGTAAATACACCGGATTTAGCAAAGATGCTAATTTTCATCCGCAGTCCTCACACAAAACATAAAATCAGAAAAACATATCAGAAAACAGACAAACAGTGAAATACATTTACATAACATTACATAGCCTAAAAATAAACCTAAAATATGATCACAAATGGTTGCAGCTTTGGTTTTCAAGCAACCATCTTTTCACATTTAAAAAGATTTGAAAAAGATGGAAATGTAGCACAATCCCTTATATGTAGAGGAAGGCCATTCCATGTTACACAACCCTGTACTGAGAGGACATTTTGACCGAAGGTTGTTTGCCGGTGCGGCACTTCACAATCTCCTCGAGTGGTTGCTCTGGTACTGATTCCTCTTTCAGGCTTCCTTTTAATGAATTCCCTTGGGGGGGCGGGCACAGACCATGTAAGGTCTTGTATATGACCCCAACCTGTTTGAACTTTTTGAAATTGTCGAAGCAAAAAAAAATGAGCCTCCTGAGTATGTTACAATGATGATAAGAGTGAGGCTTCCTGTCAAACACCTTGAGCGCACTTTTGTAGAGCTGTTCAATGGGTTTTAGAATCGTCACGCCTGTGCAAGACCAGTTTGTAAAACAGTATTCAATGTGTGATAGGATCATACAGTTCTACTGGATCTCTTCTCCACTAGTCTTAGTTCTACCGGATCTCTTCTCCACTAGTCTTAGTTCTACTGGATCTCTTCTCCACTAGTCTTAGTTCTACTGGATCTCTTCTCCACTAGTCTTAGTTCTACCGGATCTCTTCTCCACTAGTCTTAGTTCTACCGGATCTCTTCTCCACTAGTCTTAGTTCTACTGGATCTCTTCTCCACTAGTCCCTCCCTAACATTTTAGTCTACCTAAAATTACCATTTATCAAACACAAATAGATTTTGTTTTAATGATCAAGTTAAATGCTTTATAAAATAGATGCATATCAATTGTAATAACATTCTAAAACACTGTGTGGAACCTAGTAACTAAGACAACGTTACTGGTTATAAAATAATCAACTGTTTCTTTGTCCCTCTTGGGCAGATTCATTTTGCAGCCCAAGTTGAGGGATGCTAAGTTCAACAAAAAAATATTATAAACAAAGTTTTAACACACAGTCACACACAGCTCTACTTACATCTCTCCAGGACAAAGTTGCTAGTGTCCAAGCTTGCATGTCTGACCGCCTGACGAAACATCTGAGGACAAAACACATCGACACCTTTAACAACGAAGCCATCAAAATGTTCTTAACCCATTAAGACCGGGAACGCATCTAGGCCGTGGGCCGAGTGCCTCTATCTGCTTTAGTTTTTGAGTTGGTTGATCCCCATCAAGGAACTGGCTAATTTTTTAGTATTGTGTAGATTAATTGTTCATGAACACATTATCAAATGTTTCCAACCTGAAAAGTTGCACCAGAATAATAAAACTTAGATATAATATCACTAACTACACATTACTTATTTTCAAAAACCTGGCAACCCCATGTGAAGTATAAACCAATCAAAGCTCGCCTACTGTATTGTGCAATTCAGTTGGCCAATCACGTTCTTCGTGCCACTTGAAAAGCAGAACCAGGAAATACAGCTCAGATGGAATCAAGAAAACAACAGAGGTAGAGGTAATATTTGTTTTGGGATGATTGTTGGACTTATTCTTATGAAAATGTATACAATGGATGTAGACAACAGAATGAGCCGTGTTGATGACGGCACATTATGATATTAAGCATCAATATTATATCATTATAACGTTAGTGTTGCCAACAGAAGGATGGTTTGCCGATGCAAATTTCGTTTTAACAACTGCTGCAAATACTTAAGATACTATTAAGCAGTGACCAATCAATATGTACCCCTTTATAAATCTCACTATCATAAATTGGCTCTGCTACACTATTTTGCCTCATTATTTTATTGATTCCCATCTCGTATAATTTCTGTTAAGATCTCATCACTGTGCATCCATTTGTTCTGTCTCTCTTGACAAGTTCTAAGCTAAAGTTACCAGTTGTTAATGTATTTAGTTGGGTTAAATTACCTTTGTCTGTCAAGTAAGTGTGTGTGCACTCATGCTGCATTCGTTATTTTGTACAGTGTTTGTTATCTATCTTATGTTTGTGTGCAATAACCACAAATGATGTTTGTGTGTTGCAGGCTGTATGGAGTGGCTCAATTGCAGAGGTGCAAGAGGTGACAAACAACTGGATCTGGGAAATTATTGTGACATGTTTGAAGAAGAGTGGATTGTGTTTGCAGTCTATGAGAGATGGATCAACATGATTATGAAGATCTATGTGTTAATGATTGTGTAGAAAGTATAAAAATATATTCATAAGCTGATAGAAACTGCTCTCATTGACTTCAATGCATTCGCATGAACTTCAGGTGCCAGTTTTCCTCACAGTGCGTCTATGACACATGCTATGTTATAGAACATCTGTCCTAGTGGTTATAGGGGAAGTTCAAGGCTGATCTGATATCCACTCAAATGCAGAAAATGTACATATATGAAGTAATGTAGCTGGGCCACAGACAAGGACCTCATGGCATGTCATCCATCAATGCCACAGTTTGCTGCTGCAATGTGATACTATGTAATATCTTAACTTTGAATAAATCACTTTAAAAAAGTAACTTTTTGTACTACCTCTACTGGTTACCATACCCTACTGAATCAGGGTTCTTGCACCATTTTGAAAGTAAAATTTAAGACTTTTTAAGACCTTTTTAAGACCTCAACAAATGTAATTTAAGACCCAAATAAATGTCGCAACAATGTCTTCCTATATTGAAATTGGCTAATGGGAGTGCAGGCCAGTGGGTGGTAAAACTTCTATTAATCCATTAAGACCGGGAACGCATCTGTGTGTCATTTTAAGATTTTTGGGTATTCAAAAATAGCAGATCTACAAGCTCATAGCGCGGCACCGATATAATACCTCCCCCTACAGGCTGGTATTATAATATGTTACTCTCTACCTCCCCCTACAGGCTGCTATTATAATATGTTACTCTCCATCTCCCCCTACAGGCTGCTATTATAATATGTTACTGTCCACCTCCCCCACAGGCTGGTATTATAATATGTTACTCTCTACCTCCCCCTACAGGCTGGTATTATGATATGTTACTCTCTATCTCCCCCTACAGGCTGCTATTATAATATGTTACTCTCTATCTCCCCCTACAGGCTGCTATTATAATATGTTACTCTCTATCTCCCCCTACAGGCTGGTATTATAATATGTTACTCTCTGCCTCTCCCTACAGGCTGGTATTATAATATATTACTCTCTGCCTCTCCCTACAGGCTGGTATTATAATATATTACTCTCTACCTCCCCCTACAGGCTGGTAATATAATATGTTACTCTCTACCTCCCCCTACAGGCTGGTATTATAATAGGTTACTCTCTACCTACCCCTACAGGCTGGTATTATAATGTGACTCTTTACCTCCTGTAAAAGGCCAATCAAAAAGAAGGCCACCAAAAAAACGATGATTTTTAAGTCCACGGAAATAATGAATTAACCTGAAGGTTAAGGATGATTTAATTTTAATATAGTACAAGAATAGTGTAACTATCTGTAAAATATAACCCATTTATTTAATAAAATTATGTATTGGGTTATAGCCTATTTGTCTCAATATTTGTCACATTCAGCCCTGGACTTCACTGACTGTAGGGGTCACATTAATCACATTAGAATCACAGATTAGAGATTTTATGTATTTCCCCTATTTTCTGTATTTTTCACTATTTAAAATATAGTATTTCTTAATTTTTAATCATTATAGCTTGTAGATTGGCTTTTTTCACCATTTGAAATTGTTTTAAAATAAAAGGAACAGTTTTCCCAACCGACAGAGAGTCAGAGACAATATTTAGCCTATATACAGGCATGCAAACAGCCCCGAGGTGAAAAAGGTGACATGTTTTCTTTCGGGTCAGGTGTCACACAATTGCCCTATTGGGGTTCAAAAAGGTGACTGTAGCTGAAAAGTGACACTTTTGCATGTCTGTATATATGGTTCTGTATTAGTGTATGAGTCCGTTTTAGCAGATTTCATTCTAATTGGCTACTGTAGACTCCCTATCAATTTCATGGGCCTGGGTAGGGCCACCTGGCCTGGTAGAGATCTGCCCTGTTGCGCAGCAGCACAGCAAGTGAAGGCTCAAACTGTGTGTGTGTGTGTGTGTGTGTGTGTGTGTGTGTGTGTGTGTGTGTGTGTGTGTGTGTGTGTAAGCACAAGTTCAACAGCATCCAAGTTGATTTACTTCTGATCAGTCAAACATTTTTCCTATCACTTGAAACTGTTGCCTGATGACAGTAGGGATGGGCAATATTATCGATATCACGATATATCGCGATATTTTATTTCGCGATACTGTATCGATACTCCAGTATCAATATCGCGATTAAAAAAAAAATTTGTTTTTTGCTTTTTCAGATACAGGCTTTATGAAAAACATTCAAAGAACCTATCACAGATCTGCAGCTACTCAATATGTAGTGTATATATAAACAATATGTAGTTGTGATATATGCATATATCGCAATATATCGCATTATATCGCAATATATCACAATATATCGCAATATATCCCAATATCGTGATACGACCCAAGTATCGTGATGCGTATCGCAATATAATCGTATCGTGACCCAAGTATCGTGATACGTATCGTATCGTGAGATTGTTGCCAATACCCATCCCTAGATGACAGCTGAGGGGGAAGCGTCCGTCGTTTCTATTCCACATTGTAACCAGTGACATCCGTTATATAGCATACATTTGTTGTTAGCACTTAGCATTCATTAGCATGCTCTGTAGCAACAAGTACTGCCAAACAGTGCTCAACTACAACTACTGCTATCTTTATCAACCAAAACGGTCACGGGGGCTCTGATTTTGCCCAATGCCCACTTAAATGAGCTTACACAGACACCTGGAGCAAATGAATTAACGAGCGACACTGCAGCGCTGACGCTGACGCCGGGCAACGAGTCAACCTCGTCAACTCCAGCTGAGTGAGTGACTGAGAGAAGGAGAAGAGAGACAGGGGAGGGCGGGGCTATCAGCCTATGGAACACACACTGACTGCTGTGTGTGCGTCTCTCAACCGCTCTCAACACAATGGGAGAGATGGAGGAGCGTACTGATAATATATATCTTTATGGAAAATTCAACACTAGAATACGCACAAATGTTTATGGCTTTCATTTTCCCATGAGCCTTAAAAACATAACCTTCAAATTTAATACCTACGGTCAAATTTAAGACAAATTAAGACCTTAAATTCCCGATATTTTTTTTAAGACAATTTAAGACTTTTTAAGGACCCGCGGGAACCCTGTGAATATATGCTTTTCGATGCAGTTCAAGTACTTCTTTTTAGTACAAATGTTGAGATGCAAAGTGAAATTCGCAATGTCGAATTCAAGGTTACTGGTAGTGAGTAGGTTTATTGAACCTCAGTGTAATAGACTGCATTTGATATAAACCATTTATTTGGCTACCTTTTCTAGTCTTACATGCTCTTGAAATGTGCTCTTTATTGGTCAAGAGAATGTAAAAAAAATGCAATTTCAAACAGGCAAATATGCAAGGCTACTAAGAATCTCCATTGCAACCAGGAAGAAAACATTCTGCAAAACCATACTAATAGTTATTAATGAACTATTAGTAGCCTATGGTATAGCTGTTGCAAGTTCGTTATGAAAATCTATATTTTACGCTCATTTTAGTCTTTTTGGACCAGAAGTTTCGGTTTTGCAGAATGTTTTCTTCCTGGTTGCCATGGAGATTCTTAGTAGCCCTGCATATTTGCCTGTTTAAAAGTGCATTTTTTTTAATCGGTCTCTTTCATTCTGGTGCATGAATCGAAGCTGGAAACATTCGTTACAGTACTTATAAGAATGTAGTTCCTGAGTGGGGATCAATGAAAGTCAGAATTGGAGCACTCGGCCCACGGCCTAATCTGTGTCATTTTAGATTTCTTTGGCAATTCAAAAATAGCAAGCTCATAGCGCGGCACCGAGTGCCGCGTTACGAGCTTGTAGATCTGCTATTTTTGAAAATGTGTGCAATTCTTTGAATATATATATTTTTAAAGCAAAGCAAACATTTGTAACTCAAATCTTTGCTTCTGGGGGTCCCTGGAACACAATACTTTTAGATGGGGGTCCTCGGCCAAATACATATAATTTTGGGGGTCCTTGATATGAAAAAGTTTGAGAACCACTGACAGCAACAAAAAAAGATTGAAAACTGTATGAATGTAACTGGATGAATCAGTCTCAGGTCTTAAGGATTAACAAACAAAACATACCGACTGCTAACCATGTGCAATTTTACAACATGAAATATAAAAACCTTTAGGATAACAATATAGGCTTCTGTTCCCACACATTTTTAGAAATGAATTTTCTAAACTTTTCTGTGACTTTTCCAAAGTATTTTATCCCATTTCCAGTCCAAATATCAATCATTTAATGTGTAATGAGGCTCTTACTCCAGTGTTCTATCAATGCACCAAGACAGACTCCAGCAAAGGCCAGATCTACAAGCTAAACATAACGTATCACGGGTGCAACGTGTTTGTTAGCCTGTATACATGAGGCCGCCCTCACGCAGCACTACATTTTACCATGTTTCACGTGTTAAGATGTTAAGACATGTTTGGGGACACAACCCACAAATGGTTCCCGACCCAGTGTTTGGGAAACCGGTGGCCTAAAAGGACCCCTGGGGGTCCCTGGATTCCACCTTGGGGAACCGCAGCATCGACTGAATGAATTAAAACCCAATGCAAATAAATAAAAGAGTTTGTCCCGATAAACACAGTAAACATGTCACCTGACTGGAGGCTCTTCTCAACATGTCTGCTCTGGACGGAGGATCTGGATGAAGTGAAACGGAACAAAGCTAGGAGACAGAACAGAGCATTAAGGACGTAAAAGAGTTTCTGTAAATTGGTCTATGTTGCGATAGTTATCATTGCTATAGAGCAGTGGTGGGTCAGGACCAGCAGGCGGTCCCCACATGATTTTGGGGGGGTCCCCAGAATGACAGTCAAGTGACGATTTAAAGACCAAAAAAAACATTAGTGAATCAAAAGTAACCAACAAAGCTATACTATAAAAACTGGTCAAACATTGGCCAAATTGTCAAATAAGGAGGATTTTATTTTTCTAAATAGCCGTTCTACAAGCTCACAACGCCTCGCGTTGTGAGCTTGTTAGACAAAGTGCTTGAATGTACTTGTGCTGTTTTTACATTTCTGTCTAATAAAATATTCAATCAGAGGTCAATCATTATTGTGATAATAATCAGTGCTATGGAGTGCATTTTTAACTGTATGGCTAAAACCCCAAAAATAGCGCGCGCGCGCGCACACACACACACACACACACACACACACACACACACACACACACACACACACACACACACACACACACACACACACACACACACACACACACACACACACACACACACACACACACACACACACACACACACACACACACACACACAGCAGTAAAACAACATTAACAGATTAGTTTAGTTTCCACGGAGTTGGGCAGATGGTACATTATTATATTATTGTTGTAATCACTCGGTACATCGTGTATTAAATGACACATTGTGTAGTTTTTATAATCATAAACTCACCAGAGACGACAGTCAGTCACCTCACCTCACGCTGCTTGGGCGGACCTATTTGAGCAACGGACCAGAAGCAGCCCGCTTCTGTTCCCGGTCCGTCGCTCAAATAGGTCCGTCCATTCTTCCGGTTCTGGCGTTGTTGCCAGATGTTGCGAGAGAAATAAGCAACCAGGTATATTATTATTAAACCTATAATAATGCGTCGGATGTTTGAAAGTAGCAGATCTACAAGCTCACAACGCGTCACGATGCGAAGCGTTGTGAGCTTGTAGATCTGCTATTTTCAACTTGGGGGAGGGGGGGGAAGTGACACATTTTGAATATTTTTTAAATGCTAAATAACAAGTTAAACATCATAAAGGATTGATTGATTGATTGAAATTTGTATTAGGCAAAAGAATGTAAAACAGCACAGTTACATTTATAATACTTTTGTCTAAAAGGTCCGACCAAAAAAGTCCTTGCGGACTTGTTTCCGTTGGGGTCCTTGAATAAAATAAAAATAAATTGCAAATAGCTTATAGCTG
The DNA here is from genome assembly GCF_963280865.1 of Gymnoscopelus braueri. Classification (NCBI taxonomy): domain Eukaryota; kingdom Metazoa; phylum Chordata; class Actinopteri; order Myctophiformes; family Myctophidae; genus Gymnoscopelus; species Gymnoscopelus braueri. The sequence goes on along the minus strand of NC_137625.1, from coordinate 32,762,801 downwards.
TATATATATACTATAGCTATATGATGCTCACAACGTGTTGCATTGCGATGTTGTTGATGTTTTTGCTTTATTTGTTTGCTTGAAAACAAATAAAGATATAAAACAAAAAAGATTAATTGACACCCATAATAGTATGCCCTAAATACTACAGTACTACACTCAAGTGAATACAAATTACAATAATAATGTGTTGTTTATTTTAGATCCCCATTAGTGACTGCCTTAGCAGTGACTATTCTTCCTGGGAGCAAACAGTACAATAAAATTACAGTGCAATTAAAAAGATTATTGACAAGCAAAAATAAAATAACAATTAAAGAACCAATACAATTCCCATGGTGGACTATGCATGTCAGGCCTCTTCCCTGAGCCAGGCCTAAACCTGGCCGCATACCAAAAGTAGGCCCTACATACAAAATCAAGATGTTTTTGTATGTAGCCTATAAATATAACAATAACCAGAAACAAACACACTAAAAAGAATTTAAACAAAAATAGTTCAAAAGAAAATAAATGAACCAGGTATATCACTCATGACCAATATAGTAAATTGACAAACATTAGACACAATCTAAAACAATCTCTTTCCGCATTACATCTCTTCTCAGTCTATTCTTAAAACCAACTCGGCTGGTGATCAATACTAAATATTGTTGTGAAGTCTATTCCAAAAACATACGTTTTTTTTAAAGCATCAGTGTTGGGTTTAAACTGGGCAAAAGCACCTCTCAGGGCTTGGTGCAGTGGTGCCATAGTTATGACTGTCACTAGCAAGCAACAGCTGAGAAGAGAGATAAGCAGGTTTACATGATGTATAGATGTTTTAAAAAAACAGAAGCTACAAGCTAGTCTCTCACTAACTCTCATCCATGATAATTCATTATGCATGATTTCAATACTTGTCCTAAATGAACAATGCAGAGCTAGTCTCGCAGCTCTATTTTGGGTAAGGTGGATTTTATTTAGTTCTTGTTTACGCATTTGGCCAGATTGCTGGGCAATAGTCAAGATGTGACAAGATAAGGGATTGCATAACTTGCTTAGTAGTTGTGTTAGTTAAAAAATAGGCACTCCCTCTTATGATTGAAATACTTCTGCTCATTTTTATACTGTGTTATTAATGTGAGTGGCCCAAGAAAGTCTTTCATCTATTGTAACCCCCAGCAATCTGGCCTCCTTAACTTGTTCAATATGAACTCCATGCAAAGAAACACTTAATCTGTGTTCCTTTCTCTGAGCATGATTTGAGCAAATAACAATGACACATTGCTGTCTGTCGAATAGGTAGCTTTTCATCCAGTTAATAGCTGAGAGTTTAAAACCATAAGCAGACAGTTTTACTTTTATGAGTAGCAGTTTGTGGTCAATAATACCAAAAGCTGCACTAAAATCTGTCATCTGTCAATTATTCCACAAACAGAAAACAATGACAGAAACAAGGAGCACACCAAGCCTTAAGTTGTAGTAATTTAACAAATACACAACAATAACAAACTTAAAAAACATACTTTTCTGTAATTAACGCAACACTTCAGGAAAGAAATACAGCTCTTCAGTTTACAGAACAGGACAAACTTAATGAGCATGCCAGCCAGATGAAACCATTTGACTAATTCAGCGCAACTTAGCTTGTTAACAGGGAATTTCCTGCACAATTGTTTGAGATGAGGAGTGGTGGAAAGTAACTTAGTACAGTACAAGTACTGTACTTAAGAACAATGTTGAGGCATTGTATACTTTAGGCTACTTGAGTATTTCCAATTTCCAATACTTTTACTTCTACTCCACTACACCTCACAGGCATGCAAATACTGTACTTTTACTCCACTGCAATTATTTGAAAACTTTAGTTACTTCGAAGATTTTGATTATTATTACAACACATATGTTAACCACTTCAGCCCTATATTTTGGCCATTTGAATATAGCCGATTTACAAGCTTGCGATGCGATGCATTGTGAGCTTGTAGATCAGCTATTTTCAAGATAGTTTAATCTAAACATACAGAGACCAACATGGAGAAAAGGAGTTTCTGAAGAGTTACTATTTGTGTTTCCTTTAAGACTGCACACACACACAATGTTTAACAAATAAAACTTCAACCTTTTATATAGCCTAGTGTTCACTTAACTAGATAAAAAAACTCTGAAAAACTGTCTTTTTAACTTAAAGATGCAGTGATACGTTTTGATATAATAGGTCAAAATCATTAATTTTAACACATTGAAATGAGCACGCAAATTTGGAACTGGAAAACTATCAAATTGAAGGTGATAAATGGGTAAACTCTCCTTATTGAATGAAATTGGCAACCCACCTGAAAATATATTTTCTGTTTATTAAAGAGCTGGAGAGACAGACCCCTGTTACTGAACAAACATTCTATAGCAATGATTACAAGCAGAGTTAAACTAACACTGAGGATTAGGACTGCAACTACAGCTCATCTTCTTAGCGATTATTCTATCGATTATGTTTTTGATTTATCACATACTGCAGTCGACGAGAAGCGCATAAATGTTCATATACACAGTATCAACGTGAAAAAAGTTTACTAGCTAAATCGTTAAGTCTGATTAAGCACTTACAGTAAGCCCTATTTTATACTTTGTCACACAATAGCTTAACTAAAACATTGAGTTTTGACCTTGTAGGTCTAATTTTGGGAAAGATTTTCTGTAGAGGCCAGATTCTATAAATCCTCCTTTAAAGACTCTTGTCTTATCATCATCACCATGTTTAACTACATTGTTCCACAGTTACACTGATCTTCCCTGGTAAAATCTTCAGAGGGACAGTATGACCAGTGCAAATGTATGGAAAGAGTGTTTCAGTAAAAGTGTGTGTGATGGTGTGTATGTGTGTGCTAGTATCAGGATCAGAGAATGACAGCTTTCCTTCATTTCAGTCCAGCTGGACTCTGATCCTCTGAGGTTTCTGCTTCAATGAGAGATCAGTAGCTGACCGTGGTCTGGAGCTTGCTTTGTATTTACCTTCATCTAACCCTATTCTCCAGTATTGACCTTCCTCTGGAAAGACTCTGCTACCACACCCAGTGACCAGTCTGTATTGTCTCCAACCTCAACATCCCAGCTGTGAGTCCCTGAGTTAAAGCCCTCAGAACCCAGGACGAAGCCAAGGTGGTCAAACCTCTCTGGGTTGTCAGGAAGCTGCTGCATTTCTCCATCTCTCACACTGGTCAGATCATCAGACAGGGTGTAGTCTGGATGGGCAGTGTTGGGGTCCAGGATGACAGGATTATAGGAGACAATGTCCTTCATCTTGTCCCAGACTCTGAAGGTCAGGTTGCCCAGGTGTTTGGTCACATCTATCAGTGGTCCTGAGACCAGCTGTGGGTCCTGCAGTGTGAACTGGACTCTTTCCATTGTGGTTGTGTAGTTCTGCAGGAATGAGACGTGTTCAGCTCTCAGCTCCATCTCTATGGCTCTGATTGTGACTGAAAGGGTTAATATCCCTCTGATCAAACCCTCAATATTCTCCTTCATCAGCTGACTCTTCTCCTGCTCTTCCTCCCTCAGTGCAGTGATGCTGGCCTCCTCTTCCTCTTGTAGAAACTGATGAAGCTTCTTAAACTGTTCCTTATAGCGGCTTCACAGTATGGTCCCGGGTGCGCACCCCGGACCACATGGCAGATGTTGTGGTAGTGTGAACGTAGCGAACCGTTCCCCGTAACGCATCACTGTACCGTACCCGAAACCACCTGGGGAGGTAGTCTCGGGCCCGATTGCTGCGGAGTCGGGAACGGAACGCGGCAGTGTGAATCCATCCGTACCAAGAGAAGGAAGTGGACTGCTAATCATATATCATTTATATATTTTTTATAATGACGCATTATTTTAGCTGGGTTATACCTTCTCATAGTTCTACTTGAATGTTGACAAGAAATAATAATCCCGCTAGTGTTTGAGTAGCGCGAGCCGTGAAAAATAATAAACAAAAAACACATGTGTGGCGAACGTATTTATAAGGATAAATACACCAAGGATTAGTCTGTGACGTCTACTGCTAAAATACCAAGGATGCGTCCGTGACGCCAATATCATATTAACAGACGACGTTACATTTCGAGGTTTCAAAGACCAGTGCACACACTGCTTCGGTTGTGTATTGTTGATCTGTTGTTATTATAACTCAAGACAACGTCAGGAACACAGTCAAACTTTATTATTCACTCTAGAGTGACTTTTCTTCTGTGAATGACATTCGCTCTCCCAAAGCCCCATAGTCCACAGCGCCCCCATGAGGCACATATTTACCATTACTGTTAAATGAAATGGTCTCGAGTCTTGGCCAGTGTGAATGCTGGCCAGCCAAGCGTACTTGGGAACGGTTTGATTCAAACGGACCCAGTCTGAAGCCGCCCTCAATCTGCCTCTCTGTGTGCTGGGCCTGGACCTTACAGTGTTTTGCTGTTTGGTCACTTTTCTTTTTAACTTTCATAAAGACCTCAAGTTTCTCCTGTAGAGACTTCAGTATTTTCTGGACTTCCTCCTTGTGATCCAGTGCAGCTTCATCGATGGGTCTGAAACTGTGTTTGGCGTGTGTTTTAGAATCTCGACACACAACACACACTGGCTGTTGACATTCCAGACAAAACAGTTTGAGTTTCTCAGCATGCAGATTGCAGAGATCCTCAGACCCTGACCACGTTCTTTTAGTAGTAGTAGTATTTTATTTTGATCTTAGCAGGATACATTCAATATATTCAACATATCATCATATCATATCATGTATGATTAGATGTATGATTTTACGTTTTGAAGCTCTCCGTCTCTCCTGTTTGAAGGCCTCACACAGGTTCTTCAGAGCCAGGTTACGGGGTAGATGATCTGTTGGATGCATTTCCTTACAAACTGGACATTGCTTCATTCTCTTCTGTCTCCACCATTCCTGCAGACAAGCATTACAGAAGCTGTGGCTACATGACAGTAGAACAGGATCTTTAAAGATGTCCCAACACACCGGACAGGAATAATTCTCTTCTGGAAGAGACAACATGGAAGCCTTTTAGTCTCTGAGTGAAGCTACAAACACTCAATACAGGAAGTCAGTCAGTCGTAGTAACTCTCCCTCCTCTAGAATGTCCCCTGAAGTTTACTTTCACTGTGAATCGTGGTTGTTGTTGAGTAAGCAGCAGGTTCCAGTGGTCTGGGTCAGTATTCCCTCCTGTAGCCAGGCACGTGCACACATAGACATCAAAGGGGGCTTGAGCCCCTGCCCTTTTACCCATCTTTTTTTTTTTAAGCACAGGATAAAAATATACATTTCCGTTCAAATATATGGGTTGCTCCATTTTTTTCCAAAAACAAACAGACATACATACAGGTGCGTCAATTGTTACAGGTATAATGCATAGTTTTCTATGCATTTCGTGTTTTTTGGGGGGTTTGACCCATTTTTTTTTGGCTTTGCCGCGCGCCCAGGATAGGTGTCCCTTATTTCAATCTCTGGGAGTTGGCAACCCTAACCTTGCCATACCTTAGCTTTTGCTGAACTGATGCCACTGGACATACACACAAAATGAACAGGTACAGTGAAAAGAATATGATGTCAAAATGTACATTTTCTTATAACAATAACAATGTGTAGTGTGTGTTACAAAATCGAAAAATCCAAAATAGGACCGTCATTTTTAGCTTGCGGCCCCTTGGACTTTTGGTATTTTGCTGAGTGGCCCCTGAGCCATCTTAAGTTGAGTAGCCCTGCCGTACCTGAATGCAGCGTTCAAGAGAATTGCCTTTTCCAAACTCTCCTGAACTTGAGTGCAAGCATTTTATGTTGAAAAAATTGCATCTCCAGTATTGGCTTGAATCTTGAAAGCTTTAGTTGAGTGCGGCATCACGCACCGAAAATAGCCGATCTCAAAGCTCACAACGCGTCGCGCTGCGACGCGTTGTGAGCTTGGAGATCGGCTATTTTCTGTATTTTCACCAAAAGTGCCCTTTTGGAAACTTCAGCCCCTGCCCCTCTAACATTCTCTGCACGTCCCTGCCTGTAGCTGTAGAAAGACGGTCCTCCTCACCGGAAGTTGTGTTTGATCTGAAGATCAAGCTTATCATCTTACTATACCCATGCAAAAACCCAGTCAGTGCAATAACTGAAAACCCAATCTGGGAACGCATCGTCAAATAAAAAGGAACAAAAAAACATTGCTGAGGTAAAAAGGAACAAACAATAAAGCACGCAAGTCCACTCACTAAAATAAGGTGCTTGGCTGAAGTCAGAATCCAAAAAGAATAAACTCTGCACACTGGGTCATGCTCCGAAGCTTAAAAATGTATTTGGTTCCATTAGTTTACACCATCATTGACTCTTCATTAGTCTGATGAAGAGCCGGTAGGCTCGAAACGTCACAAGACTCACGACCAAAGATGGTGTAAAGGAACCAAATGAAAATTTAAGCTTTGGAGCATGACCCAATGTGCAGACTTTATTCTTATTTGAGGAAAAGGGGAAAACAAGTGGTTTGATATGAAGTGAATGAGGACACTAGAAAGCCACCATCTGATATTCATTAGAGTTTTATTGATCACCAAGGGGATAAGTGTCCCTTGCATTAACCATGCTAACTATCCACTGTCCTGCATCAGGAATGGACAAAGATTGTGTCACTCTACAAAAGAAAGCCGACAATATTTGATTTTCATCGTAACGTGTTGTTGTCAGCTTGTACATCTGGTGTATTTGGCAAGTGAGGAGTGTAAATACCAACCTCTGTGTTCACTGCGTTGTCTCAGGTAGGGTTGTGATCCTGTAGGATTTTAACGATTCCCTCTCATCTGTCTGATTCCTTAACGGTTCCCTTTAATGACCCCTATATTTGAAAATAAATAAATAAAATCGGCCTTCATTAAAATAATGTAGAAACAAATGCAATCATACATACAGTAGTGCATACCTCTGGGTTACTTGAGGGGGTTCCAAATGGACCCTTACAGGTCTGTAACTCTGAGAGTGTACAAATGGAAGCAAATGGAAGCAAATGGACCTGGAAGGGTCCTTTTGGTTCCATTTGTACATTCTCGAGAGTTATAGTGGGCCTTGAACTATAAAGTTAGACCATCGGTACTGTAATTGTATAGCAGACGTGAAGTCCACATACCAGCTCTGACAGTGTGAAAACACTCCCAAATGTGTTGGAACTGATTCCGGTTCGTCAGTGTTGGGTCCGGTTCCTCCGATCCGGATCCCACCCTAGTCTCAGAGGGCCAGGTAAGGTTCAGCTGTGTTGAACAGGATTCTAAATCAAACACAGAAAAAAGAAAATAACTCAGTTCTTCTCAGTTTCCAAATTTCAGTAATTTTACTCCTACTCTATTATATGTTTACTCCACTACAATTATTTGAAAACTTTAGTTACTTTGTAGATTTAGATTATTATTGCAAAACATACTTACCCATTTCAGCACTATATACATTTTGGCCATTTTACAATAGCCGATCTACAAGCTCACAATGCATTGCAATGCGACGCATTGTGAGCTTGTCGATCTGCTATTTAAAAAAACAATGTAGACATACATTTGAAAACTTGTGAAAACATACTGCATATTGAGTACTATTACTTTTTGTACTTGAAGTATATTTTGATACTTTTTCCACCACTCCAAGGTGTCCATGTACAAAGACAACTGTGTACAGACTGAACAGAAATTACTTACTAAATCAAATGTCCATATTAACAAATAATACAATATTCTCTTTCAAACATATGAATTTAAGACAAACCTGCATCACCTGCATCTGTTGTTCAAATGGAGGGAGTGTGCAATCTCTAACAGTGTCCCCCTAAATGTGTCCCCCCAACACCACACTATTAGTTCCAGGGCAGATTCAGAAACATAAAAAATCTTCCCACACAGTGACAACGAAACAAAAACACTTACCAAGAAATACACCATAAATAGTCAAAAACATCTTAAAATAAAATAAAACAAATTTGTAATTATGGCAGTTAAATTAAGTCTTAGTTCGAGTTGTCCAATAAGTTTTATGCTGCATGTGTTGCTGCTGTTGGATATACACAATTATTTAGTCAGATGTTTCAGGGGGAAAAGTTATATAACGTTTGAATAGTTTATCACTTTTTTTGTTGTTTAATAAACTGATAATTCAGTTCTCTGAGAAAAAGTTAGATCTAGGCAGTGATTTAGAACACCTTTGTTTGTGAATAAGAAATTTGCATATAGGATAATTAAATTAATCATTCCGTTAATAATGCCTGTTTATATACTGTATTATGTACAATCTTTTGTTGTTTATTGTCTCCGCCAGGCCGAAAGGCATGGCGAGAGAGTATGTTTTGCCCCCTGTCCGTCCGTCCGTCCGTCCGTCCGTGTGTCCGTCCGTCATTCTGTCTGTGTACAGCTAATCTCCGGCACCGTTGGCTTGCTCGCAGTGAAACTGTGCACACACACTCCCTGGATGCCACAGCAGAACCTCTGCCCCACATTTTTCCCATGGGCCTTTTATAGCGCCACCAGGAGGCCGATTTGTGCAAAACATATTTCTTTACAGTACTCCTACAGATTTTGTCCAAAACTCCTGCAAATCGGTACACAGTATCTCTATAGTCATTAAACAAAACGACTCTTTCAGATTTTTCATATTTCATCTTGATTGGCTAAAAATGTCTTCCAAAGTTTGCAGGAGTGCTCCGTTTTGAACAAAATACACAGCATGCAATTTCCTTGAAATTTTGCACGCATATTTCCACTATGCCAAGGAAGAAATGCTTCTTGAAATTTTTCAAATCAGCCCCATGGTGGCGCTATAACAGGCCGATTCATGTTTTTACCTATAACTGCACCGATCTGTGTAAAACTTTGTAAGCGCACTCCCTACAGGTCAAGGAAAAACCTTTGCCCTGCATTATTCACATCTGCCTTTTATAGCGCCACCAAGAGGCCGACTTATGTAAAACAATTTTTTTCATATTACTTCTTCTGATTTTATCCAAATTTCACGCAAATCAGTACACATGATCTCTATAGTCGTCGAGGAGCACTTTTTCTAGTTAACAGTGGTTTGCAGTTTAGGGTGAATGGCGTGTGGTTTAGAAGCATGTATGCACCGCCACAAGGTGTCACTGTAGCACAAGTTCAGGCAGAGCCATGATGGCCATCATGTTAAGCCTATGGTCTTCAAAGTGCTTGAGCTTCTTTAATACAGTATTGCCTAACTTACTTGTAATATGTCCATTGTTGTTGTTGTTATGTTTGATGTTAATACTCAATATTGGAAACACTATAGTTATAGTCAAGCAATTTGCACTGTGTAAAGTATAGAGTCTGATGTTTATTAGGGTAAGTGATTTTCTTTTTTTATTCCTCTGGCCAAGTTGACTTCTTGCCTGTCACTAGGCAGATCAGAACGTGATAATGAATAAGTTATCTGAATATAGAATGTACTGGAATAATGAATTGCTATAGTAGTACCAACATGTAGGCTATTTATCAAAGTTAAATGCCCTGCAAAATCACTACATGAAGAAGTAAAAATGTCTTGGTTTGATACAAAAAAATAATACTAATGTGATATTACTGACATCAGTCATTATAGAGGAGGGATAACATCAAGTGAATTAGTTTGACTCATAATATTATACAATAAAACATCTTTAACCTGGATAGTCAACATATCTGTTATCACAAATCATATCACAAAAATATTAACTCTTTATGTAACGTTCAGTTCAACACAGAAACGATCAGGCAAGAATTCAGAGTTCACATCAAGGTTTAATCCAGATTACAGTCAAGGAAGCAGGAGATCAAACAGTGAAGATAAATGTAATCAGGGATCAGGAAGAGAATCACAAACTGATAATTAGATAATTAACATAGTAACAGTGGGCCCTGATGGAGGCTATTTAGGACGGGCCATCCTCCAGTTCACGCTCAAAATAGGCTACACACAGTTTATACTGTAAGTGGTGGTGGGCGCTTCAGGAGTCAGCTAATAATTTATACAAGTCTTATTTATTAACACAATTTTAATGTAAATTACAAGTGGATGAGGAAATAATTATTATAATATTAAATACAATAACAAGATTTTATTTTCATGTTTTTACATACATCTTCTCTTCTAGGGGACGAGGGTCCCTGGCACTAAATATCTGAAGATGGGGTCCGCGGCCAAATACATATCAATTTGGGGGTCCTTGACATGAAAAAGTTTGAGAACCACTGCTTTAGGAAACACTTAATTGTGACTGTCATTGACCACAAGTTCACAACACAATCATATAGATTCTAAACCGAATAATATTCCCCCTTAAAGGCTCCAAATGGCTCATCATCATCATCATTATCATCATCATCATGTCCAACTGCATTGTTCCACAGTTACACTGATCATTCCTGTTAACATCTTCAGAAGGCCAGTACAGTATATGACCAGTGTTTATGTATGGAAAGACTTTGTCGGTAAAAGTGTGTGACGGTGTGTGTGTGTGTGTGTGTGTGTGTGTGTGTGTGTGTGTGTGTGTGTGTGTGTGTGTGTGTGTGTGTGTGTGTGTGT
>NC_137625.1:32717255-32747255 GCF_963280865.1 Gymnoscopelus braueri | reverse complement strand
CTTGGTGTAATATTTGGTTTTAATATATATTCTTTGAAACCTTTTTATTTTATTATATTTATCTGTACCTTGTTGCCTTTGTCATGTCTGTCAACATTGTTGTAAATGTTCTTTATGTAGCCTACACAGGGCGCCATTGAAAAAGAGACCCTGGTCTCAATGGATTTACCTGAAATAAAAGGTTTCAATCAATCAATCAATCCGCTCCCTCAATTGGCTACCAGTTACTGCCCGCACAGAGTACAAAATTATGTTACTGATGTTGGCCTTCAAAGCAACCAAAGTCCATAACTCCATATCTTCAAAGCCTGATCCAAACCTACAACCCCTCCCGCTCTCTCAGATCAGCTAACACATGCAGGGAAGCTGTCAGAACCTTCCCTAAAATATCCGGGACAATTAACGCTCCACACGTCCCAGACTCTTCTCCCTTCTGGCTCCCAAACTGTGGAACGAACTCCCCATTGCAATTAGAACTGTAGACTCACTCCCAGTGGTGGAAAAAATACTCATATGTTTTATCATAGTAAAAGTATCAATACTGCAATGTAATAGTACAAGTAAAAGTCCGTAATTCAACATTAAATTGAGTAAAAGTATTGGTATCAAAATGTACTTAAAGTACCAAAAGTATCAAAGTACTAAAATGTTTGGAAATAGCAGATATACAAGCTCAGCTTGTAGTGAGCTTGTAGATCAGCTATTTTCAAATAGCCTATGTATAAAATAGGGCTAAAGCGGATATGTTTTATAATGTAATCATTCATATCTGCAAAGTAACTAGTAACTAAAGTTTTCAAATAATTGTAGTGGAGTAAAAGTACAATATTAGCCTCCGAGATGCAGTGGAGTAGAAGTAAAACATGGAAATACTCCAGGAAAGTAAAAGTACCTCAACATTGTACTTAAGTACAGTACTTGAGTAAATGTACTTAGTTACTTTACACCACGGCTCACTCCCAATCTTTCGTCGTAATCTGAAGACTCACCTCTTCAGACTCCGCCTTAACCTGTTGCACTTGACGACCTTGCAGGCTTAAAATGTTATTTAGACCGATGCCAGGTTCATTGTTGACCTGGCATCCTATAGTTTGTATGTACAGATGTTTTAGACTGATGATAGGTTCTTGGTTTACCTGCGATCCTAGATTACTCTCTTCTATGCATTTGATTACCTTGTGTTCACCTTTACCGTTACCTACTGTATAACATGTGGCAACAGGTAGATGAAAACACATATCTATAACATGTCTCACACATGTCACATGTAGATGGACGCCATAGATTGAGATGCACTCGTCGTTGATCCGAGATCAACATGAATCTGCTCTCAGATTGCTTACGTTCAGAGTTGGGGAAAATATGTATAAAATAAGTGAATTTGAGGTTAAATAGGAACACTAGTGGGTGGCAACTGCCATCCCCTGAGTCCCCAATGACACCCCTGGAAAGGGTGAAGGGCTTATTGTTTTCAAAGATGAACACGGCATCTTGTCTCTGCTCCACCTTGCTGCTCATCTGGAAGGAAGAGTTAATTGCATTAGATTAGAGTTAATTGAAATCACACAAGACTGCAGTGGTGTGCCTGTACACACACACACACACACACACACACACACACACTGTGTGTGAGGACCATTTCCCTCCTAGTCACAAGAGAAATGGTTGTTTTATGGTAGGATATAGGTTTGGAATTAGGAAAAGATTCAGATTGGGGTTGGAATTAATAAGTTTGTTTTATGGGTTAGAGTGGTATTTATGCATGATTTATACTTAGTTGCATGCCAGTGTCACCAACGGAAAATAGCAGCTATTTTTTTCGATGCTGTCCTTAAATGTTGATGTTCTCACAAGTATAGTTATACAAACGTGTGTGTGTGTATGTATGTGTGTGTGTGTGTGTGGGGGGGGGGTCTGCATAATGATTCTCTGTGGTATTCCATTTTTGTCAATGCAGACATTGACCTGTAGAAGCAGAAGTCTTGCCTCAACTCCGCACGCACGCACGCACACGCGCGCACGCACGCACGCACGCACGCACGCACGCACACACACACACACACACACACACACACACACACACACACACACACACACACACACACACACACACACACACACACACACACACACACACACACACACACACACACACACACACACACCAATATGTAAGTATTTAATTGACCCCCAATACCCAGCAGAGGGAGCTCTTGTACACTGCTTGTACCTCAGTCATTGTTCTCTACGGTAGTGGATTATTTTTTGGAAAATGAAAAAAAAAATACAATAAAAAAAGAAAAGAAAAGAAAAAAGTAATAGAAAAAACACGGCCCCCTCACGTATTAGGAGGGCAGGATGAGTCACCAGAATGTTAAAATGGAGTTTGAGGTTATAATGAGTTTGGAAGGGGGCGTATCTGATAAAATGAATATCAAATATCTAAATACTGAATCAAGCAACTTAAAAACTGTCTAGGGGGCTCACAAAAGCCTGAGTAGATGATAAAATTACCCAAATTCTTACCCAAAGTACTTCTTCCACCACGGCTTATTGCAGTCCACTTCTGTCTGTCCACCTCTTTCATCTGTCTCTTATTAATATGCACTGAATAACGTAATATGAGGTGGTTTGATTGGCCCACAGTGTCTCTGACTGTGAAATGTTATGCAATCCTACACTCAATAGCCTAGTTATAAAATAGAGCTAAAGTGGTAAATGTATGTTTTATAATGTAATAATTTATATCTGCAAAGTAACTAGTAACTAAAGTTTTCAAATAATTATAGTGGAGTAAAAGTAGGCCTACAATATTTGCCACTGAGATGTAGTGGAGTAGAAGTAAAAGTATAGACGACTGGAAATACTCCAGTTAAGTAAAACTACCTCAAAATTCTACTTACAGTAAGTACAGTACTTGAGTAATGTACTTAGTTACTTTACAGCACTGCTTTTCAGGATGCAATGCGCTAGATCTGCTATTTTGGACACTTTTGTGTGACACACTGTATTATGATCAAGTTGGGAATTAATTTATGAAAAAAACAAAATATAAGTAAAAATATGGAGGCTCATTCATTGTATTTATTGGGTACATTTTTTGGAACCAGTTTGCCTATAATGACTTGCCCAAAATAAGAACGCCAATTTAAAGGTGTTTAATGTGTAGCACTGTATAACATTCATATATCCCGGCGTCGCTTGTGTTCATTTTGTACTTTAATTAACGATCTCTGGTTTGCCAGATAATCGATCCAAAACCCCCTTTTTGAAGGCTGCAGTTCAACAAGCTGATTCCCCTGCTGAAACGATCACTGAAGATAATTGACTTCTGGGGTTGCCAGGTAATCAATACACCCCCCCCCCCCCAGTTCAGACACAGTGGTCCAGCTAATGGTGTTTGTGTGTGTGACCCTATTACTGTACCCAGAGTGACATCAATAAAGACCCCCCCCCTTAGCAGAAGAGAAGTTAAGGGGCTTGCAGTATATCTCTCCTGCCTTATTAGTGGCATGTGGGGTGCCAGGTTATCAATAATAACCCTCTTTTCTGGTTTACAGTTATTGAAGGTAATGGGACCTCTCATTATCTATCCATTTCTCTCTATTCTAAAAACAGATTGATGTTTCCAGGGTCATAGCGCTGAAATCAGTTTAACCACTTTAACCCTATATACATTGTGTTACGACCCGGCCATAGGCGTCACCAGGCGCAACACATAAATTTGGACTCCTTACCAGTGGTGGAAAAAGTACTCAAATTCTTTACTTAAGTAAAAGTACCAATACTGCACTAAAGAAGTAATCTGTTACAAGTAAAAGTCCAGAATTCAAAATGTACTTGAGTAAAAGTACAAAAGTATTGGCATCAAAATGTACTTAAAAGTAGTGTGATGAGCTAAACTATCTATCCTACACGACAAGTACCAAAAGTAAAAGTACTATAATGTCTGAAAATAGCAGATCTACAAGCTCACAACGTGTCGCGATAAAATAGGGCTAAAGTAGTTAATGTATGTTTTATAATTTCATAATTTATAAGTGCAAAGTAACTAGTAACTAAAGTTTTCAAATCATTGTAGTGGAGTAAAAGTACAATATTTGCCTCTGAGATGTAGTGGAGTAGAAGTAAAAGTACTGACAATTGGAGGTACTTCAGTAAAGTAAAAGTACCTCAAAATTGTACAGTACTTAAGTACAGTACTGAAGTAAATGTACTTAGTTACTTTACACCTGTGGTCAACACCAGTTTAAAATCCAGAAGACAGTTGGTTTATTGTCGAATTTGAAGACATGGGTAAATTACCTCAGGGTGGGCCTGAGGTAATTTACCCATGTTAATGGATCATTTACCCATGTTCAGGGGCCCCCTGAACATAAAGTCCTAATCGAGATAGAAAATCCTATGCTTACCTTTAACCAAAAATAAACCAACAGCAATAGATCTTGCCTATACTCTTAACTAAAGAAAAACGGGATCAGACGACGAGTAACAAAAGAAAGAAAGGCCACCCACCCCTACAGTACCAGGGCTGCACAGTGCACACTAACCCATGTTAACCCACATCTAAAACTCTGACCCAACACTGAGACCAGTGGTGTAAATGTGCTCAAGTACTGTACCCTAGGTACCCTAGGCTGCAACGCCAGCCTGACAGCGTGTTGCGGGTTTGAATTCCGTTCTTGACGACCTTTGCTGCATGTCACTCACCATCTCTCTCCCCATTTCCTGTCAGTCTATTGTCCTATCTATAAAGGCATAAAAGCCCCCCCCCACCCAATTATTGGTGTGGACAGTACAGGGATATTTCACTTTCAAACAAACTTTGGGTAATTTTATCGTCTACTCAGGCTTTTAAATTGCTTGATTCAGTATTTCGATATTTGATATACATTTTATCACACACGCCCCCTTCCAATACAAACCCATTGTAACTTCAAACTCCATTTTCACCATGTTAGATTCATCAAATACACCCGTCCTTGGTTCTGGTGACTGATATTGTCCTTCTAATACGCGAGGAGACCGTATTTTTTCAATTACTTTTTTCATTTATTTAAAAAAAAAAGGAAAATGAAAAAATTAATAAAATAAATGAAGAAAGTAATCAAAAAAACACGGCCCCTCACATATTAGGAGGGCAGGATGAGTCACCAGAACCAAGGACAGGTGTTTTTTTATGAATCTAACATGTTAAAAATGGAGTTTGAAGTTATAATGGGTTTGTATGGGAGGGGGGCGTGTCTGATAAAATGTATATCAAATATCTAAATACTGAATCAAGCAATTTGAAAACTGTCTGGGGGGCTCACATAAGCCTGAATAGACGATAAAATTACCCAAAGTTTCAGCTATACTGAGAGTTATGCATTCTGCAGTGCAGCCATGTTGTCCCATACGGCCTGCACCCAATTTTGATAAAGGATAGTAAGTCGCTCTTTATAAGAGCGTTTGCTAAACGCCTGAATTGTAAATTGTTGTAATTGCACTGCCACATCCCCCTGACAGCTGTCGCTGACTTTACTTTGGGACATTTTCTTACGGTTAACCTTGTATTTGTTCAGGTTTTGTAGCCGTTTGATGGCTAATGGCAGCTCATTCCATTCCTGAGGCCCCCGTGAATGTGAATGAGCGTTGTCCTATTTTTATTCTGCACCATACTGCCAGTAGATTGCCACAACTTGCTCTGGTTGTGTGGCTGTGGGCTTCTCCTATTGTCTGGGGAAGTACTGCCCATAGCAAGCGAAAATCCTAAATGAGACCTCCATTATGTATCATTTGTGTCTCTAGATAAAGATGAGCACCAGCCGAGACCAAAGTGCATTTTCTCATTCTTCTCAATTTGAACTCCTGAGATATGACACTGTTCAGTCTCACAGTGATCACTGTTTGAGTTCTCAAAATGATCTTAATGGCGTCGCTATTATGGAGTCTCATCTCTGTCTTTCAGTGATCACTGTTTGAGTTCTTGGGATAATCTCACTAACATCTCTTTTAAAGAGTCTCATCTCTGTCTTTCAGTGATCACTGTTTGAGTTCTTGGGATAATCTCACTAATATCTATTTTAAAGAGTCTCATCTCTGTCTTTCAGTGATCACTGTTTGAGTTCTTGGGATAATCTCACTAACATCTCTTTCAAAGAGTCTCAGCATGTCTATCTGATCACTAGTTGGGAGAAATATAATTATATACTTCATTAAGATAAAGCATATTAAACTTATGAACTCAAAATGTTTTCACTTGTGGGTCAGCAGTGAATTCTAATTTGTAGGTGATTATCAGTTATTCATTTTTTATTATTACAACTGCAGGTCACAGTTTATGAAAACCTGCAGATCCTGTCAGTCAGTTCGATCCATTCCGTAACAAATCTAACATTACATTGCGGACCGTACTCTATATCTGACCAAAAAAGCATATTCTGACTATATCATATGATGTCATCAATATTAAGCCGATATTTGTCAATGTCCATATATGGCCAAGATAGAATTAATTTACAAATCAAGACTATCATCACCTGGAAATCCATTCATGAATATAACACTATCCTCATCAAACCCTGCATATCCACACGTGGAGGCCACTGAATCATCACCTAGATCTCCATATATAGAGCTGACCTCTACATTTGATTTCCAGAATGCCAAGGTGTACAACATGATAAAAAAAAAGAAAAAGAAATTAAGTGACATTTAGAATTATGTAATGTATGTTTCATTTATTTATTTTTATTTTGAACAGTTTGTTCATTAACTGACACTCAGAAGCATATCTAGAACTTCTCAATTGTGTTTGGAAAATGAGCTGCAAAGACAATGCCAGGCATAGAGGTCAAGTCAATGAAAATAACTTTTCCCAATATATGCTCAAGGGAAACTGCTACTGTATTAACAGAGGTTTCAAACAGAGGCACAACATGAAAGCAGGTACCATTTGTGACACTATCTTTAAGCAAAGTAAAATCCGCACATTCCAATTCATTAATAAGAGCCCATTTGGCAACAGACTGTACAGACGTAAGGAAGAACTCAACCTGTCCATATTTTATCTCTGCTCCACTAGAAAAAACGACTGTACAATTATTTCTTCTATTGCCTTTCCCATAATGTCTTGACGTGAGATAATGTCTCTTAAAGGGTAAGACCACTTTGGTAGAGGTTTGGGTTATGTATTTACCTTGCCATGATGTAACTCCAAAGGTGGACAAGAAATAAAAAATAATTGCTCCATTGTTTAGAAATTGATAATTCTAAATTTGCTCCTCATTGACTTACATTGTACGGTAAAACAGCTCTCAAAGTCACTCTTTTAGCACGTAAACGAACACGAACAAAGCTGATTCAGACAATATAGAACATCACCAAACCCAGTACTGTTTGTTTTTTTAATAAAAATGTTAACTTCCTGCTGATTTTACTATTTGAAGATCCGGATCCGGATCCGGATCCGCGAATCCAGTCCGGGTTTTCTTCTTAATAAAAATGGCAAAATCAACAGGATTTAAAAAAAAACAGTACTGGGTTTGGTGATGTTCTATATTGTCTGAATCAACTTTGTTTGCGTTTGTTTAGGTGCTAAAAGAGTGACTTTGAGAGCTGTTTCACTGTACAATGTAAGTCATTGAGGAGCATATTTTGAATGATCAATTTCTAATCAATGGAGCAATTATTTTTAATTTCTTGTCTACCTTTGGAGTTACATCATGGCAAGGTAAATACACAACCCAAACCTCTACCAAAGTGGTCTTGCCCTTTAACTTGTGCCCTATCAAATCTTCTCACTGTTTTAGGATCAATGCTGTGACCAGCATGTCTTTCCAAGGTAGTCATGTGAATTTCCTGTAGCTGAACTTCACTTGAAGCGCCAATAAGTTTTATTCTTTGATCATTGTTTTCCTGACCAAAACTATGGTCCTTTGTCATCATAGTGTAGAATGTAGCTATGTCATCAGCTGGCTTTATGGTTTGCGAAATACCAGGTATAGCCTGAACTAGTTTCACTGCAGAGACCATCTGAATTGGTATATTCTGAGTACCATGTATGAGCCTCAACAAATAGCCATTTTTGTCTTCAAAATGGAAACATGAGTGAGTCCATAATGGACCAAGGGCCCTGACACTGTCTGCTAAGTGAACTAGGAGGTGCACATTTGCAGTTTGGTACCGCTCACCATAAAGATTACACATTTGAGAACAGAAGTTCCACAGCAGTTTCTCAGCATGATCAACCTGTTCTACAGATATGGATTCCATCAACAGAATGAAAATGGCTTCACTTAGGAGGAGGAAGTGATTGTAGTACGATGTTGCAAGGATTCCTCGGAAAACAACAGGTCCATAGAAGAGCAAAAGATCACGATATTCTGATGCCTTAAAAAACATTCTGTGTGATAACACTGATCGCGGATATCGTGTTAAAGATGGAGGGGAGATATCTTTAAATCTCTGGTCAATTTCCTTACAATGTTTTGAGATGCTGAAAGGCTTAGAGGAAAACTCTGTAGAAAACCATAGAGCCATCAAAAGGCGCATCACTCCCAGAAGAGCCGAGTGCATATAATCAATGCCAGTGCCTTGGATTAGCTTATAACTTTTAAGTTGTCTAAGCACACAGGGACCCTTCACCCCCTTTACAGTAGTTTTGGTGTCATTTGCCATTTTAGCATAAAGGTCAAACCCTTCATCTGTGCGTGGTGGCCCTTTTGGATCTTCAGTTATGAATGGAAATGCATGAACATGTCCCCTTTCCCCAGTCTTCACAGTTTCCCCAGGCTGTTCACATTTATGACATCCATGTTTCCCATTGTAATGTATTGAATTAAGTACTAAAGCTTTCGCAGGCAGGTCACATGTTCCTGCAATAGTTAGCACTTTACACACAAAGGGTTCAGATGCCCCTGCAGGTTGCACAAGAATTCCATCATCTTCAAGTTTTCTGAGTGTGTCGCTTAGTGGCTTAAGAAAAGTATGCATGGATGGTTTTGAATCGCCATACCAGAGTCCAACAAATATCATATTTTGTCTTTTTGTGCGTTCAATGAAGCTCAATTCGTTAATAACACAATAAAAAGGCCACACAGAAAACTTGGAAGATTTGAAAACCGGTACCCCATCTGTGTTCCAAGTAAGTGATATGTTTTTAGGGTTACTAAGAGGACCACCCTGATCTACAAGCTGTTTGTAAATGTCTGCATCATATATATCTTCAATGTTTTTAGGATCTTTTTTCTTTCGGCTGAATCTAAAGTTAAGCTTCTCCTGAAAACCAGGTGTAAGAAAAAAAGACCTTATTTGAGCATCAATTGGAACCTCAATGAAATATGAGGATGATTCTTCTTCTGACACACTGGTCGCACAAGACAGACATTGTAACTGTTCACCTTCTATGGGCACAAAACATTTACTGCAATATTTATGTAAAATAGGGGATGAAGCAGAGTGAGAAAAAAAATAGTTTTTGAACTTCTGTACACTGTTCAAGCGGTCTGTATTCAGACTATGGGGACAAAGCAATTTGCACAATTTGAGCAAGTCGCTAAGGGCCGTATCAGTTACTTTATGGCAGTTCACATAAGCCATGATTATCAAAAGGCACTCTGGAACAGTTATGGATGCATTGTCATACAAAGGTGAGTCCGTTTTGTCCTCGCAAGTTGACTGTGCACTCCCCTCACCTAAACAGTCTTCAAATCCTTCACAGAAGATACCTCCATCATCAAATACCCAATCGCTGTTATCAGGGAACACTTCGGGTTCATCACCATTGCCATGCAGTTCAGTTAGGACATCAGAAGGAACTCCAGAGACTGACGTGAAGTTGGAGGCTGGCGGGCCTCCGCTGAGCAAGAGGAAGGATGGTCCGTCTCCGTTCGGGGCCCCGTGTGGTGATCGTCCACCTGTGTGTAGCAGATAGGAGGCAGTCAGCTGAATTGTCTGGATGGACAGCAAAGCCTCCAACAGCATCCCCAGATCTGTAATGGTCGCCTGCTGGGACAATGTACAGAGAGAGTAGACCATTACTCACCAGGCGGCCATGCTTGCTTTTTGCATTGAAAAACAGGTTTGGGTGGAATTGTATTTACTTAATGTAAGATGGTTGCCATGTGAATATGGTCTAATCAATGAAACGTTTTACACATGACTGAGGAGATAATCTACACTCATGTTCCATTCTTTGAACGCTGTGTGTGTCCCTCCTGTGACAGGGTTTGTGTGTGGACTAAATTTTACAGGGTCAGTGATTCTCAATCAGAATTAATTAAGTCAGAGGTTTTCAGGTGGTCCGTGTAGGTATTTCAGGTGGCCCCTGGTCATACATTTCAGTAATGTTTAATACGTTGGACCAGCTGTAGTTGTGTCCGTTGACCACCACTTGAGAAGCAGTGCACTACATTGACCTGGTAACCAAAGATGATGAGTCAATGAAGTCAGTTACTAGGAAGTAAGAGGTCAAGCAATTCCACAGAAAAGCAGAAGAGCAATAATCTCAAAAAAATTAAAGTGTGGTCATTATCAGGAAATGTGTCAATTTAATGTTGCGTTTGCTCACTCCTAAATATTACCAATCAGCATAGTATCAGTTTTGGATGAAGTAAGATAAATAGATCAGTGGTAGGTTCTTAAACCTTTCTGAGCTCTGAGCACTAAAATAGTGGTCCCCAGGTTGATTATTAGCCAGGGCGGTGGTCCCTGGTTCACAATCAGTTGAAAACCCCTGAATTAGTGCATATGTCTCACCTGTTGCAAAACACACCCTCACTCTCACACACACAACTTACTTAAAGATGACTCGTTAGTCCCCAATTGGACAATGGCAGCTGTAGGGCGGGATGGCTGTAAGGGGGGAAATTATTATTAAATAATATCTGCTGCAGCTTTGCTAAAAAAAATGTATCAAAATAATATCTGCTGCAGATTTGCTCAAATATGTCAGGCCACCCACTCACCAATTGTGCAGTCCTTCTTGGTCGTTTATTATTTTCATTTAGTCTTCTCCATCTTTTTTCATCTTCTGGTCTGTTCATCTTCACACCCAATACTAGTAAATAGATACAATTTGGAATATAGTGTTGGAAGGAACATTTGGATATAAATAGTTAATGTTCCATAAATAATCTCATTTCGAACAAAAGGTCTTTGTTTATGTTAATTGGTCCATAGTTGGTGTAGTATTCAATGCTTTAGAGTGTGTTTAGTAACAGAATCTATTTACTAAACAGAATATATTCAGGTGGGTTGCAATTAATCCAATCATGAGAGCAGCAGCCACATTCTTTTATTTAGTTGTTTGAGGGAACAATTTGTGCATTATCCATCATTATCACTGCAAATCATAATCAAATTTTGTATTTTGCCTTAGTCAGAAGTAAATGCTTTCCTGACCCTTCATATGTACAGGAAATCAACATGAATTCAACTGTAGCATTGTGTGGCATGTTCTTTAAATTGGGTTTAAATTAAATAGTTGTTGTGTTCTATTCAGCTACTTTGAACACACCTAATCTATCCCCTTATCTTTTTTTAATCATACCCTGTAGGCCTATACTGATCATATTTATATCACGACCTTACTTAAGATCTGGGAGACTACAAATAAACAGCTATAACACTGAATGCACAATTTGCATAGACCATTCCACCACTAATAAACCTGAACAAATACAATATTTAAACGTGGTTTCAAATAATGAGTGCTTGGAATGATTGTGTGTTAAATAGGTATCAAAGTCCGACTGAAATGCTTACTTTTAGTCGGTGTATTTGCAGAACTACTGCATCTTCATCCCAGGGTTGTGTATTAGTCAGAGTTCCGTCGCAGATCAAAAGAAAGGATGTGGAATGATGACGTCATTACGTATTCCAAGCACACCGAACGTCATTGGATGGAACGCAATGTCGTCATCACGTTTTGTGTGGAGACGAAATGTGATTGGACGCGCCGCTTTTGACGCTTCCCCCCGTTGAAATTAACAGTGGGAAGAAATCAGCTGGTGAAGTTACCCCAAGACCGCAGGTTTTATTCTTTACATTTCTTCCCGTGTATACTTAAATTAAAGACAATGAAAATTTGCGGAAAAGGCTTTTGCAGAAAACAGCGACTGGACAAGCTTACAGTAAGAACACCACATTGTATCAAGCCAACAACGACCAGCTGTGGAAAACAAATTCTCAATTGTTTGACTTGGATAAAACACAAGTTCATTTTCCACCCATAGTGGTAGTTTACTAATTAAATTACAGAGGTGACGTTAATGCAAGTTAAATACGTGCATGTGCATGTAGTCTGTGTGGCTCTCACTTGCTATGTGACAAAGTATAAATAAAGGGCATTAACAAATAAATTGATCTGTCCCAGCGTTTACACCTATAAGTTATATAACATTACTTTTATCTCACTTAGTTAAAACCTCCACCCTGATTACCTCTGTTTTATAATATTAACATTATATAATACACACTAGCTACTACATTCATGCATTGCTCGACTTATAAGGTTTGAATATTTGTTCTGATAGCTTTAAATATTGTTTGCATTTAATAGTGAAGTGGATTTGGTAAATGGTGTTTTTTAGTAACTTGGTTAGTTTTAGTATTGGTTAAGTAACCCAATATTTATTGACTCATTTATGTTTTTTTATTATTTCAGAATGGCCACGACTGGGAAGAGACTGCGAACTCAATCAAAGAAAATGATAGAGAAACCGGTTTCCCCCCCTACCCAAAATGAGGATTCTGGTAAGCTTAATAGTTTTTCTTTTTTTTTTTAAATACAGGTTATAGTATGTTGGAAAAAGGGGATAGGGAAAATAAACATTTGTTCTAATCGTAACCCCATTTAGACCTGGGCGCTTTAGCTTTGAATCTACTGGAACCATCATTTACTATTGAAAAATAGCAGATATACAAGCTCACAGCGTGGCACAAAGTGCAGTGCTGCGAGATTGTAGATTTGGAAAAATGTGTGCCAGCCTTTGAATATTTGACCTGATTCTATGATGTCTTCTAAATCCTAGATCTGCTATTGTATTTGTTCATCTTTGAATCTATATTTTTCGAAGCAGACCTTTGTACGCCCAAATCTCTGCTTCTGGGGGTCCCAGGAAAGTTTTATTTTCTTTTTTTTGGGGGGTGGGAGGCCCCTTGCAAATATATGTAATTTTGGAGGTCCACATGATAAGGTTTGAGAGCCACTGATTTGGAAAAGGGATCGAGCAGTCTTGTGACTGCTAGACTTGTGCACATTTTTCAGAATTATTCAAAAATAGTTGAGCACAGTAGGGCACCGTGAGTACCAAGCTGCGAGCTTGTAGATCTGCTATATTCAAATAGTTAAAGCATAAAATAATGGTTGAAGTGGTTCAATACTTAAATCTAATGCAAAATACTGTCCCAGCCTTAATGGGATTTATCAGAATGGTATTATCAAACAGTCCAGGACAGGGGGATCTTCAACAGGGTACCTCAGTACTACCGGGCCCCTGATGGGCTGCATTTTATATGAACTAATTGACCTCTATCAGCTTAATATTTCTTATTTGTATTATGATGATGAGTTATCAACTTGCTTAAGTTGTAAGTTGGATTTAAAAGTGTCTGCTAAATGCTTAAATTGTAAAGTGTTCATTGTTCATTTCTCTCTGCTAAGGAGTCCTTGGCCTGGAAAACAGACCCCTGGTCTAGGCCAGTGTGTGTTTTTGTTTTTTTTTGTAATCATATATATTTTTTTAAATCTCTCCTTTACAGGTTATTATGCTTTCGTACACTTTGAAGATGATGCTACAGCAAAAATCTTCAGTCCCTCCAGCATTTTAGTAGGCATGGACGAAATTCCTGTCCCACGCCTCCTAGACCTCAGAACTGGACAAAATGTTCTAGCCAAGTGGTCTGATGGCAAGTTTTATAAGGCCACAGTTGAATATGTCGCTCCAAAAGAACAGGGAAACCCCCCCGCCCCCCCAGTAAAGAAAAGGCAGACACCAAAGCAGGCTTTTTTAAAAAGCCTTATAGGGTCTCCTCCTGTAAATGAAACATTGTCAGGGTCTTCATCAGACACTATTAATATAGAAAGGAGCCCTCTGCCAGAGTATGGGGAAGACATCGGAGTCTCGCCATCCTCCCACGGGGCCAGGGAAGGCGGACCCTCCTCGCACGGAACCCTGCACGGGGACAGAGGCGGACCAACCCCGCACAGGGACCTGCAGAGCGCTGGAGGTGGACAAACATCGCAGGGTGCTGGAGGTAGGGCTATGACAGTTATTAGATAATCGTCTAATCGTCAATTATTCTACATAATCGCAATTAGTTTGTCATAATCGTGAATAGTGGAAATAGAAAATCTACAAGCTCACAACGCTTGTAGATCGTCTATTTCCACTATTAGTGTTCTTTTTTTTTTAAGTATAACGTTTTAAGTATAAAGTTATCAAATACGTCAGTCATTTCTTTGTATATTTAGGCTATGTGTACGGAGGCGGACCCAACCCGCAGGGCGCTGGAGGTGGACCGATAACCCCACACAGGGAGCTGCTAGGGGCCGGAGGTCGACCAACCCCACACAGGGAGCTGCAGAGCGCTGCAGGTGGACCAACATCGCAGGGCGCTGGAGGCGGAACCACCCCACACAGGGACCTGCAGGGCGCTGGAAGCGGACCAACCCCACAGGGGGCCGGAGGTAGGGCTATGACAATTATTAGATAATCGTCTAATCGTCAATTATTTGACATAATCGCAATTAGTTTGTCATAATCGTGAATAGTGGAAATAGAAAATCTACAAGCTCACAACGCTTGTAGATCGGCTATTTCCACTATTAGTGTTCTTTTTTTTTAAGTATAACGTTTTAAGTATAAAGTTATCAAATACGTCAGTCATTTCTTTGTATATTTAGGCTATGTGTACGGAGGCGGACCCACCCCGCAGGGCGCTGGAGGTTGGCAAACATCGCAGGGTGCTGGAGGCGGACCCACCCTGCAGGGCGCTGGAGGTGGACCATCGCTTCAAGGGGCCAGTGGTAGGTCTGCACCTTAGATCGTTATCCTATCATTGTCACAGCGCAATATCAGTATCGATTAAGCCAAAGACATTACCTATACTGTTGCTCATATCATTGCCCTATGCAACTCAATATCTAATAAGTGTGGGAACCCAATAGCATTTCAAATCAAGAATGATATTGTCTTATGCTGTATTTTTAAATGAATGCTGCTTAGTTTTCACTGTAACTCAATATGTTATTTTCTTTTACAGAAATATTGTGCCGTATCGTTATAGAAATATTTGGCATAAGTACTGAAACCCCCTCCCCCTTTGTGCACCCCTAGCCAGTGGACTGGGACCTGACTGGAGCAGTTGCGATCCATCGAATCACTGGGGCAGCAGACCGGGACCATCGCAGGACTGGGGAAACACGCCTGTATACTATGGGTAAGTTTTATTGCCACTATTCACCTGTTCTCAGCTTGCTGGTTGATCCCTGACTGACCAACCAGCAGGTACCTTCTGTCTTCTCCTGCCCTGGTTCTGCCTTATGGATGAGGATTTTCTTTTTTAAACAATATTTTTTGAGAAAAAAGAAAAACATAATATGCCCAGTCACTATGCTGTACCTGAGATGTTCCTTTTTACTGGCACCAAGTTAAAAGGGAAAAACCTAATTTTCAATATTGAACCATATCATTAATATACCTTTGAGTTATGTGGAAATGAAAAAGAAGTCCCCCACTTCTGTGTTAGGATTGATTGTGGGGTTTACATCGCAAATTACACTGTGATGTCATCACGGTGTAATTTGCTATGTAAACCATGTTATATTACTGCTATTTGTGCTGTTTATATCATTTCTAACAAAGTTCCACACAATTCCACTAAGGTTTATTAATGACCGTTCAATATTAATGGGTGGTTTCCCCCGTTGAGCAAGAATTAAATACACAGAATATCAATATGAAGCAACTAAAAAACAGGTTATTTCAATGGTAGTGGAGGGAGAGAGAAATCTTTTGTCCAACCAAGAAACTGCGACCAATGGGTGTGAAGAGGGGCACAACCACAGGCGGGACAAAGGGTGAATTAGTACTTATTCACAACTAATGAAAATAGACAATCTAAAAGCTTACAACTCAATGCGTTAAACATTATCTGTTTTAGCTATAGTGCAGTCATTGTCCACGTCATTTCTTTGTATATTTAAGTTATGTTTTATCTACCCTACAGAGTCCAGACAGCTCTAGAAATGGCCTATGGTGGGAATAGCGCCGGTTCAGACCCTGCCAGAGGTGGTGGGAGAGAAGCCGACAGCCCTCCCCATTACTGGAGAGAACCAGGCAGGTTTTTAATGTTTAATGTACTGGTGTCTATATGCTGCAAACCAATTTGTCCTTTGGGGACATTAATAAACTTGAACCTTGCTCATCAGATGAGGGCAACGTCCCGGCACCTACGTGGACACCCTGCGCTGCATGCAAGACGGAGTTTGAGAGGCTGCTCCGTCAGAAGAAGGCGGTCGACGAGGTCGCCTCGAAAATAGGCAAGTCATCTATGTTCATTTTAGTTTCTGTTTCTGTTGCTTTGTTAACCTAATGAAGAAAACACCTAATAATGAATCTATTTGTGCCATTTCTATTTTTCAGACCCAGGCCAGCTGCAAGAGATGCAGCATCTCTTAAGTTTGATTGGTCAGAGCCCAGAACCACCAGCCATAACCAACCAGCCCTACAGCAGCAGCCGGTCGACAGGAGCTTTTTCCAGAAAGCGGCTTGTGGATCTCCTCCTTCAAACTTGCTGCAATCCACCAGGCAGCAAGACTGGACTCCATACGCCTGTTCCACTCTCTCTTCGACCACTTCTTTACAGCAGAGGAGTCTGAAAACTCTGTTGCCTTTGGGCGGCATGGCAAGCCCCCAGAGGGAAAGAGGCTGCTGGACAGGGAGAAGGTCGAGGGAATTGAAAGTAAGTTTTTCCCCCTTTACTCTATTACTGCTTTTGACGTACCGTGAGTATGTGACGACGCATCCAGCGTGCCAAAGTCTGTCATTTCAAACTCTTCATTTTGGTCGTTTCCAGTCATTGATCCGTGCGTGCGTGTGCAGCGCTGTTTGTTCGTTTCCCTGGCCTATGTCAGCCTGAGTGTTGCATTCACACAGAAAGACTTTCTGTATACGGGGAGATGGGACTTTTTTCCCCTGCCTGCCTGCACTGTCTCTAAGCAGGCACCCTGCTTAAATAAATAAGAGTCAAATAAGAGTTTTTGCAGAATATTTAATCAGGACAGAACGCCAGCCAAATGACGTCATAATGACGTTATGAGGACGTCCTCCGGTGACTCCGATGACGTTCAGGACAAGGACAGCCCATATAGGGATGATCATGACGTAATTTCCAGGACGTCTTCAAGACGACGTCGCTAGGACGTCACCAGGACGTCTGTTTTCGACGTCCTGGTTCAAATCAGGTGATGTTTTGGGCCAGATCAAAACTAGTCTTGGTTTGACTTGATCTGGCCCCAATCAAGACGTCACCGGTCCTGACCGTGCTTGCTGGGTAGCTACATGATTAGTTAGAAGAAAATTTTAATATGCTTTATAAAGATAAGGTTGGTCTGTGGAGTTATTTGTCAACATTTCTCATTGCAGCTTTACATGTTTTTGTCTTGCAGCCTATGTCCTGAGATGTGCAACATTGCCCGGGTGGACCAACATCACCGACTGCAAAATCAGGAAAGCCTTCATAAATAAGTGTAGGGCCAGAGGAGGGAAAGACGAACAGTAGTATGTATACTTTCTCCATGTACACTTTTTATTTATTTTTTTTGTTTTGTTTTTCATGCTGCTATGGCTCAGTTGTAACTGAAATCAAAAATAAATCTGTTTTTCTATTATTTTTTTCTTTCTTTCTTTCTTTTTTTTTCGTGACACTTTATCTCTTTTCCCGATTGGCTGAAATTGTTCTCTCTGTGAATGTTTTTCTGTTAATAATAATAGCCATTATGCTACATGAGCACAGGCCGTTTAACCAATTTAAAGCCTGGCCTCCCTATGTTGTTGTTGTTGTTGGGCATGTCATGTTTTTCTATTATTGTAACACGTCACTTTCTGATATCTACCTCGGTTTGTTTTTATAATTTTATTGTTTTTAAAGTGTGTCACTCTTTCATTTATTTTTATCATGCAAAGAGCCAGAGAAATTGAGCAAAAAAAGGTCATAAGGAGATAACTGATACTGGAAGTATTAATTCAGAGTGAAATATGACATGGGAGGTGGCAGTAGATTAGCCTGGTATCCAGCCTGCTTCGCTACGTTCGGCGGACTTTAGAAAAAAAAGTCCGCCGAACGTAGCGAAGCAGGCTGGATACCAGGCTAGCAGTAGATGGGGATACAATGAATAATGATGGAGAATGTGAAAAGACTGACATTTTTGTTTCTTGTTATACAAGATGAATGACAATTATTTCCGCGCTCTTCATTACATAATATGCTAATATTGGCTAAATCAAAATCCACTAGATGATGAAGCCTGATTTCACTGTAACATGCTTGGCGTAATCGCCAATACTTGTTAAATACTTTGTTTAAATACTTCCTTATCATACAGTATCTACACAAGGTATTCTGATAGCTAAGCTTGGAACAATGTTATGTTTGATCTGCAGAATTTTAGCCTTTGGAGGGGGAAAACAGATTCAGTATACAAGGGTAAGTGTGTTGGCACACAACAGATGGGCAAATTAACAATTTCCCAATCACAAGGCCCAGTACCGTGTGTTTCACCTCCTGTATACAGCATGTTTGTGAGGTGGGAGGGGAGGTGCAGCAGGGAGCGTGTTGTTGGTGAAAAATATTTATTTTTATCATTACGGAAGAGTTAACTGCTGTAAATGTGTCCCTGTGTTAAAAATAAATTTTGTACTGTTAAACTGATCAATGATGTCTATTTTTTTTCAGAAATCTGAGTATTAATTGTATAATTCTTAATTGTTTCTCATAATTCTCATGTGTGTCTCAGATCGAGGTCTCATATAGCTCCATTAATGCATCCAATAGAAATAAATGAGATGAGGAAGAGATGAGATCTCTATAAGGGCTCATTATTCTCAGATGTTTCTTATTATGTTTCTCAGATTCCCTTCAATGAAGGCTCCGGATGAGATCTCCTCTGTGTATCATACTTCTCAAATACTTCTCAAGTTATTGCCTGAACCAAACTTAGTTATCTTAGACTTAGTATCTCATTCTCATCTCTCTCTATTGCTCCTAGTTTTGTTCTTAGGAGTAATAGGGCAGCAGCAAATGATCACAGAATGATATACAAACGAGAAGGCAATAGTTATGTCTCAGAGTTGAGATTCAGCAATAGATAAGCAATACAAATTTTGCTATGGGTGTACCTATTGAAGTGATTGGAGGCCCTTATCGTTGAGTGTCACATGAGCCATTGAGAGTTTGTTTAAGTTGGGCCATGAATATGAATTTGTACAGGTGTTAAATGTAGTGATGCACGATATTATCGGTAGCATTATCGATATGGGCCGATATTTCCCCCCAGATTCTACGAAACTCGGATATGTCTTTTAAAGCGATCGGGGGATTGATCATACTGGAGATGAATATTCTAAGATTTTTTAAAGGTTAGTGAAAACAGTCGAAAATTGCTGCCAGTGGCGTAACAAATGTATGTTTTATTTCTGGCAGTCAAAGAGTTAATAAGCATCATTGGTAACACCTGTGAAGGGGCCCAATTTCTTTCTAATATGGCTGCTAGAGCCAATTGCTCACCTAATATCCGCTTATATATCCATTTGGACACCGCAGTGTTATTGTCATCCACATGAATGCTAAACCGAGTAGCCCGGTCTCACCAATTGCTGGGAGTTTATATTATAAAAGTGGGGTCAGGGGACCGCCAGGGTTACATGAGTGGGTTCCAAACAGGCGGCAAGGTTCCGTTGTTGGAAATGAAGCCAGTGCGGAAGAAATGCATAATTCAATACTTCTACTTCTACTCCACTACATCTCAGAGACAAATATTGTACGTTTACTCTATCTTATAAAACATACATTAACCACTTCAGCCCTATTTTATACATAGGCTATTTGAAAATAGCCGATCTACAAGCTCACAACGCGTCGCATTGCAACGCGTTGTGAGCTTGTAGATCTGCTATTTTCAAATATTTTTGTACTTTTACTTTTGGTACTTTAAGTATATTTTGATGCCAATACTTTTGCACTTTTACTCAAGAACATTTTTAATTCTGGACTTTTACTTGTAACAGAGTATTTCTATATTGCAGTATTGGTACTTTTACTTAAGTAAAGAATTTGAGTACTTTTTCCACCACTGGTTCTTATCCAATCCAATCCACTTTATTTATAGAGCACATTTAAAAACAACAGTGTTGAACCAAACTTATTAATGGCCTAACACTGCTGTTTCCCCTCCTGCGGGTTGGGGGGAACATTTTCATTCCATTCTAAGTCTATGGGTATTTGACCTTGACTTTACACCTGGTTTTATTACCTCAGTAAAGATTTTCATAAATACTTTTCTACGTTTTCAGTCTCTAGTTTAAAGTCTTCTATCAATTGTCATGATATGCGTTTTTGTAAAATTTGCTCCCATTAATTAAAAAATATTTAGTATTTAGTATTGGAGTATTTCCAATTTCCAATTATTTTACTTCTACTCCATAACCTCTCAGAGGCAAATATTATTCTTTTACTTTTACTTTTACTTTTACACTACAATTATTATATGTTCGCCAATCAGGATGGAATATGAAAAATAGGACGGATCCGTCTTCGTTGCTGTCCGGCAGAAACCATCTAACTCAATTTTGACGCTTTTGCATTTTGTTTCCCATAAATCAGGGCCATTGAACACCCTTTACTTCTGTATGTTGGTAAAAAAAAAGTTGAACCAATGAAAAGCATTAAAAAGTGCTTCTGACAAAACCAGCTAACTTCATTGGATCCTCAAACGTTTTGCTGACTCCAGGCTCCACCCCCTTTT
Source organism: Gymnoscopelus braueri (assembly GCF_963280865.1). Taxonomy (NCBI): domain Eukaryota; kingdom Metazoa; phylum Chordata; class Actinopteri; order Myctophiformes; family Myctophidae; genus Gymnoscopelus; species Gymnoscopelus braueri. The sequence goes on along the minus strand of NC_137625.1, from coordinate 32,726,245 downwards.
GACCTCCAACCTCATTGTGAGCTTGGAGGTCCATTCAGCTGTTCTTATCAATGATGAACAAAACCTCCTTACTCCACTTTTTTTCATTTCCTGAAAAATGAACATTTTGGAGTTAGCTGGTTTCTGCCGGACAGCAGAGATATGTTACTACTACTTCAATTATTATTATTTGAACATTATTACAAAACTTACATTAACCACTTTCAGCTCTATATATATTTCGGCCATTTGAAAATAGTCGATCTACAAGCTCACAATGCGTCTCATCGAGACGCATTGTGAGCTTGTATATCTGCCATTTTTTAAATATATGTATATGTTACAGGTAAATTGGCATTCCAGGTAAATTGGAAAAGGGGCACTTGTTTTCACCCCCCAGGCAATTCTGTAGAATCAACGCTAGAGGGCAATGCAAGCCAGACATGAGCCCCACACCACACACACACGCATGCACACGCGCACAAACGAGCACGCACACATGCACGCGCGCACACACACGCACACACACACACACACACACACACACAGCCTTATTCCATGCAGTTGAAGCACAAGGGAGCGAGGGGGCGGTGCTGGCGGGCTATGTTAGTACAGTGAGTGGCAGTTGGGGCAAACGCAGTCCCCACAACATCATTTACGATTCTGTGCCTATCGGTACATAACTCGGACGGCGCTTACGTCAACTAGCAGACCATCGGCCGGTCGTCGCGGGCACTCGTGCCTGGAGGCGCTCGGGCGCGACTCCTCGGCCTCAAGGTCTGCTGAGTCGGCGCGCCTCCGTCATGGTCCAAAACTATACTTTATCGGCGAAAAAAAGTAGTCCGCGGTTGTTTGAAAAAGTGATGTCCCAAGCGGGAGTCAAACCCAGACTCCCAATGGTAGAGGATGGGGAGTCCAATGATTATCAAAGTGCGCCACTGAGGCCAGTGCTTGCTTTTCCCGGTTGCTATTTTCTTGTTGCCACCTCGCAGCCCCGTGCCTAAAAACAAGCGCTCCACTTCCAATTTACCTGGAATGCCAATTTACCTGTGACATATACATTTGAAAACTTGAAATAGCACATTCTGCAAATGCAAACCCCCCCCACATTCTTTTTTGGGGGGACTAGTGAAAGTTAGAGGAGTTAGACAAGTAACAGTACACAATAAAGTTTGACTGACCTGCCCTAGTTTTTTATTTTGCAACACTATTATTTTATACAAAAAACATTGCGATAACCACGGATGTATGGACTTCAAGGACCACCCACAGCTACAGCACGATTACAGCCCACACAATAAACACTGACTGAATGGAAAATGTAAAGTTTTGTACTCCAGACTCGCCCACTGTATGAGTCACACACAGGGTCAAACTTATCCGAAGTTTTGCAAGCGGCTGTTACTGCGTGCCAACTTGAAAGGCCAAACCATACCATTGCTGCTGTGACTGACAACGCACGCAATATGGATAAGGCTGTGCGTGAGACGCCTGGAATGGAGCCGGACGTCAGGTGTTTTGCGCATACAGTAAATCTGGCGACCCAAGCTGGCCTCGGTGTCCCGCACGTCAGTCGTATGCTTGGGCGGGTGAGACGTGTGGTAATGTTTTTTCACAGGAATTACACAGCTACGGCGTTGTTGTCAACCAAGCAGAAGAAGCTTGAGATGTTATATCATAAGCTTATCATTGATGTTGCCACGCGATGGAACAGTACCGTGGACATGCTCGAGCGTTATCTGGAGCAACACCCAGCCATAATAGCAGCTCTCGCCAGCGAAGATCTACGCAAGAATATGTCACAAATTGATGCTCTGAGTAACAGCGACCTTACAGATGCCTACGATCTAGTGCAGCTGCTTAAACCATTGAAAACAGCTACCACAGTGTTATGTGACGAGAAGATCCCCACGGTGTCTCTCATTGTGCCACTGAAGCACATGATCGAACAGAATATGGCACCAGACGATCATGATTCCCCCACCGTGGCCAACACGAAGAAGGCAATTCTAAACAATATCTCAGGCAGATACAGTGGGGCTGCGTTTGACTATCTGTTGGAGAGCACAGCCATGGACCCCAGATTCCACGCTCTACCCCAGCTAGACCACAACCAGCGTGAGGCCATCTTCCAGAGGCTGCAGGACAAGGCGACAGTGTTGCATAAAAATCAGGTACATTGTTTTGCTAATATATACTTTACTCATTTTGAGTGTGTGTTTTCTATCAGTATTTTATTAAAATGTAGTATGAGTGTATGACTGATTCATCTAATATGTGTGTGTGACTTTGTGTGTGTGTGTGTGTGTGTGTGTGTGTGTGTGTGTGTGTGTGTGTGTGTGTGTGTGTGTGTGTGTGTGTGTGTGTGTGACTGTGTGTGTGTGTGTGTGTGTGTGTGTGTGTGTGTGTGTGTGTGTGTGTGTGTGTGTGTGTGTGTGTGTGTGTGTGTGTGTGTGTGTGTGTGTGTGTGTGCGCGCGCGTGCGTGTGAGTGTGCGTGCGCGTGTGTGGGAGAGAGAGAGAGGGGGTGTTTGTTACAGACATCAGTGTGTGAGAGAGATAAGCCCTTTGTTGCTGCTACTAGGCTAGATGTATTTAGGTTCATGCCAGGGTTTTTGAAAAGGGCAGGCTTTTCCCCTTTTAAGACTAGATTAAACTGTAAACTTCTGCTGTTTGTAGACCCCATCTGAGGAACCTGAGGAGCAGGGAAAAGGAACCGGTGGAGATCCCACAGATGAGTCACCACCCAGGAAGAAGACTGCAATGGAAGATCTGCTTGGGGACTCTTTGGTGCTGCTGCTGCTGATCCAGCAGAACAGTCCAACAGAGGAGTAGATGGTGAGATAGAGAAGTACAGAAAAGAGCCCTCTGTCCCACTGACTAGCTGCCCTCTGAAGTGGTGGAGAGACAATCATCCTCTGTATCCTTTGCTGTCTCCACTAGCCAAATCCTACGTGTCCATCCCTGCTACCTCAGTTCCCAGTGAACGTGTTTTCTCCACAGCTGGGGATATAGTTACCACCCAAAGATCCCAATTGTTACCTGAAAATGTGGATATGTTAATATTCCTGAAAAAGAACATGTCTGCCTGGGTGCTTTGTGACAAGAAGATAAGATCTTTTTGCACTTTTGAGTTTAAGTATCAGGACTCCTTCTTTTGATTATAATTTATTAGTTCATTCATGTTAAAGTTTGCACTTTGAGTTTGCGCTTATACAAATAAGAAAGCTTTTGTTTACTTTATGGTGTTGTTCAGTAGAACAAAGGTCTGAAAAGACGATTGTGAAGCCATATACTGTAGAGGAGTTAATGTTCATAAAACAATTGTAAGGACTTGTTAGGAGATTTCATACAGCAATTCTTGCCAGTTGTATCTTGTCAGTTGACCTGTTGCCCTTTTGTGTTCAAGTTATGGACATTTTGTACAATAGTACTGTGACTACTGACTGTTGTTACTGTAAAATCTTTGTTGCAGTTCAATAAAACAATGCAACTATAATGCAAAAACAGAAGTATTTGTTTGCATTTGCTTTTTTTCTCCCCCATATATTTTCATAATAAAAAAGTGCCGTATATCGTATCGTATCGATGTTGTGAGCCCAATATCGTATCGTATCATGAAATTAGTCTATCGGCACACCCCTATCAATTACATTTTGAATTCTGGACTTTTACGTGTAAAAGAGCATTTCTACGTTGCTACGTTGATACTTTTACTTAAGTAACAAATGTGAGTACTTTTTCCACCACTGGTAAGAAACCAATTGGTGACTTCACGGCCCCCTTCGACCAAATTTTTTACAGTTTATATTTACAGTCCTACTTTTGAAGTGAAAGTGGTAAAGTGTGTCTGGGTTTTATAAATATTGAACCAGTGAAATGTTTGACATACATGGTTTCAGTGATTGGTTTTAAAAGTCTTGGCCTGCCTATATGGATGTACAGGGGGGGTTGTGTTGCTAATGACAGGCCTAAAACTTTATGCCCCTCTCACCATGACTACTAATTAAACATCCCTGTCGCCATGACAACCACCTGAGGGAGGAGAGACAGCGAGAGAGAGATGAGCAGGAAAAAAGAAGAGAAGGGAGGTGAAATGAAATGAAATGTGAAATTACTGTAAAGAACCAGCGATATGACAGCATGCAACGGTGTGTGTGTGTGTGTGTGTGTGTGTGTGTGTGTGTGTGGGTGTGTGTGTGTGTGTGTGTGTGTGTGTGTGTGTGTGTGTGTGTGTGTGTGTGTGTGTGTGTGTGTGTAACTTGTAGCAATTATTGTTCTAGTCAGTGCTGATTGATGATAGTTCTATCTAAGCCCTGAAGCTGTCATCACGCACGCACGCACGCACGCACGCACGCACGCACGCACGCACGCACGCACGCACGCACGCACAGTGTTTGATGTAATCAAATTTTAGTTTTTAGTTTTTAGTTTCACTTGTGTATTTTCACACGTGTGTGTGTGTGTGTGTGTGTGTGTGTGTGTGTGTGTGCACCCAATTCTATGACATCAATCAATCAATCAATCAATCAATCGATCGATCGATCAAAGCAATGACAAATTTGCAATTACGTAACATTCTAATCAGTAAGACCAACAATTAGCCATTTAAAGCTGCCAGAACTCGTCACTCACTTTTGAAAATGTCAAAAATGGTTTTGTATGAATAATGTATTCAATACATGCTCCTTCCGACAACCAAACTTTTCTTCTTTCGTAAAGGGAGGTGAGATAACTACAATTTCAATGTCATTCCCGACTTTTGATAAAAGACATCCTGCCGCTCCTGCACCCCCAGTTGTCGTGACTGGTTCGGAACCGTCCGAAACAGAAGTAGTTTTCCGACATCGGAAGAGAGCATGTATTGACCTTCAACCGTTCTAAGATAACGGTAAACCACGGCCTCTTGAGGCTCATTGCTTTCATTTTCACTGGTATTGCAGTCTGTTCCTACAGAGCTGAGCTGCCCACACAACAGTGAGAGATGTGATTTGTTGCAATGCTGTCTTGCATCTCAAACTCTGAAACAGATGGACTGCTGGGAAAAAATCCACAACATAAACAAAGAATGAACATCTTGGAGGCTGGAGGGGCATTTGACTGTTCACCTGTCTGCTCTCTGCTAAACAACACATGACGTCTCAACCAGTGGGAGAAGAAATATTGCATTTGTTTAACCTAAGTAAAAGCAACCATAACACAATACAAAAATCACTCTGTTACAATGCTTGTTTAAACATTTTACTTGAGTAAAAGTAGCCTACAAAAGCATTGGCATCAAAATATACTTATACAGTAACAACTAAAAGTAACATAAAAAATAGGGGCCCCCATCCTGGGGTGCCAAGGCCTGGCACCCCTCCCTCCCCGACAGGACGAGTCCAAACTACTGCCCGAGGCTGATGGAGTCCGAAGGGCCCTGCACTTCTCGTGGCAGAAAGGGAGGAAGGAACCGGAGAGAAAGGGGCTTCCTGGTAAGAATCCTCTCCGGAGCGGACCTGGGGACTTGGGCCTCCCTCCCATGGACTTCACCCTGGCGAGCGCCATCGAGCTGATCCCGTCACGGCCACTTGGCCGGCAGCATGCGGGGTCAGCTCCCCACTTGGGGAAAAAGTTCCGGCGCTCTTCTTGCCCCTACGGACAGGGCCACGGGCGGATCCAGGGGTACACAGAGACTAAAAGAGACGCTAAAAGACAATGAACTAGGTTCAGTCCCCACAGTGTCCTTTTTGTCTAATGTGTGTGAAATATGTGCATCCTGTGTGTGAAATAAAACTATTGCCAATATCACAAATGTTCATCTTTTCACGTGTAAATGAACGAGGCGGTTCATACCCCGAATCGAACGAGGTGCCCTGCCCTCGAATTTCCAATGAGCCCTCAGTGCTCGGTTTGCGCCTTGGACAGCATTCCGAACACTGTAGGGACGGGTCCTGTGCATGCTGAACATGATGAATCAAATGCAGGTAGTAAAACCTTTGCTATGAATCAAATGTCTCTAAAAGTATTGTATTAAGGTGTAGAACTGGGCCCCTCTGTGTGAGCAAAATACATTTCTAACTGCGCCAGTGCAGTTCCTTCTTCTGTCCGGCAGATGGCTGCAAAGCGCATCTGTAGGACAGTTGAAGGACAACATGGTGGCCTCCCTCAGCCTGCCCAACATGGCGGAAAAGGAAAGGCGGAAGTTTGCTTATCAGAGGGCCCCGGTGTTACACCGGCGAGACTCCCCTTGTGGGTCGAAAGTTTCGTTCCGGGTAACATCAACGACACCGCACAAGAGGGCCGGCCCAGTCGACCTCACCAAGATGACGGAGGATTGGAGGCGGATGTTGTCATGGCAGAGGACCCCGGTGTCACCCCATCGACACTCCCCAGGTGGGTCGGGAGTATCGCTCCGGGTAAACAACGACACTGTGGTAGGGTTCCTTCTGTCTCACCGCTCGAGGCAACGGTGCCCCTGATTCTCACGAGAACGGGCACGTCCTCCGACGCGGTGACCTCATCACGTCCGCCACACGAAAAGTCCTGTGCGTGCCATGAACATAATGAATCAACTACAGGTAGTAAAACCTTTGCTATGAATCAAATGTCTCTAAAAGTGTTGTTTCAAAGTATGAAACAGGGCCCCTCTGTGAATAAAACATTTCTAACTGCGCCTTTGCAGTTCCTTCTTCCGTCCGGCAAATGGCTACAAAGCGCCACTGTAGGACGGTTGAAGGACAAATGGCGGCCTCCCTCTACCTCCCCCATATTGGCGGACGTGGGGAGGCGGAAGTGTACATTTCGGAGGGCCCCGGTGTTACACCATCGAGACTCCCCTGGTCGGACGAAAGTTTCGTTCCGTGTAGCAACAACACCGCACGAAAGGCCCACCCCCGTCGACCTCCCTAAAATGGTGGACGACAAGAGGCGGAAGTTGACAGACCAAAGGACCCCGGTGTTACCCCATCGACACTCCCCAGGTGGGACGAAAGTATCGTTCCAGGTAAACAGCAACACCAATGAAGGGTTCCGCTGTCACGTCGCCTGGAGTGACGACGCCTCCCGTTCCTATGGAAACAGGCACGTACTCCGAGGCGGAAGGGCCCCGGTGTTACACCATCGAGACTCCCCTGGTGGGACGAAAGTTTCGTTCCGTGTAGCAACAACACCGCACGAAGGGTCCGCTGTCAAGTTGCCCGGGGTGACGACGCCTCCCGTTCCTATGGAAACAGGCACGTCCTCCAAGGCGGTGACCTCATCGCGTCCGTTGCACGGACCGACGCTACCGCTGCTGCCCCTCATGGACTCCTCCCCGATGATCAGAGCGATCGGACCGGAAGCGTCACGAGTTACCTTGGTAACGGGCCAGCGCTCTTTGGAGCAGGTGACGTCAGTAGCCCCCACCAACCCCACAAACCCCTAGCTCGTTGCCTGGCGCAATGGAAAAGCTTGCAAACCAAACCCCTGGGTACTGTGTACGGTCCAAAAGGGGTATAGGTTGCAATTTTCCAGCACACCTCCTTTGACAGACGAGGTTATTTTCTCTCAAGCATCAGGCCAAGCTGCTAAAACGCTAAGAGAGGAAGTTTTGTCACTACTGAGCAAGGGTGCAATCAGAGAATTATCCCCGGATCAGAGCCGGTTGGGCTTCTATTCGGAATATTTCCTGGTGAAAAAGAAAGGGGGGGGGGGGGGCGTAAGACCTATTCTGAACCTACTAAGGTTTAAATAGAATTCCGAAGGTCTTCGAATGCTGACAACGGCCCCGTTGTTACGCTCGATACGACAGGGAGATTGGTGGACAAGTATGGATCTCAAGGATGCCTACTTTCACGTCCCAATCTACCCCTCACACCGGTAGTTCCTGCGCTTTGGCTTCAAAGGCAAAGTGTACGAATACACGGTGCTCCCGTTCGGCATGTCACTGAGCCCTCGGGTCTTGGTAAAATGCACGGACGTGGCCATTTCTCCGCTGCGCCAACAGGGTCTCCGTCTGGCGACGTACATAGATGACTAGATAGGCTGTTGGCGGCGGGGTCGAGGGAGGAGGTGGCACGGCACACAGAGCTAGCCATTGCGCACCTGACATCCCTGGGGTTCACGATCAACACTCAAAAGAGTGTCTTTATCCCATCCCAACAAGCCACCTTCGTGGGGGTTTCTCTGGATTCGACCACGATGGTGGCGCGCCTGTCTCAGGACAGAATAGCCAGCTTCCTGACATGTGTGCGCTCTTTCCGCGTGGGGCGCAGAGTCACATACAGGACATGCATGCAAGCGGCGGGTCTCATGGCCTCGGCCATACACCTGATCCGGTTGGACAGATTCCACATGAGACCTTTTTCAGAGATGGATGCAGGCTTTGAGGATCCCGCACACCATGAGCTCTCGAAAGGTGGTGGTTTTCACCCTGGTGCGTAACGACGCTGCAGCCGTGGTCACAGGCATCCTTCCTGTCCGAGGGGGTCAGGATAGGCGCGATAGTGTCACGTAAGGTGATTACCACGGACGCCAGCCTCTCGGGTTGGGGGGCTCGCCACGAAGGCTACTCAGCCAGGGGGGTGTGGAACTCCGCTCTGAAGGAGTACCACGTCGGCTACCTGGAGCTGTTGGCAGTCTTCCTCGCTCTCGAACGGTTCGAGAGCCACATTGTGGGGTGCCATGTTCTGGTCAGAACGGACAACAGCCTAGGTCGGCATCCAGGTTGATGCCCACAGTCTTACGTGTGGAGGCCATTGGCGATCAGGGAGGTAGTGTACGTACCTTGGGGCACGTTTTCTCCCTCGGCTGGTCTGCCATGGTATAACCTTGACAGAGGTCTTGACATCTGTGACCCCAGCTTGACCATGATGACACTACGGGTGTCAATCGCGGTCTGGGTGAGGTGGGGTGGCTATAGTCAGGGGAGGTTGGCGCATGCCTGGGGCTGGCCTCTTTCCCCGGCTAGTATTTTCCTTTCTGCTCCCCCTGGTCCGGCTGAGCCTGGTCAGGGGGTGAAAGGGCGAGAAAAGGGCCTGTCTCTCTCTTGGAG
>NC_137625.1:32704755-32712255 GCF_963280865.1 Gymnoscopelus braueri | reverse complement strand
AAATCTTATGATATCTAGTCGACTAAAATTAGACTAAAAGTAAAAAATTTCAGGTGACTAAAATATGACAAAAACTAAACAGAATTTTATTCAGAAGACTATGACTAAAAATGTGCTGTCAAAATCAACACTGCACAACGGTCGCATCAACGAAACTGTCTCAATGTTTGCAAACAAATAATTGGTCTATTGGTCTTGTAATAAAATAATAATAAAAAACAAATCCCGGGATTCCTTGGATCGTGATGAAACTCCCCATACAGGCAATTAAACTTGTGGATGTACACGGTGGCTTGGGAGGAGAGTGACTTATGATCCTCATAAAATGAAGTCCCTCCACATAACAGACAGGTCAGAACATGATAGATAGGTGTCAAGCTCTTGTCTGTGCTCAGGAAAAAAACATCTCACATAAGGTGTCCCTGAAGACTCTGAAGGCTATAGTAAATTCAGCTGAAGTTAATTATTTTCACGGCCTGAGGTCACTGTCCTTGAGGATAACTGAAAAAAAAAAAAAAATAGAAGGAAAAGAAGAATCCCTGCAAATCCAGCAGCCTCTTATCAATGTGCTGGCAGTGCATGATAAAATTGTGCATTCTGTCAAAAATACTTTGTAGATTGACTATTCTCTGGGGACGCACATATTGTATGGGTATTTGGGGGGCGTGGCCGATTCCACCATTTTATTGTAGGTGCAAACAACACAGTTATCATAGCCTTTTCTGTCCTAGTGCCAAATTATGGTAAAGTACCTGACTGACGAGTGTCAGTTGTTGTTAGTATGAATATTGTACGTTGTTTTATGCTGTGATGTTCAGTGGTGTAAGTACATGTACTCTACAAGCTCACAATGCGTCGCGATGCGATGCATTGTGAGCTTGCAGATCTGCTATTTTCAAACGATTTTTATGAATTTTATACATTTGAAAACTTGTTTAACGGGACATTCTGCGTAACGAGTACTTTTACTTTTGATACTTTAAGTACATTTTGATACCAATACTTTTGTACTTTTACTCAAGTAAATGTTGAATTCCGAACGTTTACTTGTAACAGAGTATTGCTACATTGCATGCAGTATTGGTACTTTTACTTAAGTAAAATATTTGAGTACTTTTTCCACCACTGGTGATGTTTTAAGTGGACCCCATACTAGTGACTGCGGCAGCGGAAGCTATAATGGGGATCCGAAAAAAGAATAAAGAATACCATAGTGCAGGCACCTGCAATATGAATGATAGAGAAGGGATGTCCACGTTATTTGATTTTCAAGCTATATTACCACAAAAAGGAGAAAAGACCACGCAAGCACGTTTGTTGGCACTTCCATTCCACTCATGATACATCCATTCCCTTACCCTAGTTGCACGTACTAGGGCGTCATGTCACTGTAGCTAAAATCGTTTTTGGTGTAGAGGGGGAAGAAAAGAAGGGGGCTTAGTATAGGCCCCTGGGGGATCCCGGGCAACTGAAATATAGGGTTTAAGTGGTTAACACGGTGCATACACCTAATAATGTTTTGTTTTGCCAGCAGTGGACGCATTTGGTGTTTCTAGGAAAGTAGCCTACTCTTTAAACTCGTTTTCTCTTTTTTACCTTTTCTTTTCTTTTTTTAGGCAGACTCCTATGTCTGGTGTCGAAATTATACATTATTTTATACTGCATTTATTTTACTCATAAATCTTGATTATTTGTTTTGAACTCAACTGTCCCCAGTGCTGCTTTCAAGCATCTTCAGGAGAAAAAAAGAGCCAGACTGAATAAAAGCCTTTATGAAAATCTACTAAACAGATGAAGGGGTTTTCCCAGACAGACAGACATTCCCTAAATGTGGCCTGTGGTTAAATGTTTGGAGAGGAATCCAATTTGACTTTTATTTAAACTGGCCTTGAATTGATTTAAAGTCTGACTGCATTCACACTGTCTTAACTCAGTGTGAGACAATGTCACCACATTAATTTAGTCTAAGGGCGGATTCACACTATGGTCCCGGGTGCGCACCCTGGACCACTTGGCTGATGTTGTGATAGTGTGAACGTTGCGTATCGTTCCCCGAAACGGATCACCGTACCGTACCCGAGACCGCCTCCGGAGGTAGTCTCGGATCCGGATCATGCGTATTCGGGTACGGAACGATGCAATGTGAATCCATCCGTACCAACAGGAGGAAGTGGACTGCTAATCATATATCATTTATATATTTTTATAATGACACATTATAAACATATACTCTGACAATGGGTATTGTACAAAGCAACCAAAGGCATGGCACCCCGACACCTTCAAGGCTGATCCAACCCTACAAGCCCTCTCCCCTCACTCAGATCAGCTAACAGGGATGCTGACTCTTCTCCCTCCTGGCTCTCAAACTGTGGAAGAAACTCCCCATTGCAGTTTGAACTGAAGATTCACTCCCAATTGTCCGCCGTAATCTGAAGACTCACCTCGTCAGACTCCACCTTAGCCCGTAGCACTTGACCTAGTTTTGACGACTGTGCAGACTTACACACAGGTCATTTGTTCTAATGTTTCTTGCGAGATTTTAAGAAAAAAACGTCCTTGTGCACACCTACGGAGATGGACAGGTGCGTCGGAGTAGTGAACTTGAATAGTAGAAGAAATGGGGAAGGGGGAGTCCCGCACACTGTCTTCACTTACAAACAATGTATTGGTAAAGATACAACGTTGCGGTCCCTCAGACCTTCCTCAGGCAACCTCAGTGCCTTCCCCTAGTGAATTTCTTCTAGTGAACGCGAGATTAAAATGTCAATTAGATAGCATGTTATTTAGACAGATGCTAGGTGCAATGTTTAACTGGTATCGTAAAGTTTTTCTGTAGAGTACCAGCTAAACACCCAGCTCACTTTACTAGGCTGGGATTGCTCAAGGCAGAGGACAGAGTACAGCAACTTGCAATGGGCCTTGTCTTCAAGATACTCAGAGGATCAGTGCCCATGTATCTATCAAACTGCTTCATTAAAGTAAGAGACGCCCAAGGGCACAACACCAGAGGGAGCTCCACTGATATATATATATACACACAGAATGTATACATACACTTACAAGCTGTGTTTGTATGTACAATAATTATACTGAGATTAGGCCTGTCATAATTATTACATAATCATCTAATCGCAATTATTTGAGATAATCGCAATTATTTTTGCATAATCGTCATAATCGTTTCCATGTTGAAAAATATTCACACATTTTCAAATATAAAAAAAACATAAATAGCAGATCTGTAGATCAGCTATTTCAGATGTTTTTTTAACATGTATACAATTATTAAATATATTTAAAAAAATTGAGTAATTTGACAATTTTTTAATTGATTGACAATTAATCGTCAACTTAAATGTGTAATCGTGACAGCCCTAACAGAGATCGTTATGGTGCAGAATGGTGCAGCATACTTCACTCAGCAGCTAGTTATGTTTTCAAACTCTCTTTGGACGTTTGTAATCTGCGGGAAGTATGTGTCTCTTATGGCTTGGCACAGTTGGCAGCTATATAGTTTAGAAAGCTCAGTTTCCACCTCATCTTGTGTGCAATGGGTGTCTGAGTGAGTGGGCCCCAATGTGCTCAGAGACTGTACATAGTCAAGGATTTCCTTTGTTTTTGATCAGTCACAGTGCTCAGGTGTTCTGCCACTGTTCTCTCTTTAGGGACAAATAGCATGCCAATTTGCTCTGGTTTTGGTTTGATTCTTTCCAATGTGTCAGGTAGCTTTTCTTATCATCTGGTTTAGTCTAGTCAGGTTTCTTTTCTGTCTGGTGCCTCTGCTTCTTCTTTCACATACAGAGACAGACAGACAGACAGACAGACAGACAGACAGACAGACAGACAGACAGACAGACAGACAGACAGACAGACAGACAGACAGACAGACAGACAGACAGACAGACAGACAGACAGACAGACAGACAGAGTATTATTACAAAGTATAGCTGTCCCACTTTTATCTCACACATAACGTGAAATTATCTTAGCAGACGTAAAATGCGCTAGCCCTCGTTTGTCCATCTTACCGTAAATGTCTTTTTGTGGGCTCTTAGGCCTCTTCAGCAAAGCCCTGCTCATACAGATAAACAGATTCACATACGTTCACACTTACTTGGGAGCTGGGAATGTTAATATGCAAAGCATGATACTATTATTGTTTCTAACATTACTCAGCTGCTATTCGTGCTGTTAGGAGCTGCTGGAGAGGCTGTGAGAAGACACATCGCTTACGGTGTAAGAAGAGCGAATCACCTTCCACGCCAACTGTTTGCTGCTGGCGGGAGCCTTGCTACAATGCAGCCTGTGTTTACGCGTTTAATAATCCCACCAGGAGCACAAAGCAGTCTGGACCAAGATGCTTTTATTTTTTTATTTTATTGTATTTATTTATTTAGCAGGAAGTCTCCCTACGAATACAGAGAGATAGTAAAGGCTCCAAACGTGTGCGTGGCCTACATCAGTGGTTTTCAGTGGTCAGATCGATTATGTTCTGGCCTGCTGGTGAGCCGTGACGAAGTGAGACCCCAAATAATTGGCAAAACATATTAGTAACACAACGTTAAAGGAGTAGTTCACCCAAAACAATACTTATTTTCTATCAATTACACACCCCATAAAGCCTTGAATTCATGGAGATTTTTTATGTTTTTGACACATGACTGAGTCAATAATTTGATGACCGGCTGAGTCTCCAGTAGGAGACTCGAAGAGTCTCAAAAGCTGAATTCCAATACCCAAAATCTAGGCCACTCGCTCACTCCCACTCGCTCACTCCAGCTTGACCCGGAAATAGTTGGTCCCAATTGGTCATTTGCTTTTTGGAGGAGCCGAGTGGAGTCGAGTGGACTCTTCATATCTCCTTGCGAAAGACTTCTGCATCGCGTGTACACGTTTTTTCCATTCTCCCGTGACGTTATACATGGTCGTCCACCACTTGTGGCCACAAACCCAAAACCTTGCCGAAAACAGTGCCGTGATGTGGGACTGCTGCGGGGGGTGGGGCTCTGGGGACTGTACGAGCAAAAAGAGGTACGGGTCAGGATTCCATTCATAAATGTAAATTTGCGCATCCTGGCGCTTCATTCCTATTTCAGGAATAAATGGCTTTGCACAACATTGTTACTATAACGATAACGGTGTGGCCATCCATATTGATGAATTGTCTATTCTTCTATTCTGTACTATTCTATACCTGCATTGCATATTATTCTATGCATGTATATTTCCATCCACGCCTCTGGTTCCAGTGATCCAGCTGTATGAGACGTCATAAGTGATCGCGGAATTTGCCGTCGCTTTGAAACGACGCAAGAGTGCATTCCGATCCTATGAGGCCAACCGGTCGATCACTCCGTCCTCGCATTTAATCCTCTCCTCCTCGCAGGAGCGGGGCTTAGGTGCGAGTGGAGGACGCGAGGAGAGTGAGCGAGTGTGAAAGTTTGGGGTATCGGAATTCAGCTAAAGAGTCTCCTATAGAGTCTCCTATTGACCCGGTCATCAAATTATTGGCTCAGGAATGCGACAACAACAAAAGAATCCCCATGAATTCAAGGCTTCATGGGGTGTGTAATTGATAAAAAAGACAAAAAATATTGTTTTGTGTGAACCACTCTTTTAATATATTTAAAAAAACAGTTTTTTAAAACCTTGAAAAAACTAATTTTATTGTGAAACTGATAAACATGAAGTTGAAGTATCCTAATTTAGTTCCATTGATCGAAGCCGGAACACTAGCAGTTAATTGATCATTAAACTAAACATGCTCAGAAAATGCATGCGGGCCACCCATCTGACCACTTAACAGACTTATTAAGTGGTCGGATAGGTGGGCCGTGAACGCTTTCGCAATGTTAAAGTGGGCCCAGATCCAAAAAAGTTGGAGATCCACTGTTTTAGCCTCTGCATTGTAAAATGCAGTGGTGTAAAGTGCATTTACTCAAGTACCGTACTTGAGTACAATTTTGAGGTATTATTTTACTTTACTGGAGTATTTCCAGTTTTCAATACTTTTACTGCTACTCCACTACATCTCAGAGGCAAATATTTTACTTTTACTCCACTATAATTACTTGAAAACTTGAGTTACTAGTTACTTTGCAGATATAAATTATTATATTATAAAACATACATTAACCACTTTTATTATATTTTATTATACATAGGCTATTTGCGTTGTGAGCTTGTAGATCGGCTATTTTTATATTGTGATGCCAATACTTTTGTTCTTTTACTCAAGTAACATTTTGAACACAGGCCTTTTACTTATTTTTATATTGTGGTATGGCTACTTTTACTTAAGTAAAATATCTGAGTACTTCTTCCAACACTGCTAAAGATTTTGGTGAACTTTAATTAACTTTAACAAATCACAAAATAATGTGTTCTCCGGCTCCGAGAAACTGTAGATCTCCCAGCTGAATGTGCCCTCACCTAACAAACACATTGAGATTTTGTTTCCGGCAGAAAATTCAATGAATTCAGTTTCCAGCAGCATTTATGGAAATGATTTTTTCTGTGATGGCCTGAGACTCGGAGAGAAAGAAATATACCGCAAATATGCATATGTAAATCAACTGAGAGAGCGAGAGACAGAGAGACAGACAGAGAGAGAGAGAGAGAGAGAGAGAGAGAGAGAGAGAGAGAGAGAGAGAGAGAGAGAGAGAGAGAGAGAGAGAGAAAGAGGGCAGTAGTGCACCTGGAGGAACATATTTTAAAAATCATCTAAAGGGCACGAACACATGTAAATCAATCCTATAGATTTAATTTATGTTGCAGGATGAATTTCAAATGTGTTCAAAGTGCAGCACTGGTTCAGCTTTCTATTTTCTTTTTCAGTATCACCCTGTCTCCATGATTAATATGAATGGGCCATGACAAATGACGTGCATTTGATCTTGCAATCATGCAGTGTGAAGCGTGAAGTATATAGGCTCAGACTGCACGTCACACTAGAAAAGTGAACAACTTGGACATATTCTCTCCACCTCACGGCTGTTCCTGCCTGGCGGAGATAATAAATCCCACGATCATAACGTTGCTATCAGATAGAAACCTTGTGTAGCATCTCATAATGTAATAACGGCTCACAAAGTAATAACATAAATGTAATAAAAGCTCATAATGTAATTACAGTTCATAATGTAAAAACGCCTCATAATGTTGAGAAAAGTGTTACATCGTAATAATCAGAATCATATCAGTATCATGGTCAGTATCATGGTCAATATCATAGTATATGGTTAGTCATGGATAGTATCATGGTCAGGATCATGTTAGTATCATGTCAGTATCATGGTCAGTATCATGTCAGTATCATGGTTAGTCATGGTCAGTATCATGTCAGTATCATGGTCAGTATTATGTTAGCATCATGTTAGTATCATGTCAGTATCATGGTCAGTATCATGTCAGTATCATAGTATATGGTTACTTAGTCATGGTCAGTATCATGGTCAGTATCATGTTAGTATCATAGTATATGGTTAGTCATGGTCA
>NC_137625.1:32689755-32699755 GCF_963280865.1 Gymnoscopelus braueri | reverse complement strand
CTACCCAGAGTGGACAATCCACCGGTTTCCTGCTGAGATATATACAACCTAATGAACCCTCAGAGCCCATTAAAACACATCATGCTGACATCAAGTTAAACAACATGATAGAAGACGATTGGTCAGTTTAATTAACAAATAGAAGCTGATTGGTTATAAGTTAAGTCAGTTTAATATCGTCCACTCCAAAATAACAACACACAAACAGGAAGTACAATCACCCCCTTCTCTGGTAACTTCCTGTTCTCTCCTCACAGCTCACAGTAAGTAAAACACACAATGTCACAGTCCCAGTTTGTGTGTGCGTGTGCGTGTGCGTCTGCGCGCGTGTGTGTGTGCGTGTGTGTGTGTGTGTGTGTGTGTGTGTGTGTGTGTGTGTGTGTGTGTGTGTGTGTGTGTGTGTGTGTGTGTGCGTGTGTGCTTGTATTATGTTTGTACTATACTTGTGATGGCCAAATGTGCCCACAACTACATAGTAGAATTTGAGAAATAGATATGTATGGTCAGGACCATTTTCCTTGTCCTCACAATGGAAATCATTTGGTTGGGGTTAGGATTGGGGATTACATATTTAGAGGTTAGATTTAGGGGTTGGGGTTGGAGTTATTCCTGATTTATAGCCTACTTAGTCTCATCGATGGCACGCAATGAAAATAATCTACAAGCTCTCATATCGCGTCATACAACTAAGTATAACTCAGGCTTCAGGGTGAAAATGGCAAAATAAATTGTAACAACGATAATTAAAAAAAAGCATTGAGAAAATTACCATCCTAAAATTGTGATGTGATGTGTGATGTGTCTTCACTAGTGTGAGTGCGAGTGCGAATGTGTGTGTGTGTGTGTGTGTGTGTGTGTGTGTGTGTGTGTGTGTGTGTGTGTGTGTGTGTGTGTGTGTGTGTGTGTGTGTGTGTGTGTGTTTTCGGGGGGAGGACTCACACAGGGTGTAGAAAGACAGGTCACACAGGTACGTGTGACAACATCAGTTCAATGTTACTCTTCAAAGATGTTATGGCAGATGTCGTTACCTGTGTCCGGTTTGTTTATCAATGTCTTCAAGACTAGAGATGGAGGTCAGAGGTCAGAATGGCGAGAGCTGATTGGCTCACAACACGGGATCACTGTGACATCGTCAATTATGTTACAGAGTGGAGCAGAATATCATCATCATCATCATCATCATCATCATAACTGTTAACCTTTACCTTCATCTGAGTGTCTCATTTAGAATAATGATGTCTAATCTTCATGGTTAGAACCCTATAGCATCGCTATTCTGGGCATGTTATAATAGGCATTCTGCTAAAGTAGCAGATCTACAAGCTGACAACGTGACGCGTGAGCTTGTAGATCAGCTATTTTTGGTGAAGAGATCTGGTGTAGAGAGACAAAAGCCCTGGGGGACCCCGGTCAAAGACGTACTGTATAAAGTTCACATGGTTAATTTCATAATCAACAATTACAGTCAAAATTCATATAGTCTTTACCATCATCATCATCATCATCATCATCATCATCATAATAATCAACTTCACTGCTGTGAAGTGATCATTATTATCATCAGTGTTATTAAAGGAGGACTTCACCGATTTGCTCATTATAAGATGGCACCATTTCGGTTGAAAATGGGTGAAGTGCTTCTTTAAATCATATGATCACATATTTCAATTATTAAATAATGAGTATGAGTATCATTAATAAAACTATTGGAATACTGTCGTTAGCTTTGTGATTATTAAATCACAAGCACTGTCCTCATTACAACCATTGAAATACTACAGCCTTTTATTATAATTATTAAATCACATATACTGTCATCATTAAAACCATTGGAATACTGTCATTAGTTTGGCGAATATGAAATAATTAGTATTATAATTATTAAAACCACTCGAATGATGTCATTAGTATAGGTATTAATAATTCATTAGTATTGTAATTATTAAATTAGACAGCTAACAAGATACAGGGGGTTATAATGTAATATAAGCAGGCAGGTTATAAAATTCATACAGTATGGATCCACTGTACATCAACACAGTCCACTGATTCCCCCATGTTAGTCCATCAATCCATCACGATTAGAGGTACAAAGGGCACTCGGGTGATGCAGGGGTAAAGTACCTGCCCACCACTGAGGAGCCTAAGTCTAAGGGTTCGAATCCACCGCGGTGCATCCGGCTTTGCCGAGCGTCTAGACGAACACAACTGGCCCGTGTTCGAGGGAGGTAAGCCAGAGGGTGATATTTGTCACTGCATGTACTCCTACGGGCTGGGGGGCGGGGAATGTTGAGCGGGAGGAGTAGGGCGAAGGCTCTAGGTCCTCCCAGTGGGGGCTCCTCACCGGCAGGTGAACCAGTAGGGTACAACAGCAGTGGTGAGCAGTGGGAATAATTGGTATAACGACTAAGTTGGGGAGAAAAGGGGGCAAAAAATTATTGGCTCCTCTAAAGATTTGAGGTAAAACTTAAAAAAAAAAAAAAAAAATCCAACTGTACAGTTCATCTCTCTGAGAAAATTACAACCCAATAGTTACATCCCAATACTCTGCCTCCTCACCTCCTCCATCCTCCATTGTGACCCGGAAATCATTCGCCTCCCAAATGTTAATTTGCTTTTTGGAAATGCCAAGAGCTACGAGAGAGGAGACTCAGAGCCGCACGTAGCGAGCATCAAGTGTGTCAAGTGTGTCATTGCTGATGTATTTTTTTCTCTTCGGCAGAATGCGTGACGTATAAATTCTCCTCCTCCACACGCTCCAGAGTGGTCCGGCGATCCCGCTGAGTGTCACATTGTCAGTAATCTCGCCGCCGCTTCACAATGACGCTGATTGAGCGAGGAGCGTTCTCATTCTTTTGAAAGCCAACTCCATCGATTCCTCCGTCCTCCCCGTCTCCTCTTCGCTGAGGCGCGAGGAAACGGCGAGTGGAGGACGCGAGGATGGGAGTTTCAGAATCGGGATCTGGCTCATGACGCAACAGCATGCTGGAGAATCTGCACATACTTTACACTCGAATCCTGTCTGTCTGTCTGTCTGTCCTACATCCCATAGAATCCGCCCTGTTCTGCGAGGTGTGTCACTACAGAATCCATGACAAAAATCCCATTGATAAAGTTTCGTCTATCACACAGTCATGTCCTTGACAATTAACCTGTCTGTCACAGTGTCATATCCAAGACAACGTACCTGTCATGTTCCAAAATGTTATGATGCAACAAAGTGAAAGCTGCTTATTGTCATAAAAACATTATTCTGTCACTTTGTCCATTTGTCCTTCCGTCTGTCTCACCAGGTCTCCATTTGTGAAAAAAAAGGAAATGGGGCATCTGCTAATTAAACCCTATATACGCCTTTGTACGATAAATAACCAATGTATAAGTTTACAACGCGTTGGGATGTGACGCATTGTGAGCTTACAGATTGGCTGCCAATGTTTCTATCGTTCATGAATTCGCTCCGAAAGTGATCCAAACGATCGCGTTCACCACTATCGTTGTTATACTTGTAGTGTGGATCATCATCCAGTTGAGTTAAAACCCTTTTTAACATATTCATAGTTATAGCTCTGTGCACTATTCACCATTCTGTACGTAGACATAGTCTTTCAGAGTTTGAGACGTAATTGAAAGCCTCAGAACAGGGAGTCAGCTCATTGGCTGAGCGAGCAGAGGTGGGCGTGGCTTAGTGCAGGGCGTTTTCAAAAACCCCTTTCACCCCCAAAATGTTTAGTAATAGGGTTCTTTCTTTCTTTCCTCGCTTTTTCATCCAGTTCCCTCTTCGTGTCTATGAATAAAACATGAGCATGGTGGTTGGTTGAGCTTGCTGGCTGAGTGAACACCAGACAGGCTGGAACGAGGGATGAATCGATGCAGATGGAGGGAGAGAGGGAGGGAGGGAGGGAGGGTTGAATCTGATCAACCACCGTTCTTTCTTTCATTCTCTCACACTCATTACTCTCTCCTCCCTCCATCTCTGCTCTCTATGCCTTTAGGGGCCTTGTCCACTAATTTTTATTTTATTTTGCTGCCAGCGCATGAATTTCTATGGTAAAGACGCACTCCTCCTCCTAGCGTCCGAGCATTGCGGAAACTGTTAAACTTTTGGTCTTATAGGTTTGTTTTTGAAAACAACGCGGTATACAGTTATAGGAGATATTATATGGTCAACCTCGGTCTCATGGTCAATTTATGCTTCGAGCAACAAGTGTCGAGCAGCACGTCGCACTACGCGTCTCACAACGTTTTGAGTTCCGAGTATTCATACTGTCTGCGCCATGCTGGCAGTGTTGGCAGAAAATGTAAACACGGAAGGTCCAGGCGGCAAGCATTCGTTGCTGGAAAGGAAGCCAATAGGGAAGTCATGCAAACGCTGCAGTTCTCATTAATGGCCGAGGAGGTGTCGCTATTTTCCCTCCTGCTGGTTGCAGAAGACGTTTCATGCCATTAAACGCATTGGGTATTTGACCGGACTTGACACTTCATTACCTTAGTAAACATCATCATGAATACTTTATGCTTTCAGTCGCTAGTTTAACCCATTAAAACCGGGAAAGCATGTGTGTCATTTCAGATTTTAGTGTTGGCTTTTTTTTAATAACATTTTGACAAATCTTCTGAGAGAACTACTGATTTAAAATTATGATACAATTGATGAGAAAGCAGGGTATGCTTCTAGGGCTTCTACTGGTTCTGAGTTCTGAGTGTCCTTCCAGCCAATAGCATTTGTTTCCAGTTCCAGAATCGATGGTGGATTTGAATTAGCTGAAATAGTGGCTTCAAAATGGGTCAGTAGAATGCAATGTGTGACATGCAGGCTCCCTTCATCCATAATTTTTTTTTTACAGTCTATGATAAGGTCTCATGCACTTCCCAACCAGTCAGAGTACTAAGATCTTTCGTTTTACAAGAGGTACGCGAGGCACACCATCTGCGAATGTCCTTCGCGGCACATTTTTCCAGTTATGATGTCCCTTTCGCTGTGCGTCATGTCGGTACTTGTCGTTCAAAGCATGAATTGACCTTGATGGTACTGTATAGAAGATATATGTTGTTGGGCGGAAATCTCGTATGTCTAAAACTGTCACTTTTCAGGAAATGGAAAAGAAAAAATAACCTGTGTTACAATAGATCCCATTGTGGTTGTTATTTAGTCACAAGCTCCACGGACACCCTTTAATTTGAACTTTTTCAACGTTTTGAAAATAGCGGAAATAGCAGATCTACAAGCAGCTTAGGGTGAGCTTGTAAGGTATGTACATTTTGGGCTACACTCTTGTAAGGCAAAGCAGGGACACAACACATTTATGGAGAAAAAAAAACATTAAATATAAAACATGAAAACATACACAAGTTGAAATATGGAGATACAAGGTTTCTGCCCGACAGCAACGATATCCTTATAGGAGACTTTCCCTAGACAAGATCTAGAAAAGACAGAAGGACAGATGGAGTGTAAATCTGCAGTACCAGAACAGAGGTCCCTCCAGTGACACATGGATATTAAAACATGTGGACGGCCAGACAGCCAGACAGACAAACAAACAGGCACACAGTCAGACAGACAGACAGACAGACAGACAGACAGACAGACAGACAGACAGACAGACAGACAGACAGACAGACAGACAGACAAACAAATAGACAGAGTGATTACTTATAGGGCTCCTTCAGTTCCCACAGGCCTCATCAATTAAACATATCGCCATGAAATAGTTCACATGAAAACCGGACGTCATGATAAGTAAATGAAGATGTGCTTCAGCTGTTTAGCCATTAGCTAGTCGCTGCATGTTGAATATGGCTTTTAGTGAGACTTGACCTCCCGGTTTTAGTTGTGGGAGGTTGTTGAAGCTGATTGGATGTTTGTTGGTGTTTCACAGCTTGGGTTGTTGTAACAAAAGTTCTGATAGGTTTGTCTGGGTGTTACACTAGCTTTGCAAATACGTTGTCGTATGTAGTGGATCCAGAAATAGCTCTCTGATAGTTTATCGCTAAACTTTGCTATTCATTTTGTTGATATCGTCAGGGCTGCATTTTATTGCAGGCCGTCTCTCTGTTGTTGGTTGGTAGATTTTAGTTTACTGTCAGTGTTTTTCTGTCAAATATTTTTTTCCTGTGTTTGGAGGTTTGAGGACCACAGTTTAATGTCCTCTTCAACCAGCTCAGACAGGCCGACAACACAGGGTCCCATCAAACACAATAACAGTGTGTGAAACATGCTTCTCTGTGCTGTAGTTCAATGCCTTTCCAAACAATGGGTCAGGACCCATTTTTCTGTCAAGCAAAACGTTTATTGGCTTCGGGAGTACACAAAGGAAAAAAAAGAATACAAAAAAAATATTTAAGTACTGGAATAGTGAAAATACCAGATCTACAAGCTCACAACGTGTCGTGAGCTTGTAGATAAGCTACTTCACTATTTTTTAAATAGGGCCTACATATTAATTCATAATATATTTAAGTACGTTCGGCTTCCGAGGAGACACCAAATTCATCTTTTGGGTCTCGAGCTGAAAAAAGTTTGGGAAACACTGCTGCAGCTCCTCGAAAAACACAAGAAAACAAAACCGCACAGAAACCAGCCACAAGGGGGAGCTGTAGCTCTGTGCTCCAGTCATTCGTCATTCTGACTGCGCTGTATGCTAGCGGAACCGATAGCGGTGGGAGGAGCTAGCCAAGGCTAGCGGTCAGCCGAGGGGGGCGGAACTTGGAGCTTTGCGCAGCCATTGGTAGAACTGTCTCCGGTAGAGGCGGTGCCAACGCACGTTGCCCTCGACGATCTCCAGCGCCCTCGGCAACGCAGGCCCCGCCCAGCTGCTGGACTGGATGAACTCCTTCAACTATTATGGGATGGCGAGCGGAGGGGGTGGAGGGAGGGGATGATGGGCGGATGAGACGAAGAAGAGAGAGAGAGAAAGAGGAGTCAAGAGAGGGAGGGTGAGAGGAAGATAGAAAAATAGAAAGACAGTAGAGAGCGAGAGCGAGAGAGAGAGAGAGAGAGAGAGAGAGAGAGAGAGAGAGAGAGAGAGAACAAAGTGAGGTAATTTCTTTAAAAGATGAAAACAAATTGAATAGAAACTTTCGCTCTGAGTCTTTCTCTCTTTGGTCGTGTGAAACTTGTTGTAATTACACTTCTCTTCTTTGAAAGGTGAGAGATTAAAAGGAACATTTTTCAAAGCACGTCATTAATAAAGAAACTTCACAGTGAAAAATGACTCAGCAAACATCGACGGCACGAACAAACGAACGAACGAGTTGAATTTCATGAAGAAAAATGGTTCCTGTCCCTATCTCACCTCCTCTTATCTCACCTCCTTTCTTGTTTCTGCTGCTGTCGACTTCTGATATGAACATCTTCTCTCCTCTCCCCTCCCCTCTCACTCATTAAACACCTAGTTAATTACAGCCCTCATGTGTCTAATGCAAAAATTACTGCTGAGTTGCACCTGCCTCTATATTCCTGTAAGTGTGATACAGTGGGCCCTATTATGCGCTTCTTCTTCCACGTCTTATGCGCAATCCCTATTATACAAGTCGCGCTGAACGCAAACACCTAAGGAATAAGACTCTGCAGCATATTTTACGCATGGGGGAGTGTTCATATGTTAATTAAGGGCGCAATGCGGTATCCGCTATTTTGCCCCATACCGTCAGACCACGTCTTAAGTGCAAAAATAAATGTTTGGTTGTAAGGACATCAGCAGTTTAACTAAGCCGTACTCAGTCAATTCTCAGCCGATTGTTATAATTCAAAGTTCTCTAAAATCTGTGAAGTGTCTATTTTAATTTGGTGTGTATTGTCTCTCCATCAAACGGTATCAAGCGAAAAGCAAATGTCGGCCCGCGACGGGCGCACAGAGCGCATGGATACATATTTAGGCAGCAAGAGCACTTACATTTAACTATAGCCATACTCAGTCAATTCTTAACAGATTGTTATAATATAATATATAGTTCTCTATAATCTGTATCAGTCATGATTTTATTGTCTCTCCATCACGATATCAAGCGAAAAGCAAATGTCGGCCGAAGACACCACACATATTACGCACGTATGGACAGAAAGCCCTACTCACCCTGTCAATCCATCCGATCTGACTTGTGTTCCACTCTAGGTGGCATCTAAAGGCTTATTCCTTCATAAATCCAATGAAATAAATGCACTTTTTTTACAGCTGATTTAAGCTTAGAAATGGAGTGTGTTCGATCTCTTCCCCTCTCTCTCCATGCTCTCCACGCGTTGCTGTTTTACGTTCACTCTCACATATGCTGCGCAAACTGATTTGGTCTACAAGCATACAATGTGTCACGCAGCGACTGTATGTCTAAAAAACGAAAGCTTGATGTGCAGGTTCTATCTTGCATGTTCTGCACTTAACCCAGCACCAAATTAATCCAGCACCCACTTCACCCAGCACCCACTTAATCTTGCACCCACTTCATCCAGCACCCACTTAACCCAGCACCCACTCAACCGCAACCAATGAAGTGTGTGTGTGTGTGTGTGTGTGTGTGTGTGTGTGTGTGTGTGTGTGTGTGTGTGTGTGTGTGTGTGTGTGTGTGTGTGTGTGTGTGTGTGTGTGTGTGTGTGTGTGTGTGTGTGTGTGTACCTCATTCAGTTCAGCTTCTGTATTGAGGAACTCAGTGACTCCGTTGATCAGCTTTGCGTTCATGAACAGGGCTTCACCGTAGCTATGGAAACACAATCAATAAATCAATCAAATGGATACTGCCTTGTGTATTCACATTATTTGTAAGTAAGGTAAGATAACATATAATTATAAAGCACCTTTCAAAACAAATCGTCGTCGTCGGGCAGAAACCCCTTATCTCCATATTTCCATTTTACGGCTTTTTTTTGTTTGTTAATTAATGCCCTACTACATCATACAAGAGTGTCGCACAAAAGTAGTGAAAATAGCCGAACTACAAGCTCACAACGCGGTGTGATGAGAACATTGTGAGCTTGTAGATCGGCATTTTCACTTTTTAACATTTGTTTTGAACACATTAAGACCTGGAACGCATCTGTGTCATTTTTTTATTTGAGCTTAAAAGCATTATTTTACACTTTGGCTAAAAATAGCAGATCTACAAGCTCATAGCGCGGTACAGAGTGCCGCGCTACGAGCTTGTAGATCTGCTTTTTTAAACCGAGAAAATGTGTGCAAATCTTTGAATATGTATATTTTTTAAGCGGACATTTGTAACACAAATCTTTGCTTCTATGGGTCCCCGGTACAACATATTTTGAGATGGAGGTCCGCGGTCAAATACATATACATGTTGGGGTCCTTGAAGTGAAAAGGTTTAAGAACCACTGACATAGCAAAGCAGCAAAGTTTTTTCAAAAAACTGTTTTGAGGACATTTTGGAGAATCGGACACTCAGGCCGGGGACACTCTGGGTTAAAAAAGGAACGGTCTTGGACATACAAGGTTTCCAGCCGACAGCAACAAAATGTTACATGGTGCTGTACAAAGAATGGAAGCACAGAAGTTCAAAATAAATATTTAGTATAATAGCTATTTTTGAAAAGTCGTGAAAATGTGTGCAAATCTTTGAATATATATATTTTTAAAGCGAACATTTGTAACTCAAATCTCTGCTTCTGGGGGGGGGGTCCCTGAAACAAAATATTTTACAGAAATGTTCGCTTTAAAAATATAATAGATTCAAAGATTTGCACACATTTTCACGACTTTTAAAAAAAGTAGTAAAAAAATGCTCATAGTACGGTGCCGCGCTATGAGCTTGTATATCTGCAATTTGTGTATATATATAAAAGATATATTTTATATATATAAGAGATATATTTTTTATGTGTTAGTCCGTCCGTCCGTCTATCCATCCATCCATCTGTCCATTCATCCGTCCGTCCATCCATCCAGCCATCCATCTTACCGTGCATTCAGGACGTCCCACTTGTCTCGGAGGTAACTCCAGGCGAGGTGTCGCCCATGAGGGTTTCGTCCAACATGGATGATCACGTCAATGACGT
>NC_137625.1:32619755-32684755 GCF_963280865.1 Gymnoscopelus braueri | reverse complement strand
GGAAGGAAGAAGTACTACATTTTTTGACTTAAGTAAAAGTTGGGTAGGGATGTGTTGTAAGGGAATGTGTCGTGGAGAAATGTGTGACCCACCTGTTGGGTAGGGATATGCAGTTGTGGAAAAAGTACTAAAACGTTTTACTTAAAAGTGTCAATAGTGCAATGTAGAAATATGTTGAAATGTTGAAAATTTACTTGAGTAAAAGTACAAAAGTATTGGTATCAAAAGTACTTCAAGTACCGCAGTAGATAGTAGTCATTATGCAGAATGTCCCGTTTCACAGGTTTTCAAATGTATACAAATATTTTGAAAGTAGCAGATCTCGACACATTGTGAGCTTGTGAGCATTGTGAGCATTGTGAGCTTGTAGATCGGCTATTTTCAAATGGCCAAAATGTATACAGAGCTGAAGTGGTTAATGTATGTTTGTTTTGTAATAATAAGATCTTAGCCTTTTGGCTAAGATCAAGTGTAGTATCTGTTCTTATCAGTTTAATATCTGATACGTCCCCTATATGTTGAAAACCCACCTCTTCAGGAAACACTAACCTTCCTCTTTGCCTTGCCAACTTGTTGTTAACTAGTTGTACGAGCTCTTGTTTTATTGTTTTATTGGATCTTGTTTATTCGATACACTTATTTGCTTTAGCTCTTGCTCATTTGATTTTCCTATTTGTCTCATCTGTTTAAGAAAGTAGGTAGCTGATATATTGCACTTTTACCTTAGCACTACGTATAGTTGCTTGTTTTAGAAAAGAATGCACTTAAGACTTCTGGAGATTAGTAGTTTCGTTCCCTACCTATGTTGAATGCACTTATTGTAAGTCGCTTTGGATAAAAGCGTCTGCTAAATGACTGTAATGTAATTACTAGTTACTAGTAACTAAAGTTGTCAAATAATTGTGGAGTAAAAGTAAAAGTTTTGCCTCTGAGATGTAATGGAGTAGAAGTACAAGTATTGAAAATTGGTAAAAGTGCCTCAACAAAGTACAATACTTGAGTAAATGTACTTTCCACCACTGTGGGTAGGGATGGGTTATGTATGAAGTTATGTAGAAATGTGTGACCCACCTGTTGAGGAGGAATGTGTTGTGTAGGAAGTTGTTATGTAGAAATGTGTGACCAACCTGTTGAGGAGGAATGTGTTGTGTAGAAATGTGTGACCCACCTGTTGGGTAGGGATGCGTTGTGTTGGAAGTTGTTATGTAGACATGTGTGACCCACCTGTTGAGGAGGAATGTGTTGTCAGAGCAGGTCAGCGCCTCCAGGAGGATTTTCTTCTCGGACACGGCGTTGGATGAATGAAACTTCATCCAGATGAACTCCCACACATCCTCATCCATCAAACTGACCCCAGTGCAGTACACGATATCCCTGACGTTAGGAGGTATCCTGAAATACAATATAATAAAATAAACATGAATCTGACCCCAGTATGGTAGACCTGTGTTCTCAAAGTGGGGTCCGGCAACCCCCAGGGGCCCTTGAGGGGGTTCCAATGGGTCCCAGCAAAATCGATCAAAATCAGTTTAACCAATATCCAAAACACACTGGCTAAGGAGCTTATTGGACATTGCCTATCTGGAACTGTCGTCGGCAAGGAAACCATGCTCAACAGAGCACAATTTCACTGTGGACAAACCTGATATCGTATCTGAGAGACCTGCTGACTCGATGATGCAGTATAAGTTGGTGGAAGGAGGGAGAGGTGGGAAGGGATGGGGGCGGGGGGGTGTATGAAGGGTGGGAAAAGGGAGAAGGGTGGGGGATACTGAGTTCAGTGATGTTGGTTTTGTATTTTGAATGCTTATTTGATTTTATGTGAAAATCATTAAAAATGTAATAACAAAAGAAAATCTGTTTAA
This sequence comes from Gymnoscopelus braueri, assembly GCF_963280865.1. Lineage (NCBI taxonomy): Eukaryota > Metazoa > Chordata > Actinopteri > Myctophiformes > Myctophidae > Gymnoscopelus > Gymnoscopelus braueri. Next base: position 32,682,890 of record NC_137625.1, on the reverse strand, counting down.
ACACTTTAACCATAATTTTATACTTCAGCTCTTGCATTCTAAATTATTAGGGGGCCAAGCACGCAGTATGTAGGCACACTTTTGTATTTGTTAGGTTTATTCTTCTTCCGCCGTTTTTTGCTGTTCAGGCTTAACCGAGGGCTAAGCCAAACGGTGATGACACAAAATTCACAACCATTGGCCAAAGAGTGGCGCTATAACAATCAATTGAAAATTCAACAAGCAGCAAATCACGTGATTGCAAAAAAAACTGCCCGTTCACTTCCTTGTTATTTGATTTGGAAAAATGCCTTTTTCTCTGCTTCTGTTGCTTTTTGGAGAAAACAACCTACAGTCAACTGCCCACCACTATGGAACGGATTATCGTGGCGGCACGCTAACCCCCCCCCCCCCCGGATCGGAGGATCGATCATACTGGGGATATATATTTTATGATTTTTCAAAGGTTAGTGAAAACGCTGGCAGTGGCTTGGCAAATTATGTTTTATTTCTGGCAGTCAAAGAGTTGAAATGGAATGGCGTTTTGACAGTATTTATAAAACAAATTGTGACATATGTCCTAGTGAAACAGAGGCATGGTGCATAGCAGGAGGCAAAACGTTATACTTTTCAGCAAACTTAAACAGGGCTGAGAGGACGCCTGGGAAACAGGTTCGAATCCAAGCCTGCCTAACCCTCTGGCTAAAAATAGTGATGAAAAGCTATAGCCTAATTAGAATACTACAATTGTTTCTGTTGTGCAGATGAAGCAGAGAAATTGGCAACAAGAGTTTTAAATCTGCCATTATAAACAACATAATAAAGACACACATTTTCATATCCACAATCCCTCAGAACTCTGCTCAGCTGTTTCCCTAAGCTCATTTGTTAATTGCATGGTCTTCTTTCTCTCAAGTTCAGTCTATTATTTTATATGGCTTATTGCACATACTGCATAATACTTTTGTTGCATATTGCATTGCTTGGTCCCCATATTGCTGCTTGCAGCTATATTTTATTATTATCATCTTTATTATTATTTTTCTTAATGTGGAATCATTTTTGAAAAATCTTCTCTTATGAGGATCCTTTCCCTTCCACAAAATCATTTTACATGGGGTTCCACTGCAGTAGTAACAAAATAAAATAAATATGAATCTGAGTTGTGCTAGAGTAGCATGAGTAATACAGTTGAGGTCGGTAGCGAGCAGGCAGCAGAGTAGGTCGAGTTTTAGTGAGTTCTGTCATCATTTAATTTATAAACTACTTCTCAGTACTCCACACCCACAAGAAGACGCAGACACATTTTCTACGTTTGTTATTTATGCTTCTCTGCTTGCATGTCTGCTTACCAATATATATATATATTTAAGCCCTCTGTCACTGATAATATTTTTCTTTGCTTTAGCAGCTTGCCAGACTTATTATTAGTCTGTGCACGAAAGCTATCGCTGGTCTCAACTGGAACAGAGCATAAGACAGTGTCGCACACACAAATATCCGATCTACAAGCTCACACAATGCATTGCGGATGTGTCACGTTGTAAACTTCCAACCAGAATTTTGTGAGCCGACCGTGTCGTGCTTAACGAACCCGGCGTAATCTAACAGACCATTTTCTTAATAAAGTTTAGTTTAGTTTTAGCTTAGTTTAGTATCTAGAATAAGTAGCCGTAGCTGTAGCTGTAATAAGCCTAATAATCCTGTCATTATCGAGAAATAAACCCCTCCGCTTCGCGTTGGGGTCAAATCACCCTTTCGGGGTTAAGCACTTGAAAGGCTCACAACGCGTCACATTGCGATACGCTGTGACCTTGTAAATCTGCCATTTCTGGCGAACATCAGACCAAGTGCGGTTGCAACGTTGGCCGTTTTTCATTCAGAGTAGAGGGTTTAACTGGTTCAGCTACAGCTGCTAGACACCGGGGATACAAGGAGGACAGATGAGAAATCATCTGCAACGTGCCACCTCATGTCTGACAGACGAGGGAGGAAGGATTTGTAGATGGAAGGCTCGGTGTGGATGGTTGCCCACACCCATACAATGCCCACAGCCCTCCAGTGATGCAGGCACTGTGCCAGGAGCTCCAGCAGAGAAAACAGATGGTCCACCTTACGCCCACCGCACCAACACACACCAGCGAACAACAGCGCACACAACACACAAGCAACAGCACACACACACACACACACACACACACACACACACACACACACACACACACACAAACTCCAGCTGGATAATAATGGCTCATTTTTTACAGCTGTGCACATCCTTTATGCCGTCTCCTTATGTCTACTCAGTTTTTGTGGGCTCATATTTTAGAGCTGTTTTGGCTGCAATTAGATGGCAGTGTTCAGATTTTTTTGTCTTTGTTTATTCAGGGTTAGGATTTAGGTTAAGTACGTACAATTTTATTTTATTTAGTCACCAATGTACTCCCCCCCATCAATAAATGTCATTACATGATTGAGTTCTCTGCCGATACTTCTCAGCCTGTGAGAGTATACTCTTCTAGACTGTAAGCTATGTTGTGGCTGTTAAGGCTCCTGCATGCTACCAAATGAGGTGATCACCCTATCACCTTTTAGGCGATAGGGTGATCACCGAAACAGTGGTTTGGATACTAGGCGCTCATAGTCGGGGTGATGTCCTTTAGGTTTGACCCCGACTCCCTCTGGTTCAGATGCGATCTCTCTCTCTCCCCCCCGACCCCCCCCCCCCCTCTGCCCTCGAGCGAGCCAGTGGTGATAGGGTGATGCCCGGTCAGTAAAAACAGAGAGATGTGTCAGGGTGAGCGGTAGTCACCTTATCACCGCGGCTCAGTGACATCATGTTGTAGTTTTCAAACCACCGCGGTGATAAGGTGTGACCACCGAAAATGGTAGCATGCGCCCCCCTTTAGGTTGGACACCTTGTTGAAAATAGAAACATAAAACAGTTGAAATATGGAGATACAAGGTTTCTGCCAAACAGTGACGACATGAGGTTTATACAGTACTAGGCGCCTGTTGGGATCCCCTCGGGTTATGCACCACTTCAGACTTGCGTTGGCGTGGACCTGAGGGGGTGCCGTGCCCCAGTGTGCGTGTGTGTGTGTAAGTGTGCGTGTGCGTGTATGTGCGTGTGTGTGCGTGTGTGTGTGTGTGTGTGTGCACACGTGCGGATGCGTGTGTGTGTGTGACAGTGCGCACGTGTGCGTGCGTGTGTGTGTTTATGTAGGCCTATGAGTGTATGTGCGTGTGTGAGTGCATACCTGTTTTTGTTACTGGAGATCCATTCAGATATTTGAGCGACAGCCTGGCGATGACAATGTTTGTTCCCAAAGCTACAAGCCAACATTATAACCTCCCTCTGTAACTCACTGACAGACACACACACACACACACACACACACACACACACACACACACACACACACACACACACACACACACACACACACACACACACACACACACACACACACACACACACACACACACAAAAGAAACAGCGATTTAAAATGACTTTTCTCTTCCAGTCAATAGTCATACAGTACATAACTTAGTTACTATCCACCACTGCATCTCAAGGTGTAATGAAGTTATTCCAACTATGTATGCATCAGATATCAGATCTGTACGTACTCCATCTGGTAGGACGCCTGCATGATGTTTGCTTCGTTGCTGGGCGTGTTGCTGGGCGTGTTGCTAGGCGCGTTGCTAGGCCAACCCATCTTGTGGTACTGACTGGCGACCTGCTTCAACACATAGTCCTGTAACACACATGCATACATGCACACGCACGCGCACACGTACAATTATTTGATAAAATACATTTCAAATTTATTATGGTGTTGCACTGTTGGGTTGAAACGTTTCAGGAAATGGCTAAAATAGTCTGGTTCACTATGTAATTTTGTTGGATTTTTTTTGAAGATTTGCAAAACTATACATTTTTGGAAAGGTTATTGTCTAAGGAATCAGAAAATCAATGTTTCCATTTGCCCAGATGTGTATATGGCGGCCATATTGGCAATTACAAAATGGCCACCCTAAAATGTATGTTTTTTTTATATCTCTGCCTCTAAATAAGCTGGAACATTGATTTTAACTGCTAAACCTACATTTTCAGGGTCAAGGAATCCAATGGTGCAAGTTATTATTTCATTTTTTTGTATCATCCCATTGACATAATCCACCATATGGGTAAAGAACAGCACAGCCCAGGCAGTCAGTCATATACTAACTGTTCTTTTTATTTATTTTAACTGTGAACTTTGGATGTTTGTGTAACCATATTAAACATCATGACATGTGTAATCATAGACATGCCATCCACCAGTGCTATCTTCCGACTTGGCTGATCAGTAGATGTGGGGTCTGTAAATCCTGTATCAGTTGAATCTTGGTGGGTAGAACTTCCAGTTTGAGGTGGCTGGTCTTCATGGGCCATGTCTTCTTTTGTCAGCTTCTCAAGTTGATGGATTAACTTGGACTTGTCATGGCATGGCAGAATTGTTCCATCAGGAGCAAACAGTGCCCGTGGTGTCAGAGTGAATTCATAGTTTCCTATGGCCTCTTTCTACCCACCAATATTCAACTGATACAGGATTTACAGACCCCACATCTACTGATCAGCCAAGTCGGAAGATAGCACTGGTGGATGGCATGGTGCTTGTGCAGAAGCTGAGCAAAAAAACTGCGACTGTAGTGACAGTCAAGGATCTGAGTGGCTGCTTCAATGACAGACTGATGCAACTAACACGAGATTATGATGAAATCATCCTCGTGTTGGACCCATACAGGGCAGATTTTCTGAAGAGTGCAACCAGAGATAAACGAAGACAAAAGGAAAAGCTTCTATTCAGTATCAAGTCAGAGATGACACCAACATTAAACACATCCCGATGAGCAGGTTCCTCTCCCATGACAAGACGAAGGCTGATCTGGCTGACTAACTACAAGTTCGTAGATCTGCTATTTTTGCTACTTTTAAATTTGACATCGGACATATGAGGTTTCCATCGAACAGCAACGATATAAGTCTACATGGCTCTATGTTAAACCGTTTTAGTCACGGACAGACATAGCAGCAGGCAGGCAGGCAGGCAGGCAGGCAGGCAGGCAGGCAGGCAGGCAGGCAGGCAGGCAGGCAGGCAGGCAAGCAGGCAGGCAGACAGACAGACAGACAGACAGACAGGCAGACAGACAGGCAGGCAGGCAGGCAGGCAGGCAGGCAGGCAGGCAGGCAGGCAGGCAGGCAGGCAGGCAGGCAGGCAGGCAGGCAGGCAGGCAGACAGGCAGACAGACAGACAGACAGGCAGGCAGGCAGGCAGACAGACAGGCAGGCAGGCAGATCTTACACTAAACAGGTTATAGTCCTGCGTGCGGTCCAGCAGTTTGTCCAGGTGGTATAGAGATCTGCTGGCAGCGTGCCAGGGCAGGAAGCTGGGCTCCTGGGGAAGATAGCAGATCATCTGCAACGGGATGGACTGAGGCAGGTACCCAGCCCTGAGAGAGAGAGAGAGAGAGAGAGAGAGAGAGAGAGAGAGAGAGAGAGAGAGTGAGAGTGAGAGTGAGAGTGAGAGAGAGGGAGAGGGAGAGGGAGAGAGATTATTGTAACGGTAGTATGGGTATAATAATAATAGTAGTAGTAGTAGTAGCCTAAAAATGTAATTACAGATTTGGCTTGTGTAGATTTGGCGTGTGTGCGTGCGTGCATGCGTGCAGGTCTTGTTCTGCATAATGTGCTGCATAATAAACTATAATATACTGAATAATAAACATTATAAGTGTGCATAATATAATCAGCAAACATTGTGTCCTAATGAAGGCAATATAACCTGTCTGCTAACCTCCTAACACTGCTGTTTTGGTGTGTGTGTGCATGCGCGTGGGTGTGTGTGCGTGTGCGTGTGCGTGTGCGTGCGCGTGCGCGTGCGCGTGCGTGTGCGTGTGCGTGTGCGTGTGTGTGTGTGTGTGTGTGTGTGTGTGTGTGTGCGTGTGCATGTGTGTGTCCTTGGGGGGGGTTCCAGGGGGGTCCCATGCAAAATGTGTTAATATAGCATCACAATCAGTTTTTCACCATTTTAACCCTGTTATGATTCAGCTATTCATAAATGGCAGATCTGCTATCTTCTCTTATTGGGGGATGCTGGCACAAAATCTTTTCAGATGGGGATCCATGGCCAAATACATACAAATATCATATAATTATGGTATATTCAACGGCCTATAACAAGCGAACGGGGGGATTTTTTGCGGAAGCACGGTGAAACCCTCTGTGTTTAGTTACGATCAGGAGCTCGATCATACTGGAGATAAATATTCTGTGACTAGTTGAAAGGTAAGGAAAACGCAGATTTTTGCTGGCACTGGTGTAGCAAACTATGTGTTATTTCTGGCAGTCAATGACTTAAAATGCAACATTGTTTCCTCACTCAACAGTAAACAAACCAACAGTTTAAGTGTATGTAAGGGTATCTGCACATTTCTAAAGTTACAATTTAATGACTGATAAGACCTTTTTAATACCAAATTGGCCAAATTGTCAAATATCACATATTGAAAGAGGCAAACATTGTGAAAATAGCCGATCTACAAGCTCACAACGCCTCGCACTCACGGTGCGAGGCGTTGTGAGCTTACTGTAGATCGGCTATTTTCACAATATTTATCTGTGGAACCGAGTCAAACTAAATGTATTGCCTACAATTCCAAGTGCTTGTCAGGGTGGAGGGTACCCAGTTCAAGGTCGCGGCCCACCAAAAGTTTGGGGGATTTTTGAACCCTTGTTATAGGGCATCGTTCTAGTATCTAACTTGGATACTGGCCCAGCTGTATCACCTTAAGCCTGGTATGCCTGCTGTGTTCATAGATCTGTTGAACTGCACCTGCTATCGGGAGCTTCCTTATGTTTCTGCTCTATTCACCTGCCAGGACACTCGCCCTTTATTCCTCCTCTCCATTTTCACTCTCCATCTCTTTTCTTCTCTCTCTTTCTCTCTCTCTCTCTCTATCTCTCTCTCTCTCTCTCTCTCTCTCTCTCTCTCTCTCTCTCTCTCTGAAAGTGTAAAATACACATGTGAAATGTCATCCAGGTAGGCTATTTTATATCACACAAACACACATGCAGGCTCGTGCACACACACACACACACACACACACACACACACGCACACACGCACACAGACACACGTCACGCACATTAACTCACACACATCTCAAAGTGCCATCTGTTCACTGACTTTCACGCACGCAGGCACACGCACACTCACACGCACACACACGCACACACACACACACACACACACACACACGCACGCACGCACACACACACACACACACACACACACACACACACACACACACACACACACACACACACACACACACACACACACACACACACACACACACACACACACACACACACACACACACACACACACACACATACACACCCCCACACACACACACACACACACACACACACACACACACACACATACACACCCCCACACACACACACACACACACACACACACACACAGTCACCTTGTCTTTTGTCTTTTTTTTTGTGCGGAACGTGATACATTTTTAATGTCGAAATAATTTATACAAACACAAATACAGAATACACACACACACACACACACACACACACACACACGCACACGCACACGCACACGCACACGCACACGCACACGCACACACTTCAGCTATCATTATATTATGGCAGGATATGATAAATGTTTAATATGCCCATATCATGTTTCTGCAAATAGACACGCACACGCACACGCACATGCCATCTCAGAGTATCAGCAGGTAATGCATAATTGATTAGGGCAAATGTTTCACATGGTGTGTGCGTGTGTGTGTGTGTGTGTGTGTGTGTGTGTGTGTGTGTGTGTGTGTGTGTGTGTGTGTGTGTGTGTGTGTGTGTGTGTGTGTGTGTGTGTGTGTGTGTGTACAGCTGTTAATAATATCACATTATCATTATCATCCACATACAATTTTACACACATTCAGTTTATTGTCCCAACCTGCGCTGTGGGTTATTTGGTAATTATTTTACTTAAATAAAAGTAGCAAAACCTCTGTAAAGTTCCAAATTTGACAAACAAAAAAATAGACCTTCGCCTTCACATACAAAAGGGCTTAAGTAGTCAATATACAGTATGTTTTGTATTCATAATCTAGATCTGCCAAACAATAACTAAAGCTGTCAAATAATGATAAAGTCAGTAAGCCTTGCTGCGCCATGTGGCCCATAGGGCAGGAGCCTATCTCCTGTTTCTGTAGTGACGCGGCTTGACGCACAAGTACATCCCCACAGGCATGATGTCCATGCATGTACACCCCCTGGCAGTGGTGGAAGAAGTACTCAGATATTTTACTTAAGTAAAAGTAGCAATACCACAATATAAAAATAGTTACAAGTGAAAGGCCTGTGTTCAAAATGTTACTTGAGTAAAAGTACAAAAGTATTGGCATTGAAATATACTTAAAGTACCAAAAGTAAAAGTACTCATTGTGCAGAATGTCCCATTTCACAAGTTCATAATGTATAGAAATCTTTTGAAAATAGCAGATCTACAAGCTCACAATGCGACGCATTGTGAGCTTATAGAGCGGCTATTTTCAAATGGCCGAAATATATATAGGGCTGAAGTGGTTAATGTATGGTTTGTGATAATAATCTATACATCTACAAAGTAACTAGTAACTAAAGCTGTCAAATAATTGTAGTGGAGTAAAAGTACAATATTTGCCTCTGAGAAGTAGTGGAGTAGAAGTAAAAGTATTGAAAATGGGAAATACTCCAGTAAAGTAAAAAAAATCCTCAAAAGTGTACTTGAGTAAATGTACACACCCTGGGCCTGGACATGACGCTAGTACAGTATGTCACATGATGTACACCCCAACATGCCGCTATAGTGTGTCACAAGGACCTTTGATGCTGAGTGCCAAGCAGGGAGGCATTGGGTCCCATCTTTATAGGCTTTGGTGTGACCTGGGCGGGGGGATTGAACCCTGACCTCCAGATTTCAGGGCACACTCTAACCCATACATGGGCCACATGCGGCCCCCACCTTCACTTAATGTGGCCCGCAGGTTGATATCGGATTACTGATATATTATTGATTTCAGCTGTTACGATTGCAAACATGCTCCAGCATAACCTGCTTTAATTACTTCAGTCTATTTTAGTAGCTTAATGACTAGTATTAAAATTCTATTGTCTTTTTTATGTCCAAGTCCAATGTATTTGTATTTAAGTTCAAAAAGTTAACATAAGTATAACTGAATGCATTTGAAATTAAATAAAAATGCTACTTTCGATTCGAATAAAAAAATAGCAGATCTACAGTACAAGCTCAAAATGTGTCGCAGTGCTTTGTGTTTTGAGCTTGTAGATCGGCTATTTTTGCTACTTTTGTGTGACATAAAATGGCGAAGTACGGCATTTCATTTACGAAAAAAGTTAAAAATATGGATATAAGAGGTGTCTGCCCGACAGTATAAGCAATGTGGCCCTCTGGAGTAAGTGTGGAAATATAGTGGCCCTCTCCATCATCAAAGTTGCCAACCCCTGCTCTAACCACGAGGCCACTGAGCCGGCAAAATAATTACAGTGAAAAAGTATTAAATAAAAGTAAGGTCCAGGTATTCCTGATGAAGATCCATCTGTGATTGAAACGTTGAATTGCAATAAACAGTAGGAGCTTATTTGGCCAGTGTGCGGACCTTACTTTTATTTTATGCATTGTTGTTTGTGCTGCACCTGGCAGTGGAGTAAAAAGTACCATATTTGTTGCAGATATACAAGCTCATAGCACGGCACGGCAGTGCCTCGCTATGAGCTTGTAGATCTGCAATTTTAGAAAAAATCGTGAAAATGTGTGCAAATCTTATATATATATATATATATATATATTTTTTTTTAAGCAATTTTTTTTACTCATATCTTTGCTTCTGGGGTGGGGGGGGGGGGGGGCTGGAACAACATATTTTGAGATTGGGGTCCGCGGCCAAATACATATAATTTTTGGGGGTCCTTGAAAAAATAAAGTTTTGAGAACCACTCGAAAAACTGTTAGGATTTAGAAGACATTTTGTAGAATGCCCCAGAAGCAAAAATTGGAGTTTGAAATGTTCAAAAAAAAATTCAAAATTTTCAGTTAAGTAATAGTGTACCTCAAAATTGTACTCCGGTACACGTACAGTACTTCATCTAAACCCCATCTATGTTGACAGTCTCTCCTCCAAAAGCCTCCAAGCTCCATGCGTCTCTGAAATCCTCCCAGACGGGCGAACGTGTCTCCCAGCAGCCGCGAGGGAATGGCTCAAAACCGCCTAATCAGATGACCTCCTCCCTCACTTCATTCACTGCCGTCTGCCATATCTCCCTCTCATTATCCACTGCCTAAGTCCACTACGGTCCCCTTTATCGTCCTCTCTCTCTCTATTTCTCCGTCCCTGTCCCTCTCTCTCTCTCTCTCTCTCTCTCTCTCTCTCTCTCTCTCTCTCTCTCTCTCTCCTCTCTCTCTCTCTCTCTCTCTCTCTCTCTCTCTCTCTCTCTCTCTCTCTCTCTCTCTCGTCGTCTGTCCTCTAAGCCTGGGAGCTTTTCTCTCCATCCCTCTCCATCATTTGACTAACAACTGTTTTTCTGGATCGGGGCCCACTTGAAAATCTCGAAATCGTTTTGCGGCCCACCCATCTGTGGTCAGATGGTCAGGTGGTCAGGTGGGGGGATCATGTGCGTTTACTTACGTTTATTTGAACGATCAATCAAGAATTGATTGTGTTTTGGCTTGGATCAATGGAACTAACATTATATTTTTGCTTGACGAACAGAACCTTCTCCATTGAACTCAGAACCGCCATGAGCTGCCATGTTCTTTTCTGTTGCCCTATTACTTTGAATGGTGTCCATGTGCCCTACGTATACTGTACGTTCCTATCTATCTGTATCCCCAACATTATATGTCTTAAGTGCATTCTCCTCTAAAACCAGCAACTAAGAGTATACCTAGCGCTAAGGTAAAAGTGCAATATATCAGCTACCTTCTTTCTTAAACAGATGAGACAAATAGGACAATCAAATGAACAAGAGCTAAAACAAATAGGTGTATCAAATAAACAAGATCCAATAAAACAAGAGCTCGTACAAATAATTGGCAGCAAGTAGGCAAGGCTAAGAGGAAGGGTCAGGGTAGTGTTTCCTGAAGAGGTGGGTTTTCAGCCTGCGGCTTATACTGTAAGCTAGGGTGAAAATGGAAGAAGTGCTCCTTTAGCTTTGAATTATTTAGGTTTGTTTCTGATTTATTTTGATTTGATTAAAATAACCTCTCGGGTCATCTGGGAAAGGTCTGCTTTCTGTTAGTTTTCAAGCATCTGGAACCAATTCCCAGATGACAAAAACTGCACATCTGCCAACACTCTTTGTACTTTGAAATCAAAGCTAACAACCTTTGTTTGCCGCTGCCTTTCAGGTTTTTCTCTCTCTCTCTCTCTCTCCTCTCTCTCTCTTCTCTCTCTCATCTCTCTCTCTCTCTCTCTCTCTCTCTCTCTCTCTCTCTCTCTCTCTCTCTCTCTCTCTCTCTCTCTCTCTCTCTCTCTCTCTCTCTCGCACTGTAGTTTTATCTTTAAATGTTTTACTTGTTTTGCTTTTATTGTGTCCTAATGCCCTTTTATAATGTGTTTCCTTTGCTTGATGTTTTTGTTGTTGTAAAGCACATTGAATTCCCTTGTTGTTGAAATGTGTTATACAAAATAATCTATCTTTCCTCGCCTTAACTCGCTCTTTTGTCCACACATTGTGTCAGACTGCTGTTTGTCCTTCAACACAGGTACATGGATGTGGAGGGACGTTTCACCCTCCGCCTGCCTTCAGTCGCAAAGGGCTCCGATATCAGCGTGAGTCTGTTTGCTATATTTATACTCTCTCTCGCTCCCTTTCATAGAAGCCTCTTGTCGCGGTCGGCTGGAAACCGTGTATGTCCAAAACGGGTACGTTTCAGGAAGGGGGGGGGGGACCTGTGACTTCCAATTGATCCAATTTAGTTATTTAGTCACAAGCTCTGGTTAATATTGCCTGTTCAACATTTTATAAAATCCACTTAAAGGGATAGTTCACCCAAAAGAAATATGTTTTCCTATCGATTAGTCACCCCATGGTGACTTGAATTCATGAATATTTTCTTTTTTTTTGTCCTATTCCTAGCCAATGATGACTGATTGCGGTTCCGGTAGGAAACACAAATAGTCTCCTTTGTGTCTCCTACCGAAACCGCTGCCTACACAAAGAGTCTCCTTTGTGTCTCCTACCGAAACCGCTGCCTACCGGTCCGCTGGTCATCAAATTATTGGCTTAGGAATGTGACAAATACCCCAAAATATCCATGAATTCAATGGGGGTGACTAATCGATCGAAAATGTTTTTGGGTGTTTTTGGGTGAACTATCCCTTTAACCACTTTCACGTTCACTTTCAAAGTATGCATTTTTTTTTTAAGCGAAAATAGCAGATGTACAATGCGACACATTGTGAACTTGTAAAATCATGTTCGCTATATTTTTGTGCGAAAACAACATGCACCATGATGTAGCGCATTCATTTATGAGAAAACCAAAAAAAAAAGAAATACGGAGATACAAGGTTTTGGCCCCGACAGCCACGATTATGCGGTGCTCATCCCAGCCTCTTGGTGGGAATATCACCTTGCCCTCTCTTCCATCCCATCCATGTGTGTAGAAGTCAGCCGGTCGAGGTACGTATTCCCTTCTTTCAGGCAGTGGTGGAAAAAGTACTCAATTGCTTTACTTAAGTAAAACTATCAATACTGCAATGTAGATATACTCTTACGTCACAAGGAAAAGTCCGGAATTCAAAATTTACTTGGGGAAAAAAGTGCAAAAGTATTGGTGTCAAGATGTACTTAAAGTACCAAGGGTAGAAAGTAGTCATTATGCAGACTGTCCCATTTAAAGTTTTCAAATGTATACAAATGTTTTGAAAATAGCAGATCTACAAGCTCAATGTGTCGCATCGCGACGCATTGTGAGCTTGTAGATCAGCTATTTTCAAATGTCCAAAATGTATGCAGAGCTGAAGTGGTTAAGTAGGTTTTGTTATAATAATCAAAATCTGCAAAGTAATTTTTTTCAATTTTTTAGCTTCGACAATTTCAAAAAGTTCAAACAGGTTGGGGTCATATACAAGACCTTACATGGTCTGTGCCCGCCCCCCCTAAGGGAATTCATTAAAAGGAAGCCTGAAAGAGGAATCAGTACCAGAGCAACCACTCGAGGAGATTGTGAAGTGCCGCACCGGCAAACAACCTTCGGTCAAAATGTCCTCTCAGTACAGGGTTGTGTAGCATGGAATGGCCTTCCTCTACATATAAGGGATTGTGCTACATTTCCATCTTTTAAATTCAATGTGAAAAGATGGTTGCTTGAAAACCAAAGCTGCAACCATTTGTGATCATATTTTAGGGTTTTTTAGGCTATGTGATGTAATGTAATTGTATTTCACCGTTTGTCTGTTTTCTGATGTTATTGTTTTTCTGTTTTTATGTTTTGTGTGAGGACTGCGGATGAAAATTAGCATCTTTGCTAAATCCGGTGTATTTACGTTCATGTGACGTTCATTAATATGCTCTGTCCTGTCTAAATAAACAAATAAAGTAAAGTAAAGTAACTAGTAACTAAAGTTTTCAAATAAATGTAGTGGAGTAAAAGTACAATATTTGCCTCTGAGGTGTAGTGGAGTAGAAGTAAAAGTATTGGAAATTGGAAATACTCAAGTAAAGTACAAATACCTCAAAATTGTACTTACCTAAGTAAATGTACTTAGTTACTTTCCACCACTGGTTGTTTGTTTGTTTAGAGGTTTTGAACTTTATAGGTTTTGGGGTAAATGTATGCCCTAATTCCTTGCACAAAGAGTGTCGCACAAAAGTATAGCAAAAGCAGTCGATCTACAAGCTCACAACGCGTGGCCCGGCAACTCCTTGTGAGCTGGTTGTTCTGCAATTTTTTGGGGAAAATGTTAGAAGTGAAAGTGGTTAAAGGTAGGGTAAGTGATTTACTTTGGTTAAAATAAGTGTTAAATAGCTCTATATTCTGATAGTACTCATTGCTATAGAGTGTTTGTTCAGTAAAAGGAGTCTCCCATGTCTCTCCAGCTCTTTATTAAACAGAAAATGCATTTTCAGTGCTCTCTCCTGATTGGCTTAAATGTTGTCACCTACCTGAAAATGTACTATATTCTGTTTACTAAAGAGCTGGAGAGACCCCTGTGACCGAACAAACGCTCTGTAGCAATGATTACTATCAGAATATAGTACTTTAACCTTAAAAAAAACAAAACAAAAAACATATCACTTACCCTACCTTTAAAGGTAGGGTAAGTGATATTTTTGGGTTAAAACAAAAAGTATTTTGTTAAAAGGTTAAAATACTATATTCTGATAGTAATCATTGCTATAGAGTGTTTTTTCAGTAACAGGAGTCTCCCTGTCTCTCCAGCTCTTTAATAAACAGAAAATACATTTTTCGGTAGGTGTCAAAATCTCAGCCAATCAGGAGAAAGTACACATTTTTAAGCTTAATTTGTATAGTGTTCCAGTTCCAATTTTGTCTGCTCATTTTTTAGTGTCATCACTTCCAATTTCACTTGTTTAATCTGTATCCTGATTGGGTTCTCTGTCCTGGTTGGATAAAATTGGAAATGAAACTGAAACTGAAACGAAAATGCATTTTCTGTTTAATAAAGAGGTGGAGAGACAAGGAGACTCCTAATACTGAACAAACACTCTATAGCTATGAGTACTATCAGAATATAGAGCTATTTAACACTTATTTTAACCAACGCAAATCACTTACCCTACCTTTAAGTGTGTGTTACTTAATGCTAACTACGTTGGATCAATTGGAATATTTTTTATTAATTTGTTTCTGAAAGGAAACCGTTTTGGACATACAATGATTCCATGCTGTTAACAGTAACAGGAATTATCGGCACTCACGGACATGTCCTTCAGGTGCTTTGATTAAATTGGCACGAGTAGCAAAAAAGAAGAAAAAAGAAGAAAAAAAACTACTCGTTTCAGCACAAAGCCACTATAGTGAAAAGCAGATCATTCCTCAAGGGCGTTCGTTCATTTCCATCAAGGCTTTAGGACTTGGCATCCTCTGCACAGAATCACTGTGACCACATTAGTTGGAAGAAAAGCCTTCTTTGAACGGCTAACAGGCAGAGAAGGGATGCCGTGGCCTCCCTCACTGCACTGTTTGTCTGTCGGCAGAGGTGGAAAGAAATTAAGTTCATTTGCTTAAGTACTGTACTTAAGTATCATTTTGAGGTATACATACATTAACCACTTCAGCCCTATATACGTAGAGACATAGCAGATCTACAAGCTTGTAGATCTGCTAGTTTCAAAAGATTTTTATACATTTGAAAACTTGAAATGGGACATTCTGCATAATGAGAACTTTTACTTTTGTGAAACACACTTTTTTAAGTACATTTTGATGCCAATACTTTTGTACTTTTACTCAAGTATAATTTGAATTCCGGACTTTTACTTGTAACAGAGTATTTTCATATTGCAGTATTGATACTTTTACTTCAGTAAAAAAATTTAGTACTTTTTCCACCACTGTCTGTCGGCCACGTTCGGCTAATCCGAGGCGGACCAGGTAAATGTTCCGACTTTAGTTGCACATTAATATATACATATTTACATGCATATTTTAGCTGTGACATTTAAGTATTACCAGATTGCTACAGTACTGTGGCTTTAGACCCAAACAATTATAAAAACAACTGAGGTTTTTCTCTTCTGCTGAAAAATGCCCATGAAGACTAGCTGTGGGTCCCATATAATAAACAATAAAACATTTAAATAAATAAATACAAATAAGTATAAATGGTCTTTTGAATGATAATTTCTCAAAATAATTACACACACGAGTAATTTTCCAATTCCAAGTTGTGTTTAAGTGTGTGTGTACCCCAGAGAAGCAGTGCCAAGATTAGTTTTTTAACCAAGTTAGTTGGTAAAAACCAAGATTAGTTTTTTAACCAAGTTAGTTGGTAAAAACACACACACACACACACACACACACACACACACACACACACACACACACACACACACACACACACACACACACACACACACACACACACACACACACACACACACACACACACAGCTGTCCTGGGGAGCGGGACAACAGACAACATCAAGTGCCTTCTCCGTAGTGGTGTAGAGTACATTTAGAGTACATTTACTGAATATATGTACTTTGCTTGAGTATTTCCAATTTCCAATACTAACCTCTACAATTAATTCAGTGTAACGATAGTTCATGTAGACACGGAAGGCAGAATGTTTATATACTTCATTCACTCTCCCCGGACCCCCCCCATTCGCTTACAAGCTTATACAGTTGTACTCCTTTAAGGCAGTACGTTCAACCTCTTGTCATTCTCATTCGCTACAAGCCAACTCACTCACACCCTCATACCCACAGTGCAACTCTGGCGGGTCATTTAAGCAGCTTCTGCTCTCTGTTCATTCTACATGCTTAGCTGTCATTGCAGGTTGTACAGAGTAGGTTTTCAAATTCCATCCACCTCCCCGGCCCCCTCCCTGTGGCATTTAGTTCATATTGTTATAGGTTGATTCTGTGTATTGTACCGGGGTTCTATGTATTATATCTGTGTATTGTACTGTGGTTCTATGGATTGTACTATGATATGAGGTAGTTTAATTAGGCATTGAAGGTTCAATGTTTATGTAAAACTGTATTCATGCTCTGCTCTGGGGGTTTTGTGATTGAAGATCTGTGTCATGTTTGCACAGGGAATCTTTAATATCACAAGATCAGAGTCACACCGCCAAACTTGAATGCAATATCATTGCATATATGGTAAATGGTTAATATGGTAATGGTTAATAAATGGTAAATGGATAATTAATGGTCTGGTTATTTCTGAGCTGAAGTGTCTAAATGAATTTGAAAACTTTAGTTGTTATGTCTCTCCTTTCGTAATATGATTACTTATGGGATATCAGCGCCCCCTGGCGATGCACAGAGCAATTTAACACATGGACTCCCGCGACAATTTCATTGGATAGGGTCATGTTACGCGAAACCGGTAGTCCGGAAGGAGTATAAAACCCCTCGTGTAACAGGAGTACGCCCTCTTCTTCACTCTGCACAAGCGAATGCGCAGACATAACAGCACAACAGCACGGAGAACTTTGCTCGATCCCAACAATCCCAGAGCGAGGGCACGGAGTGCACCTCTACGGGCGTTTCGAGATAAAAAACGTTTCGTTTATTAACGCTCCCGCGTTACTATTATTATTATTAATTTATTTTCCTATCCTCTCAAGTTTTTCCCCGTGTCGGGCTAGCTTAGGCTCCTAGCAGGCTAGGCAGCAAGCTAGAGCGCTAAGCTAGGCTAGGTGGCTACCTAGCCTTATCCTCGCCACGTGTCGGGAACAAAGGATAGGATGGAGGCTCCAAAGATCTGCGGCCTAAGGGGCTGCAGCCTTCTGGTGGCGGCCGATGATCCGCACCGCTTGTGCATCTCCTGCCTGGGGCCGCACCACGCACTGCTCGCCCGCTACCATCCAGCCGATGAGGACGCCTGCCGAGCATGTGCGTGCTTCACGGTGTTCCATCTGGATCATCGGCTGTCGAGGGCCAATGTCCGTGCGGCCTCGGCGAGCGACGACCGCGGCGGCCTTCCCCTCGCAGCCAGGAGGCCTGCAGCACCGCTGGTGGTTCCGCTGGTGGCCCAGAACCTAGGCGCAATGGGCCCGCCGCTCCACGCCGCTCCGAGGGCCAGCGATGCTACTCGGGACCGGCGCGAGGTCGCCCCAGGGGCCTTAACCTCGTCGCCGGTCCCCGCCAGTGGCGCCCCCTGCTTCCCCCTCCGCCTCCCTTCCAGCCTGGGGCGACTCGCCGACGCCCGAAGGCAGCATCATCTTCTCCGATGCCGGGGACACTACAGGTGACGCCGACATGGAGGAAGGTGGGGAGGAGGAGGAAGAAGGGGAACTCACCTCGTACCAGGAGGTCCAGGAGGTGACGATGTCGAGCCCGGGGCCTGTCGTCCACCCTGCTCCTGCGTCAGAGGCCTCTACCGCGGGCAAGCAGCCACTCGAGCCAGTATCGGCTATATTCAGGCGGGCCATCGTGAGATGCGGCCTGGAGCAGCCGATGGAGGCCCTGAAGGTGGCAGGCGCAGCCCCGGTTCCAGGTTTCCAAGGTCTGGCAGCCCTTCCCCCCAAACGGGTGGAATCTAAACTGCTTCCCGAGGCCAGCAGTGTCAGGAATGCCCTGCAGTTCTCGTGGGCAGAAAGAGAGGAGCCATCCAAACTAGGGTTTGCGACAAAGCTCGTCTCTGCTGCAGACCTGGGGGTCGCCGGCCTTCCCCCGATGGACCAGGCTCTGGCCAGGAGTCTCGGGGACGGCAAGCCTGGCTCCGTAAAGTTCGTCGATGATAAGCCCGTCTTATAGGTTGAATCAGGACTTAGCCTTTTCCACCATCAAGGTGTACCTGGCAGCCATTTCCGCTTGTCACGAGGGGTTCGATGGCAAGACGGTGGGCCATCACCCGCTGGTGCGTCGTTTTATGAACGGTGCTAGGCGGGCCAAGCCGGTCAACAGGCCTCTGTTCCCGAAATGAGACCTTGCGGTGGTACTGGATGCACTCTGCCGTCATCCTTTTGAGCCGTTTGAGTCTGCGGATCTGAGGATCGTGAGTCTCACAATGGTCCTCCTGGTGGCCTTGTGTACAGCCAAACGAGTTGGTGACATACAGGCGCTTTCGGTGAGCCCAGAGTGCAAGAGGGTTTTACTGAAACCCAACTTGGCGTTTGTGTCTAAGACTGGAGTGTATAGGGCCCCAGTTGAGCTGGGGGCCTTCCACCCTCCACCGTTCACGTCAGTGAATGACAAGAGGTTGCACTGTCTCTGTCCAGTAAGGGCGTTGAAACGTTACCGTCAGATGACGGCAGCCAGCCGTGGGTCGTCTCAGCTGTTCGTCTCCTTTTGCCGGTCTGGCCAGAGGAAGGCGGTGGCTAAACCGACCTTGGCCAAATGGATCGTGGAAACAATCAGGTTGGCCTATGAGAGTAGTGGCTCTGTAGTCCCAGAGGGACTAAGGGCTCATTCTACTCGGAGTGTAGCTGCATCATGGGCCCTTTACAGGGGGGTATCGATGCAGGAAATATGCTCGGCGGCAAACTGGTCGTCTCCTTCGAGCCTGGATGTGGCGGCATCTGAGATGGCGCACACAATCTTGGGTTTGGCTGCTGGATCAAGCCAGGAGAGGAGGGGGCAGGTCTAAGGACATGCCTCTCTTCCTGCTTGTTCTTCTTATATGCCTCTCTTGGACCAGCTAGGCTGAAGTCCAGGGGTGAGGAGGCCCTGTTATCATCTCAGTTGAATGGGACTTGTCTGTCCATTGGCTGAAATGAGGTGGACGGTATGTCGGTCAGGGCCTTACCTTCGGGTACCTTTTTCTGCATCCTGGCATGAGGGTCTCGCCTGAGTGGCGGGACTGGGTGCCAGGTGCATGCAGAAGGGTAGGGGGGTCAAGAGTTGGATCAAGGGGAGTTTATGGGTCCCATAAGTAATCATATTACGAAAGGAGAGACATAACAACTAGAGGTTACGTAGGTAACCCCAGTTTTATTATCTCCGTAGTAATATGATTACCTAATACCCCTTTCTGTGCGCATTCAGCGTGCTGAGAGAAGATACTAGAGGGCGTACTCCTGTTACACGAGGGCTTTTATACTCCTTCCGGACTACCGGTTTCGCGTAACATGACCCTATCCAATGCAATTGTCGCGGGAGTCCATGTGTTTTGCTCTGTGCATCGCCAGGGGGCGCTGATATCCCATAAGTAATCATATTACTACGGAGATAATAAAACTGGGGTTACCTACGTAACCTCTAGTTACAAGTTACTTTGTAGATTTTGATTATTATTACAAAACCCACTTCAGCCCTATATATATTTCGGCCATTTGAAAATTGCCGATCTACCGGCTCACAATGCGTCACGATGTGACGCATTGTGAGCTTGTAGATCTGCTATTTTCAAAAAAAAAAAAAACATTTGTGAAACTTGTGAAATGGGACATTTTGCATAATGAGTACTTTTACTTTTGTACTTTAAGTACATTTTGATACCATTACTTTTGTACTTTTACTCAAGTACATTTTGAATACCGTACTTTTACTTGTAACAGAGTATCTACATTGCAGTATTGATACTTTAACTTCAGTAAAATATTTGAGTACTTTGTTCCACCACTGCTTCTCTGATACACATGGAGTCACCTGCTGCTTCTTTACAGGGAGGAGAATGTGTGTGTGCGTGCGTATATCCCACATATAATTAACCAAACCTTGTCAGCCAGTCAGTCAGTCAGTCAGTCAGTCAGTCAGTCAGTCACACGGAAAGACCGTCTGTCCCGCATGGTTCTCCTCAGCGGATCTATTGACCAATTGATCTCAACTTGCACACGGGCATTGACCATTAGCACGTAAGCACAAAATGACGGCGCCCGTTTTTCATGGTGCATAGCACCTGCCGAAGCTCACAGCGAAACGCGCTAACAAAATCACTTAATGCAGTAGTACGTTGTCCATCTCCGGACCGGAGTGTGCAGTCCCTTCCTTAGCATAATTATGTCCTTAGCCTATGGGAGGTCCATCCTTCTTTACAACACACACACACACACACACACACACATATATATACATAATATATATATATATATATATACATATCCGGGGGGAGGGAGGGAGGGAGCGCGCGTTTAGTAGCACGATCGGTGACATAGAAGAAAACAAGCACTCCTTTTTCAATCCGACTGGTTTGTATATCTCTGCTGTCCAGCAGCAACCAGCTAACTCCAAAACGCTCATTTTTCAGGAAATGAAGAAAACCTTATATATTTTTTAAAACAAAGCAATACTGCCTCATCAAAGTTGGTATAGTGACTTTATATATTGTCAGATACTTGCATGTGTCATTATATTATCAACACTTTACCCAAATCCAGCTCAAGTGGAGTTAGAAGTTTTGTCCGAGCAGAAATCCAGCCTAAGTGGAGCTAGGAGTCCGAACAGCTGACAATAGCTCCAATCGCTGCTGAGGGAGAGGTTTCAAATGGGTCTAAATTCCCAAAAGCTTACAATGGATCTCCAAGCTCACAATGCATCACAATGTGTAAATTAATGCCCATGACACTTATTATATAGGCCTACAATAAAAAAACAGGACTTTAAATATTACAGAAACTTCTGCAAAGAGGGGTTCAAAGAGTTGGAGTTTGAGTAGAACTAGCGCGACAGAAATGCTATGAACTAATTTATTGTGACATTGCTCTCCTCATTAAACACTTCATAGATTTTAGAAATAGAATTACTTGTTTTCATAACATTAAGGTCAGTGCTAAATTTGATAAACAGGTACACTGCATAGTTTTAACAGACTAAGGGGAGAAAAACCTGCTGCCCCTCCTCTCACAGCGCAGTGCGCACTGCGCTGTGCTGTGCAACGACAGCAGTAGAGGAGAGAGGGGGTGTTGCGTGGATTTGACGGACAGTTTGAGGATCCAATGAAGTTGGGAGGTTTTGTCAGAGGCGCTTTTTAATACTTTTCATTGGTTCAATTTACACAGACATAAAGGGTGTTCAATAGCGTTGATTTATTTTTAAAAAAAGCTGAAAATTGAGTTAGCTGGTTGCTAATCTCTCAAGAACAGATTCTGCACTGCGTTAGAATCTGTCGTGAAGGCTCGTCATAACATGTACACACTGGGCTACAAGTGGGCGTGCCTTCAGATCAGGAAGCAGGCCGCGCTTTACCCAATCAAATGTAGTGGGCGGGATTCACATGTCCGTCGATCTTTCCCCCTCGAAACAAACCCAAACTAATTTAACAATAGCGTCCGCGGAGCAGACAAAACCACGGAAAGATATTCACATTTTAACTTACTCTTTCATCATAGAAACAAGTGGGCTTATAACCAAAACGATCCATGTTCTCTGGGAGAAGTGGTGTTAGTGTTCCGTGTAGAAATATTGTTAGTGGGAATGAAAACATAGTGGCACCCACCGGAAGGGAAAGCTGAAGACAGACCTAAACCCCGGTTTCCTTGTGCACTAGCGTTACGTTTTCTTCCGCCCAGAGCCAACAGACATAGAACAAACAGCAGAGGGCGCTGTTTTTCATTTTCAGTTGGCGATGGGTTCCCAGATTGGCTGGTTGCTGCTGGACAGCGACAATATACTCTTATACATTCTGTTTGTCTCTTAGTCACTGCTTCTATTATCTATCTCATCCCCCCTCCGGGTTTGTATGGAGTAATGTCCACGCATTGTCCTTAACGAGCTCATTAACTTGTTAAAACATCGTTAAGGGACAGTTAATTGGTTGTCCATTTGTAATTTTATCATTGGCTAGGCTCAGTGGAAAGCTAATGACTACTACAGCGGCTGCACGCACGCACGCACGCACGCACGCACGCACGCACGCACGCACGCACGCACGCACGCACGCACGCACGCACGCACGCACGCACACACACACACACACACACACACACACACATGCTTAGAACCAGAGAGATGTACATACACAGACCAGGCGGTTACTCCTATACTCAACTAACTGTGTACAGTACATGATCCTGAGTTCAACCAATCAGCTTTCAATGCTGGGAGGATTTTTCTGACCATGACCAATAACATGATGGAGGGGTGCATTATGCATACTCTACTTACAGATAAGGAGAGGAAATGAATGAAGAGAAGAGAAGAGAAGAGAAGAGAAGAGGAGAGGAGAGGAGAATTTAATGTTCTCTCTCTCTCTCTCTCTCTCTCTCTCTCTCTCTCTCTCTCTCTCTCTGGCACACACATATGCACAGTGGATTATGGATTAAATTGGATTAAGGCAGGCTGGATTCTGTCTGCCTATAAAACCTATAAGGGCTTATGTAAATATAACTTCAGGTTGAATATTCATTCAGATTGTGTGCTGAGAGATGCATGTAAACCATGAAACATGCAGTGACATCATAGCATGTTGCATCCGTCTTCAGATGTACTAGAAATCGAATATGCACTAAAAGATCAACTATGAACCACTTGAACCCTTGAACCCCATCACTATTCAAGGGGGAACATTTTGCCAAAAATAGCCGATCTACAAGCTCACTGTGTGACGTGACCTGTTGTGAGCTTGAAGGTGGGCTATATTTTTGGCAAAAAGGTTTGTTGTAGAGGGAAAAGAGCAACTCTTGTGCAGTTTGCTACTGTAAGTATAGAGGGTTTAAAGGTAGGTTAATTTTCTCAGGTTAAAATAAGTGTGAAATATCTCTATACTCATTGCTATAGAGTGTTTATTAGGTTGCCATACAGGGAGGCACTTGGCTCCCATTTTACAGAGTATTTGGATCGACCCAGCCGGGGATCAAACCACCGACCTCCCACTCTCATGGAAGACACTCTAACCACAAGGCCACTGAGCTGGTATAATAATGATTACTATCAGAGAATAGTGCTTTAACTTTATAATAAAACCCCAAAAAAAGTTTTAACAACAAAAATAGGCCTGTCACTTACCTTTAAGTGGTTAATTAGCTATGAAGAATTCTAACTACTCTAACAACTCTGAGGGACTCCGCTCAACAACGTACAGCGTTTTAAGTTGTTAACTGCACATTGCTAACGTTGTAGAGATATTTAATACAATGCTTATTGTTGGACAGCAGTCTGTGTGTGGTCCAGTGTAAATTTTGACAGCAAATTTTGATATAGTTTTAGTCATAGTCTTTTGAATAAAACTTCACTGAGGTTTTATTCATATTTTAGTCATCTGAAATGTTTCACTTAGAGTCAAATAAATCTACAGTTGACAGTTTGATTTAGTTGACTAACATGTATTTTGGCAGGCCTTGATGGCATCGTAATGCCTCTTCTATACTTAATGTAGCTAATATAGCTATACCGAAAATAGCCGATCTACAAGCCTGTCGCAGACGCGTTGTGAGCTTGTAGATCGGAATGCAACACCCACACACACAGTATTGGATCTCTCTCCTGGATCTCTTCTCCACCAGTCCCTCCCTAACATTTTCATCTAGTTTTTATTTGTTGACAAAATTGTCAATATATTTAGACATATTTTCAGTCATCATAGCTAACTTTTATTTAGTTTTCGCCAGTGAAAAAAAAGGTAGTCGACGGACATTTTTCGTCATAGTTTCAGACAAAATGAACACTGGAAACGACTTTACAGACGGACAAGTCGACTTGCAAAAATCTGAAGTCGTTAAAGCCCTGGTGTGGAGGGTACTCAAAAAAGGAAGGGGGACTAGTATTAAGCCCTGGGTGACACCCGGTTTAAGTGTTAATCCAGATTCTGACCAGAGCTCCTTATAAACACAGGCCACGCCTACCTGGCCAAGTTGAAAGCGTCGTCAATGAGCCCCGCCCTGTTGCCAACGGAGATCAGCTGGAGAAAGAAACAAACAAGATAGGATGTAGAGTTACTTCATGTGTTAGCTTGTTGCTAATCATGCCCAGAAGCAATGGAGGAAATTACATGAACTCAAGTGCTGAATGTAAGTACAATTGTGAGATATTGCTACTTTAATTTGCAATCAATTGATTGTGTTCCGGCTTGGATCAATAGAACAAAAGTAATTGACTATATTCACACAGCGGCCATTTTGCATCATCACATCATGTGCAGGTTGGGAAGAAATGCCACCCCAATTTCATTAACTTAATAGCAAAATGGCCACCATGTGAATATGGTGAATAGACTACTTTAAGTAAAAATCTTATTTATCGGTATCACAATGAGAAAATCTTAAAAAAATTTATACTAATGTTATGTTATCAATACAATCTTAAGTGTTTTGCCAGTTATGTGGGAGCCGGGTCCACCAGTGGACCACAGCCCACATGTTGGGAATCACTGGACTAGATCACTTGGAAATGCATCCAAGTGATTCATAATAACTGCAATTTAAATGATGATTGATTTCATGGCCATCTAGTATGTGGTAGTTCTGAATTGGACAAATCTAATAACTTAGTTTTCTCTCTAAACTAAATACAAATTACATCAAAATGAGTAACTATTTTAAATGATTATTTTAATAATTAAGGAACACTGCTGTCACACTGTGAGATCTTGAGTTAGATAGTGATGAGTGAGTGAGTGAGTGAGTGAGTGAGTGAGTGAGTGGTGCTATTTGCTTCAAAAAGCTTTATACCATATATGTATAATATACATGTTATATATTATATAACATGTATATACATATATATATATATATATATATATATATATATATATATATATATATATATATATATATATATATATATATATATATATATATATATGTATATAACGACGCAATGTGACATAGCTCTGTTTAACACAATGCTGTACCCCCTCCAACTGTATATACTTCCCCCATTTTCTTAAACTATTTTTATAATATTTTGACATTTGCTTTGGCAATGATGTAAAGGTATGCTTTCTCAGGCCAAAAAGCTCCTTTGAATTGAATTGAACTGAGTGAGTGAGAGTGAGTTAGCGGGCGAGTGAGCGAGTTTACCTCGAGGTTGTTGTGCAGTTGCTGAATCAGTAGTTTCCAGTTGTGGAGGTCATAGTTCACCCTGAAGTAGCCCGTCTGGTTGATGTTGCCTAGCAACCAGGTGTCCTCATCCATTCGACCAACACTGTGGTTTTCTGGGAAGTAAAATCAATAAATCAGACACACACGTCTCTGTCTGTCTCCCATGTTTCTACCCAAGTCTCTCTGTATTTCATATTCCTCGAATATGAATATAAAACTTTTAGGCACAGTTAAGCACTTTCACAAAATGTTACGAAAGCTGCTATTTTTCATACTTTTGCGCGACACTCTTGTGCGACAAAGTAGGCCATTATGTTACGAAAAAGCAAAAAAAGAAACAAGATTTCTGGCCCACAGCAATGGTATGCTGTGCAGCAGATGAGAGAAAAAAGGATAACATTTACAAGTACAAAATTGTTGAATGAATCATGCTTATCTGTGACATGCTTGCTGCAGCTCCTCCATTTGTTACCATAACAACATGATGGAAATTGAATTAAATGATAATCATTATTAATCTGTTCTGAAAAATATTTGGATTAAAATGAACTTAATCTCTCTCTCTCTCTCTCTCTCTCTCTCTCTCTCTCTCTCTCTCTCTCTCTCTCTCTCTCTCTCTCTCTCTCTCTTCCTCTTCTCATTCTTTGGGGTTTTTTACATAGTTGTTTTTCTCTTAGTTTTAATGGAGGGGTGTTTGTTTTGTTTTGTTTTGCTGCGATGCATGGCAGGGTATCGTAATTGGCCCTGTTGGTTTGTTTGTTAGAAAGAGAAGCAGAACATATGGGCATATTTTCAAGACATGGTTCGGTGGACTGTTAAACTTGGTTTAACTTGGTTAAAACGTGGTAAAAGTAGCAATTCCAACAATGCAGAAATACACTGTTACAAGTAAAAGTTCGGCATTCACATTTTGACTTGAGTAAAAGTACAAACGTATTGGCATCAAAATGTACTTGAAGTACCAAACGTATTAGTACTTGTTGTAACTTAATGGGTTATATAGTACATTTTTGTACGTTATTTCATTTGCATGATCGATTGAAAGCTGCTGAATTCATATATAATTATTTACAGTTAAAGACTGTTAAAAAGATTAATTTAATATAATACAGTGTTTTGATAGTGATTTCATTTGTGAAACGTTGATTGACATTGAATTGAGACTTTTCTACTTGTTCTTTTTTTTAAATTATTTTTATCCCACGATTTTGTAATCCTTTTTCACCCGGTTCCAATTATCTAAGTGATCCTGGGCCCTACACTCCCCCCGCCAGCCTAGGGAGCCCAGATCCTGACTCAAGCCTCCTTCAATGCATGAGAGCCAACTGACTTTCTTATCACCTGACAGGAGGGAATTTCCCCGGTAGGATGTAGCACGTCCTAGCGGGGTTGGGCACCCCAAGTGCCCACAGCGTCCCCGGCGGGAATCAAACCCAGGACCTTCTAGCTGTGAGGCGACAGTGCTACCGACTGCGCCACCGTACCCCCTATTTGTACTGCCTAACGAAGAGTTAACTCAAGAAACCATATGTCCTACAATGCTTTGAGGCTAAAAACGGATAAAAAAAAAGAAAGAAACAGGATTCAGTTGTTGTTATGATGTGTAATATTGATCAATAGCATAGAGCAGACGTAAATGCCAAGTGATGCCAAAAAAATATTTCTGTAATATTTTGTATGCCCCTTTTTTTTCTTATATAAAGCCAAGCCTTATTTCCATATTCCGATATATTCATAGTTCATCTACAGTACTCAATATTTTTCAAAATCTTTCATTGTCCTTGACATGAAAACAAAGATTGAGAACCGCCGGTCTTTGGGACACACTTGAAAACGAGAACAATGGGTTGTGTGAGTGTGAGTGTGAGTGTGAGTGTGTGTGTGTGTGTGTGTGTGTGTGTGTGTGTGTGTGTGTGTGTGTGTGTGTGTGTGTGTGTGTGTGTGTGTGTGTGTGAGTGTGTGTGTGTGTGTGTGTGTGTGTGTGTGTGTGTGTGCGTGTGAGTTACCTGTCTTATTATGAATCCAGAAGAGCGTCTCCGTAGAAGTGCTGGTTGAATTCCCTAGAGTCAGAGACAGCGGGATCTGCCACACAGAGCTAGAAGGACACACAATTACAAACATACATAACCCATTAAAACCGGGAAAACATCATTTTAATTTTGTTTCTATTAAAACATTGCTGATATACAAGTCGTACGAGCACTGCGAGCTTGTATATCTACTAGTTTTGAAAATGTTTTGAAAAATCTTGAACATTTGAGAAGTACTGATTTAGAAGGCATCAAGTCTTAAATGGTTGAATACAATGACCTGCCACACAGAGCTAGGTCAGGGGTCTTCAACGTTTTTGTTCAAGCCAAGGACCACTTAGCTGAGAGAGAGATGAAGCAGGGACCCCCAACAACATTTTGTAAAAATTGCATTGCAGATTAAAGTTCTTCATAGATTTCATAGACAGCTTCATAGACTTGTTTGACAGCACTATTGTCAGTGTCAAATGTTTTTTTTGTGTACACATGATATTTTCTATCATGTTGGATTCAAGTTAATGTGTAAAAATGTGTTTGATGAAATGTGTTTGATGAAAAACCAAACATAATAATAATAATAAACTTTATTTATAAAGCGCTTTTCGAAACATGGTTACGAAGTGCTTTACAGTGGCAATCAAATACAGTACACCAAAAAGGATAAACATCCTACCATCTGACATCCTACCATCTGACTATTTAGGGGTGCAACAATTCAAACTAATAGATGTAATCCAATATAAAAATAGATAATAACTGTAATAATAATATTTTATACAAATTTAAATACAAAAATAATTAATAATAACATGTATCTATCCATATTTAGGGCATACCATTGTACGCAAAACACAAAAAAAGTGAAAATAGCTACAAGCTCATAGGTCTGTTCTTTCTTTTCAGACCTGACAACCTCCTACAATGGAGTATACATTTTAGGCTTAGTATAGTCTTCTGGGTCAAAAACAAGTCACGTTCATTGTTACTTAGTAACTCAAAGTTACTTGGTTTAATAACAGCAATATTATTATGGGCTGGCAGTGGCTCAGGAGTAGAGGTGAACCCCTAATTGCTTCCGATGAGCAGGTTGGTGCCTTGCATGGTTTCCTCTGCCATAGGTGTGTGAATGTGTGTGTGAATGGGTGAATGTAATGCACAATCATTGTAAAGCGCCTTGGATAAAGGCGATATAAATGCACTGGCTTCTTTTGGTTGTTTTAACTAGCAGTTACTTGTGGAAAATAATATTACAGTAACATATTACTGCCCACACAGAGTCCCTTCCTTAGTTGTGACACCAGGCTGAGGAGATCCATATTAAATTGACCCATAATTCATCATAAAATCCATTCTAGCACCCATGGCATGCAGAATGTCATCACTTAAGGATGTATGTCCTTTTCCCACTGAAGTGACATTGTGCGCCGAGTTATGATTATAGAAATGATTAATGGAGATGCTGTAGTGTACACAGACACATTAAATAGAGAGCTGTTGTTCCTTGAGAACCTTTGAAAAGCTGTTTAAGGAAACTGTGTGTCAATAAGCCCACGCTGTTGACATTCCCGTACAGCTTCACCAAATAATGAACAACAGATTACATCTAAATCATGTTGGTATAGGCCTCTCTGTATATCATCACTGTCCGGTGGAAACCTCATTTCCAAAGTGTTACTTTTCACGATTCAAATAAAATAAATGGCAAAGATTTTTTTAACTTTTGTGCGACACTGTAGTCAGGCCTGTCGAAATTATTACATAATCGTCTAATCGCATTTCTTTTTTTGCATAATTGTCATAATCGTTTTCATGTTGAAAAATGTTGACACATTTTCAAATATAAAATAAGCTGAAATAGCAGATCTACAAGCTTACAACTCGTCACGCTTATAGATCAGCTATTTCTGCAATTTGTATGTATAAAATTATTAAACATGTCAATAATGTATTTGTATTTGCCCTGTTAATGTTTCTTTTTTTTCATAATCTTTAATTGATTTAATTGCATTGAACATTGGAACATAATATGTTCCAATGTTCAATGCAATTAAATCAATTCAATCGTTAATCGCAATTATTTGAGTGACAATTAATCGTCAACTTAAATTTGGAATCGTGACAGCCCTAACTGTAGTATGGCATTAATTTACGGAAAAACTATAAAACTATATAAAAAAATTAAATTAAAAAAAATATGGAGATACAAGGTTTATTCCCGACAGCAACGATATGAGCTGTCTCTTAACAGCTTGCAGTTACACATTTCTGTATACCTGAGTCCAATGATTTTATGTCAAGTTATTTAAACAAAAAGGAAAAAAATCTTTATTGATATATAAGATATCAAATGACAGTGGTGGAACAAGTACTCAAATTCTTTACTTAAGTAAAAGTACCAATACTGCAATAAAGAAATACTCTGTTACAAGTAAAAGTCCAGAATTCCAAATTTACTTGCGTAAAAGTCCAAAAGTATAGCCTAGGTATAAAACAGGGCTAAAGTGATTAATGTATGTTTTATAATATAATAATTTATATCTGAAAAGTAACTAGTAACTAAAGTT
The DNA here is from genome assembly GCF_963280865.1 of Gymnoscopelus braueri. Lineage (NCBI taxonomy): Eukaryota > Metazoa > Chordata > Actinopteri > Myctophiformes > Myctophidae > Gymnoscopelus > Gymnoscopelus braueri. The sequence goes on along the minus strand of NC_137625.1, from coordinate 32,652,615 downwards.
TTCAAATCATTGTAGTGGAGTAAAAGTACAATATTTGCCTCTGAGATGTAGTGGAGTAGAAGTAAAAGTATAGGCAATTGGAAATACTCCAGTAAAGTAAAAGTACCTCAAAATTGTACTTAAGTACAGTACTTAAGTAAATGTACTTAGTTACTTTCCACCACTGTCAAATGAACACGTCAATAAAACACCTTGAACCTTGAAAATACTACAAGTACGTGTGGCCCTGTGCCATGTTTCTCACACAAGGTTTTGAAAAGCTAAGAGAAAAGTGCAAAAGACAAGCAGCTCTCTGACCCACTAGATATCTCTGACCTACTAGCTGGATAAAAAAAGAAAAAGAAAAGTTCATCGTGTAATAAAAGAATATTATCTGCACACCATGTAGCTCCCGTTTGCAAAGATTAATTGCGACGCTGCGTTCACACTGGCAGCTACAAAAGATACAAAAAAAAACTACAAAGTGACACTGTATCTGTCGCTAAGTGTTGATCAACCAGTGGTGTAAAGTAACTAAATACATTTACTCAGGTACTGTACTGAAGTACAATTTTGGGGTATTTTTTTACTTTACTGGAGTATTTCCAATTTTCAATAATTTTACTTCTACTCCACTACATCTCAGAGGCAAATATTGTACTTACATACATGTCGCATCGCGACACATTGTGAGCTTGTAGATGTGTTATTTTAAAAAGCTTGTTATACATTTGAAAACTTGAAATGGGGCATTCTGCATAATACTTAGTACTTCTACTTTTGTACTTTAAGTACATTTTGATGCCAATACTTTTATACTTTTACTCAAGTACATTTTGAATTCAAGTATTGATACTTTTACTTAAGTAAAACATTTGAGTACTTTTTTACACAACTGCAACTTGGATTGTAGCTTTATAGATTTTGTAGCAGACGCAAACGTCAGATGTAGCTTTTGTAGCTTCATGTCGCTGGCTTCCATTGGAAATGAAAGGTAGACTGTAGCTTTGTATCCGCCGGTGTGAACGCGGCATAAGATCGAGCGTGACATTTCCAGCCCCACGGCTCAGAAGTATGAGGCAGAGCCCTGGTGATCGAAAAACATCACTCGCCTTGTTAATAAATCTTTGCAAACGGGAACTTATACCTGGTGTGTCGAGTTTATTTTTCCTCGCTTGTTTTAGAAAAGCTCCCTGCTTTGTCGGCTTGGTGCTCATGCAGCGCTGCTCAATGCCATTCATTCATAGGTGGGGGAGGAGAACAGAACACCTGCACGGGGAGTTGGAACTGACGTCCATTCCCACCACAAATCTCACTTTGCATCTAAAAGCACCTCAATAAGTGGCCTCCCGGTACCTTTTATCAGCGGCTTAATAGACTATCCTTCATCACACACTCATGCACGCATGTACACACGCACGCACGAACACACAGGTTAGTAGCCTATTACTATACTTGTGAGGACATCAACGTTTTAGGAAGCAGATTTTGTGAGTGCCATTTTTACCATTTTTGGGGCATTTCTACACCCTCTAAAGCCAAGAATACATTACATTACAGTACAGTCATTTAGCAGACGCTTTCATCCAAAGCGACTTACAATAAGTGCATTCAACATAGGTAGGCAAGAAAACTACTAATCACCAGAAGTCTTAAGTGCATTCTCTTCTAAAACAAGCAACTAAGAGCTAAATTTGGCTAAAGTTTAAAGTGCAATATATCAGCTACCTACTTTCTTAAACAGATGATACAAATAGGAAAATCAAAGGAGCAAGAGCTAAAACAAATAAGTGTATCGAATAAACAAGATCCGATAAAACAAGAGCTCGTACAAATAATTGTGTTTATTGTTTCCTGAAGATAAATAGCCAATCTACAAGCTCACAACGTGTCACGCTGCGAAGCGCTGTGAGCTTGTAGATCTGCTATTTTTGGTGCGTGCCACCAGCGCGCGACTAAGTATAAATCGGGCACAAATCCATAACTCCAATAATAGAACAACCATTTATCTTGTGAGAACCAGGAAGATTGTCCTCACAATGTTTATTTCTCAAATCCTTCTATACTTGTGGGGAAACAAGCAGTAATACAAGCATGCGCATGCATGCACGCACGCACGCACGCGCACAAACACACACACACACACACACACACACACACACACACACAACCACACACACACACACACACACACACACACACACACACACACACACACACACGCTACAGCTGTGATTTGTTTTACCAGTGTACAAAATGTTTTGGTATATAAATTCAAATTGCAGCAAAGCAAAGGACTTTAGTGCTGTGAGGAGGGCTCTGCACAGACAGAGATGTGACCTGACTTGAAAACGCACACAAACACAAAAGGCAAAGCGCATCCAGCGCTGAAACTCAGGGTGGAAACCTTGTATGTATAGGTATAGGGTGTTTAAACCATTAAAGGGATAGTTCACCCAACAAAAACAACAATTTCTATCAATTAGTCACCCCATGGAGACTTGAATTCATGGATATTTTTTTTCCTTTGTCGTATTCCTAAGCCAGTAATTTGAACCGCTGCCAGTTAGGCAGCGGTTCCGGTAGGAGACACAAGAGAGGCTCTTTGTGTCTCCTACCGGAACCGCTGCCAGTCATGAAATTGTTGGCTTAGGAATGCGACAAAAACAAAAAAATATCCATGAATTCAAGTCTCCATGGGGTGACTAATTGATAGAAAAAAATTTCATTTTTAGGGGTGAACTATCCCTTTAAGACCGGGTGCATCTGTGTTATTTTAGATTTCTTTGGCTATTCAAAAATAGCAGATATACAAGCTCATAGCGCTGCACCGAGTGCTGCGTTATTAGCTTGTAGATCTGCAATATTTTGAAAAATCGTGAAAATATGTGCAAATCTTTATTTGCACATTTCTTTTTTAAAGCGAACATTTGTAACTCAAATCTTTGCTTCTGGGGGTCCATGGAACAAAATATATTTATATGGGAGTCGGCGGCCAAATACATATCATTTTGGGGGTCCTTGACTTTGAGAACCGCTGATATAGATACATATTTTTACAGAAACCTGTAAACCAGGATTTAGAAAACATGTAGATACGTTCCCGGATTGAATGGACGGAGGACTCAACTTATAGTTATAATCAAATCAACTGTGCTCACATGAATAGTTTATGACTGGTTATTGGAATGATCATGTTTACCTTTGATAAGTTAATATATTGGGTCTGATTTGGATTATAATGATGTATTATTATTATTTATTTTTTTGTTGACTGTCTTTTTAATTAGTGTTTCTATTAGAAAAGCCTCCTGTAGACAGGTGTTGGATATTAGCACTCAACCTTTTTAGGCGGTGACCTCCCCCCCCCAAAACAATCATATTTGAACCGGGAACCCCTCTCCTTGACAAGCACTTGGAATTGTAGGAGTTGAGGCATTCAATTTTGTTTGACTCAGTTCCACAGATAAATATTGTGAAAATGTTGTGAGCTTGTAGATCAGCTATGTTCATAATTTGTGTCTCTTTCCTATATGATTTGACAATTTGGCCAATGTTTGACCAGTTTTTATAGTATAGTTTGTTGATTACTTTTGATGCAGTCATGGTATTTTTTCTTCACTTACCCTCTTTTTTTTTATTAAAAAGGCCTTAAAAGTCCTTAAATTGTCACTTTACAGTAATCAGGGTATCCCCCAAAAATCATGTGGGGACCCCCCTGGTTGTCCCGACCCACAGGTTGAGAACCACTGCTATAACGCTTAAACAATTCCATGTCAAATAAAATAAACATAACGTAACATAACATGTCCAAGTCCGTTATACTTTCCAGGAAACTGGGAAAAAAAAGAACCTGTGTTCCAATGGATCCAATGTATGTATTATTTAGTCACTTGTTATTGCTTTTCATTGGTTTAATATTCATAAAACACACTTGACCACTTTCGCTGTCACCATAAAAAATAAATGCAAAAATAGCGGACTTGGCAAATCTGCAAGCTCACAACGTGTCCCGTCGCAACGTGTTGTGAGCTTGCAGATCGGCTACTTTGGCTACTTAACCCTTAAGACCTGAAGCCAATTCTACAAATGTCTTCTAAATCATTCATTCATCATCGTATTCTGAATCAGTGGTGCTCAAAGTATGAATTTGGCCGTCGACCCCCATCTCAAAATATTTTGTTCCAGGGACCAAAGCAAAGATTTGTGTTAAAGATGCTTTAAAAGAAAATATATATTGAAAGATTTGCACACATTTTCACGATTTTTCAAAAATAGCAGATCTACAAGCTCACTCGGTGCCACGCTATGAGCTTGTATATCTGCTATTTTTGAATAGTCAAAGTGTAAAATAATGCTTTTTAGCTCAAATCTAAAAATGACATAGATGCGTTCCAGGTCTTAATGTGTTATGTGTGACACTCTTTGTACGACGGAGTGGGACATTCATTTACCAAAAAAAATTATAAAGTTGAAATACGGAGATACAAGATTTCTGGTGGCCGGGCAGCAAACCTAGCAAATGTTTGTCTGGAGAATTATGCAGCTCACACTGTCGCTGGGTCTAAAGGCATCATCCTCCATCACAACAAATACTTCATAATATATCTGTATTCATGTGCAGAGTGGGTTTGTACTGAAGGGAATATCAATGTATCAATGGGGCAGAAACCTCAGCTCTTAACTCCTGATTTCAACTATTTACAAGAGTTTGTTACTCAGTTTTTGGACATAAGGTCTAGCGACGATATCTGGCTTCCGTACAGTTTTTTTTTTTGTATATAGCTCTCAGTTAAATGGAGAGCCAGTACAAACACTCTCTCACAGTGTAAGATGTGAGTGCACCCTTTCAACCCTGCTGGTTCAATAGACACGTCTAGACGCTGATGTGAACGCCTGGAGGTGATGAAAACAGTGACAGTAACATGTATATCTTCTATCTTCATCTTCTATCCACTTAACCAATTGAACCTCACACAACTTGAACCCCAAGCGTGCCGATTCTGGAGGGGGGAGCATTCAGCAAAAAAAGATAGCAGATCTCCAAACCCCAAATGTGTCACAACGTGACTAGGGGGCTGTTTTGTGCTGTTTTGAAGTGTCAAAAGTGTGAGGTGTGAATATTTGTACATGGCTAATGACCGAAATAAACTGTTACTTTCCACACCTTATGTCCTGAATTGCTACAACACTAGCAGCACCAGTGTGGTTTGGAGATGTGATCCAATTCTTAAAATGTACTCTGCTGTTTTCTCCAGCAGTTCAGAAATCACACTCTACTTTCTTTTTGTGTGTGTGTGTGTATAGACGAATCCACAGAGCGGCAATCATAACTGCGGTGTCAAGCGAGTGCCGCTCCGCACCGCGACACCGCAGCTACACGCATTCGCTCTGTGGATTCGTCTATTAGGCTACACATTTTTACAATTGGATAATGTAAGAACGACTTCCTCAACAAGGATAGATGAACATTAACGCATTAAGACCGGGAACGCATCTGTGTCATTTTTTTATTTGAGCTAAAACTGTTACACTTTGGCTATTCAAAAATAGCAGATATACAAGCACAATTGTGAAAACGTATGCAAATCTGTGAATATATATATATATATATATATATATATATATATATATATATATATATATATTCTTTTAAAGCGAACATTTTTAACTCAAATCTTTGCTTCTGGGGGGGGGGGGGTCCCTGGAACCATATATTTTGAGATGGGGGTTCCGTGGCCAAATACATATAATTATGGGGGTCCTTGACAATTATAAAAAAGTTTGAGAAACACTGATATAGCAACATATTATTATTATTTTTTTTTTAACTGTTGGGATTTAGAAGACATTTGTAGAATCGGCTTCAGGTCTTAATGAGTTCAAATGTAAAAAAATGAATACCATTATTAATTTAATAATGTTTTAGCCAAAGCAACAGTGAGCCACTGGAGAGGGGCTACAGAGCCACATGTGGCTCTGTAGAGCCTATACAGTACATATCCCTGGTATAGATCGAAACGCTTGCAGTTGTAGTACAGTTGCAACCGTTTCACTAAGACTAGATTAGGTTTAACCACTTAAACCAGACCAAAAAGGTGTAGGCTGAAACCTTAGTTTATAGTGTCTAGCCTATACCCTTCTTACTTTAAATGAGCTATATAAAACAGAAAGCTGTTGACATACAGTGAGTGAATACATGAAAGCACATATGAGTGCATGCTTGTGTAGACCTAATGATGATAGGCTAATTTAGACTTAATACGCTGCGTTACCTTCATATTAGGTTCCAGCAAAATTGCTCTTTTTCATAAAGGTTGCCTAAAACTGTTGGGACATTTGCCAAACAAATAGCTGATCTACAAGCTCACAGTACAGTGCAGTACAGTACAGTACAGTACAGTACAGTACAGTACAGTACAGTACAGTACACATTCGATATGCCTAAACTATGAAAAAGCTGTTAAGGCAGCTGACCTACAGTATGATTTGCTGAAATTACAAAAACTTGAATCAAAATGAAATCTCTCTCTCTCTCTCTCTCTCTCTCTCTCTCTCTCTCTCTCTCTCTCTCTCTCTCTCTCTCTCTCTCTCTCTCTCTCTCTCTCTCTCTCTCTCTCTCTCTCTCTCTCTCTCTCTCTCTCTCTCTCTCACACACACACACACACACACACACACACACACACACACACACACACCCTCCCATATGATGTAATAACTGCCCTTAGGTCCACAGTGACACATTTTCATAAAGATAAGTTCAAACTCTTATCTTTATTGGTTGCAGCCTTATACTTAAAAGTTCACTTTGGGAGCAATTTATTAAAAGCAGCAGAGCCGGTGTGGGTGAGATGCTGACCACCACAAAAAACTAGAAGAGACCAATGCTACACACGCATATATAAACACGCATTAACCGTTTAAACCCATACATGTGTTGACCGACAGTGGTAGAAAGTAACTATGTGCATTTACTCAAGTACTCTACGGACAACTTCACCCAATACTGCAATGCAGAAATACTCTGTTACAAGTAAAAGTCCAGAATTAAAACAAACTCGAGTAAAAGTACAAAAGTACTGGTATCACAATGTACTTAAAGTACCAAAAATGTTTTTTTTAAATAGTTTGAAAATAGCTGATCTACAATCGTCTCATGATGCGTTGCATCACGACACATTGTGATCTTGTAGATCGGCTATTTTCAAATGGCCAAAATATATAAAGGGCTGAAGTGGTTATTGTATGTTTTGTAATAATAATCAAAATCTACAAAGTAACTAAAGTTTTCAAATAATTGTAGTGGAGTAGACGTACAATATTTGCCTCTGAGATGTAGTGGAGCAGAAGTAAAAGTACTGACAATTGGAAATACTCCAGTAAAGTAAAAGTTCCTCAAAAATGTACTTAAAGGGGAATACCACTCATTTTCAACATTTAACACATGGGGTGCCAAAACCGTATATAAACGGTTTTGCAAAAGGTGCAAAAAGTTACGCAGATTGCCAAAACCGTATTGAAACGGTTTTGCTGCCTTTTAGTTTTTTTTCGTTTTTTTCCACACGGGAGGGGCTGGAGCAGCTCTGGGAGTACCCATTGTGATCCTGAGAAGGATAGGCCAAATGGATCACCGGAAAAAAAAACATGGCTCCCCATCCGCTTCCTGTCTATTTCCTTCTTTAAAACGTCTGTATCTCCGAATCTGTTTCGGGTGGGGAAAACCGGTCATGCGCCATGCGCGATCCCCCCCCCCGTTGTAACTCGCGAGTGAAATGTTATCGTTCCAGGATGTAGCCAGGGTCCTCGCGCTACATGAGTGGATGCTTTTTTTACGTGGATTTGCTCGTCGTGGAGTCTAGAGCTTTAAACAGCAAAGCGCAGTCAATGGGGAGAATGCTGGCACCCACGGTAAGTTGTTATTAAAAAATCCCGGCACCCAATGTGTTAACCATGTCATAATATACCTTAGAGCTGTTGTGTATAAATAAGAAAAAAAGTCTCCCCCCCTTCTATGTTGCCTAGAACTGGACAATTGACTGAATCAGTGACATACGGAAGGTGCACTTTGGCCCTGCCTCATTCATTAGAATGGGGAATCTCACTTCCAGCTGAAACAGTGCGACGTGTAGTAGTTTATAATGGCATATGGTTATATATTACATTTCACAAGACATTGTACTTGTAGATAATAGAAATTAATTGGCTGAAAATGCTTTAACAAGTCTTAACTTTATATTAAAGTCGCACTGTTTCAGCTGGAAGTGAAATTCACCATTATAAGGTATATTATGACATGGTTCAATGTTGAAAATGTGTGGTATTCCCCTTTAAGTACTGTACTTGAGTAAATGCACTTAGTTACTTTACACCTCTGCCTACCATGCAGTAACATAATTGGCAGGCAGGTAATCATTTCAAACAAGGTTTTTTTTGTTTAATTTTTTTTATAATGCTAGAACAATTGCTTCTATTATATCGTTTCTATCAGCTTGGATTCCCCATTGGAAATGAAGGCAATGTGAAAAATAATGAGAACGCTGCAGTTCTCATTATTGGCCTAGTACGTGTCGCTATTTCCCCTTCTGCTGGTTGCAGAATCATTTTCATTCCATTAAAGTCTATGGTTGTTTTACCAGCCTTTACACTTGGTTTTATTACATGTTCATACTTAATGTTTTCAGTCGCTAGTTTGAAAGTCGTCTTTTAAGCTACAGTATGCGTTTTTGTGAATTATGCTCCAATTAAATACAACATTTATTACAAAGAATTAAGGGTAGGCTATGCTTCCACTGATTCTACTGAAAGAAAACGCAACCTCACTCCCCTTCCACCCAATAGCAATAGATTATTCGCAGCCGCAAATCCAAGATGGTGGATTTGAAATTGTTGAACAGGCTACAAGCTTCAAAACGGGTCTGTAGAAACCGTCACGTCTCCTTTTTTACAGTCTATCTATGGTGTGTGTGTGTGTGTGTGTGTGTGTGTGTGTGTGTGTGTGTGTGTGTGTGTGTGTGTGTGTGTGTGTGTGTGTGTGCGTGTGCGTGTGCGTGTGCGTGTACTTGTGTAATTTTGGCACAATACAGACAACACCTACTGGCAGCCAGCAGGTGTTGTCTGTATTGTGCCAAAATTCTGGTTCAATATTGACGCTTTCTGTTGCAATGCAGTAACATAAACATGCTTTGCCACTGCGTCTGTCTGTCTGTCTGTCTGTCTGTCTGTCTGTCTGTCTGTCTGTCTGTCTGTCTGTCTGTCTGTCTGTCTGTCTCTCTCTCTCTAGCAGTACACGAGACACAAGGCAGTGGCTGCATTTAGATCCCATTGATGATTAGATTAGGCTGAGATGTGATTGCCGCTGTGACACAACGTGCCTGCCTCCGTTCCACAAGAACACTTCACAACGAAGGTGGGAAAAAAAAAAGCCACTGCAGCTGGACTTTTTGCTGGGAATCAGACCAGTTCCCCATTCATTCTACATTCACAGAAACCAACCATCAAAATCTAGAATCTTACACATCAGCAAACTCTCCTCCAATGACCTATATGCTCTCTCTCTCTCTCTCTCTCTCTCTCTCTCTCTCTCTCTCTCTCTCTCTCTCGTCACCCCCGCCCGCCCACCCCCCCTCAAGGCTCATTATTAACAGCTGTGTCTTTTCCAACTCAGTGACTGAAAACGAACACAATTAGATCGTCTTTTTAAAGGGCTCCCTTGTCAAATTGGAGATGCACCTGGTGACCCTTTCCTCCATTATGCACAGACACAGGTCTTCTGAATCTCCCTCTTGTACGTTTTACTGAACTACAATGATTTAAAAACTTCCCTTTATGGGCTACTTTGCAGAACATTGACATTTCGATTATACTTGTGTTCTTTTACCAAATGTGTATCAACCATTTAAGCCCTATTTTAATCTTTGTCTATTTGAAAATAACCAATCTCACAAGATTTTGGCAAATTCGGAAAAATGTGACTTTGAAGCTACTTTCAAACTACTGCTATATGTGACCAAGTGGTAGCCTGGTTCCAGACCATAGACCCCGCCCACTCTCTGAGTGGACTGCCTCTCTTGGTCTGATGTTGTAATGTGAACCTAGGATTTATTCGGTACGAAAATGTATTGTCCAATGAGAGACGGATGTGGGGGTGGGGATCCCTTGTGATTGGGTTTAGGGAAATTCTACACCAATTCTAATTGAAATTGGGGCAAACTCAAACGAGAGTGAAGTTTTAACCACTATATTGGTGGAAAAAGTACTCGCATTTTTTACTTCAGTAAAAGTAGCAATTCTGCAATATAGAAATACTCTGTTACAAAAATAATAATTATTTTAAAAAAAATAAAAAACTACAAAATAACTAGTAACTAAAGTTTTCAAATAATTGTAGTGGGGTAAAAGTACAATATTTGCCTTGTGGAATAGAAGTAAAAGTACTGACCACTGGAAATACTCCAGTAAAGTAAAAGTACCTCAACATTGTACTTAAGTACAGTACTTGAGTAAATGTACTTAGTTACTTTACACCACTGTTAACCACTTAAACCCTCTAGTCTATAGAGAACCGGACTTGACCACTTTCTTCCGCGTAGATCTGCTATTTTTGCCGAATGTTCCCCCCAGAATGTGGAGTTAAAGTGCCTCATCTGTAAACAACATGTAAACAAAGGCACCCTCCATAGTACATTGCACATTCTGTGCGCTGTCGGGCAGAAACCTTATGCTCTATCTTCAGATTTCAACTTTTTTCTTGAAATGCCCTACTTTGTAATACAACAGAGTCACGCACAAGTAGAGAAAGTATAGATTGCTCACAGCTCACAGCTGTAAATCGTCTATTTTTCGGTATTTCTAAAAGCTGTTGAAAGTGAAACCGGTTAGGTGTGTCTCTGGGTTTTATGAATATTGAACGGATGAAAAGTATTATCCCGTTAAGACCGGGAAAGCATCTGTGTGTCATTTTAGATTTGTAGATCTGCTATTTTTGCAAAGAAATTCTGAAAATGTGTGCAAATCTTTGAATACCATTATCTGTAAGGGACCAGTCGAAGTTTACAGAAGGGGGTCCCTGGAGGAAAATAGGGGAGGGTCATGCCTTTCTAATTTTAGTCCAAGGGAGGGTAGGCAAATTTGACTTTGAATCCAAGGGAGGGTCATGGAATTTTGAATTGATAGAATAGTCAGTTTTTTATATTCCTTTTTAGTACAGCAGAAAAGTGGTCAATGACCCCTCTCTATTTCAGAGGATACAAAGGATTCAAATGAAGTACACCTTGGTCTATTTAGAATCAATGACGGTCGTTAACAAGCCATCAATGCACAGCCAGTGTGAACCAGAGATATATATAAAGGCTAGATGGCTCAAGGGGGCGGCGCAAGCGTAGCTCAACCGCGGCCATCTTGAAACAGTCATTCATAACATTATGTCTATGGTGCATATACTTTGAAATAACCATAGCGTGCTCAATTTTCATCCGATTTTCAAACGGTTTGGTGTGTTGTAAACACAAAAGATAGTTATGATACTGAATACTTATAATTATAATCATGTTTTTTTTTTAATATATAATTGTAAGTATGCAGTATCATAACTACATCTTTGTGGCAACGTCATCTAGTCATCTAGCCTTTATATATATCTATGGTGTGAACGACCCAGTCAAATATATCAGCGTCTTAACGATGGTGGTTGAACAATTAAGCAAAACTTCAACAGGCGTTAGGCATATTGGAGAGATGCATTATCCCATTTTCCAACACAGAGATATCCTCTTTTAAGTGTGTTTTTGTTGCTCATAGAATTGGCTCTATGCACAGCAGCCATATTATCACTTCATTCACAGGTGTTACCAATGATACTAATGAAGGCTCTGTTCCATTTAGTGTAGCACAGTGGTTCTCAGACTTTTTCATTTGCATGACCCCCATAACTCTCAGAGTGTACAAATGGAACCAAATGGACCCTTACGGGTCCATTTGGTTCCATTTGTACACTCTCAGAGTTGCACACCCGTAAGGGGCCACTTGGAAACCCCATAAGCCAGGAACCATGAGGGTCCCTGGACCAACATTTTAGACCCACTGGTGTAGCAGAGTGTTTCCAGTGGCAGTGAGCCAACTGCACACTATCAGCACCCTGACTCTGTTTGACCAGAATGGAACAGAGCCTTCATTAGTATCATTGGCAAAACCTGTGAATGTCTTCACAATATGGCAGCCTATTACATACACCAGGTAGGTTACAATGACCAATTTATAACTGGATATTCATAATCATATGGACAGTTGTGTATAGATGCCAGCCTAGCTCCACAAATAAAACCAGAATAATCATGCCATAATTGATAGCCTAATTTGTTTTATGTAGGCAACAGTGTAGTCACTGTAGTTAATAATTAAAAGGGCAGATTGACAAAAAGTTGTAAACTACTGGTTACCAAATACTCAACTTTCTTCAATCTGACCAGGATTCAATGGGTTTCCCACATGTAAGTTGAGAACACTATCCATTCTGCTACCACTACTACAGACACTACACTGTGCATTTAGCAAGACTGACTACAGTAATGTTCTAATCAATGTGGAAAGCAAAACATCGGACATATTATCAGTTTTAAATGTCATGTTGTATTTGATGGGGAGGGTTAGGGTTGTCAAGATTTCACGATACGATACATGTGGGCATATGATATTGATATGATACATTATTAATGTTCTTTTCTCATGTATCATCAACATTGGCCATCATCTTTAGTTTAAAATAACTTTAAAAAACAATTACAAAGTGCTTTGTAGGCCTACACAGAAATACATACATTTGTGCAAGCTTAAGGGAGAAGTGAAGTTCTCACTTACTATAAACCCATTGTTTCAGAGGACAGATAGACACTAATATAACAAATATATTATAAAATAACACTGCATAACTATAAGTTCCACAAACCTCATATTTTTGTCATAATGGACTTTACCAACCAAGTGCAGCCTAGTTATTTCCAACAGCTCAAAAAAAAAATCTATAATACCAGATACAGTATAATAGTACCATATAAACAATCTTAGATTAGATGTAGGCCTATTTGAGAGTGCAGAGGCATAATTGCTTTGATGCATGTCACATTAACGAGCGTCAACGAGCATCAGCTGACACACAACACCACCCCTCTGCAATGCTTTAAACTGAAAGTGATTGGAGTCTGTTTCATTTCTCTCCAAAATACCTTGAATATGATGGAAGACATGATTAATATTTACTGTGATTATGATAAGCTTTACATTTCATATCATACACCATACAGTAAGAACTCCTATAACTTTCACCGGCAAAAAAAATAAAATAATTTTAATTAATTTTATTTTGTATTTTTTTTACAATACAGTATGACATCATGACACCTATCGTCACATTTTAATACCACGATAGGCTGTATCGTGGGACAATATGTCGTGACACTCCTAGGCGGGGAGGGTTAATCTTATTTTTTTATCATTTGGGGAGGGTCATTGATTTTTTTTTAGTCAAAGGGAGGGTCATGGCATTTTAGATCGAGGTTCATACATTTTCTCCAGGGGTACCCTTCTTTAAAAATCGACCTGTCCCTAACTCAAATCTTTGCTTCTGGGTGTCCCTGGAACAAAATACCGTTTTGGGGGTCCTTGACATGAAAAGAGTTTGAGAACCGCTGATTATAGCAACATACTGTAGGATTTAGAAGACATTTGTAGAATCCCCAAGAAGCAAAGATTTGAGTTAAAGACGGGGTGCCGTGATTTTCAGTGATCCCCCCCCCCCCCCCCGTAAAACATAATCATCAGGTATTATGGTTATACTAGGAGGAAGATTTTTTTCAAAAAAGTGTACAGAAAGTGTTAAAATTATGTTTTTATGTGGACACACCTTCAGTTCATTAAGTATACCTGGTTCTCACCTTAGCACCTCCTCCACCACCTTAGCACCACCCACCTGTTCTAGTTCCTCCTCCTCCTCATGCCCACACCTGCTGTGTTATGATAATGAGGGGGAGGGTATAATTTTACTGTGTCATTAAAGTGCTGTTTTTCTATTGGCACGTTTGACCCTCAAGGTTTCAGCCTCCAGGAAGAAACTCAAAATAGTCAGAGAAGACATAAAACACCATAAAAACACCACCAGGGGGCTTGATGAAGTTCTATCAACCTCATAGACACATGCAAAACAGAAAAAGTGCAAAACCATGGCACCACCTCTTTAAAAATGTTAAAAATATATTCAAAGATTTTGGACAAACACAAATGTTCACGATAAAAAATAAATAAATAGCAGATCTACAAGCTCGTGGCACTTTGAGCTTGTAGATCTGCTATTTTTGAATAGCCCAAAGTATAAAATAATGGTTATAGCTAAACATCTAAAATGACACAGTATGCATTCCCGGTCTTAATGGCTTAAATAGAGCTATAGTGACTAAATGATAACTTCATTGGATCCATCGGAACACTGGTTCTTTTTTCGGTTTCCTGAAAAGCAACGGTTTTGTACAAACAAGGTTTCTACTTGACAGTGACGATTTGTTATTGTATAGCATTTTTGTTTCGTATCGTAATAATGTTATTTTTCTTCTTCTTTTCCCTGCTGTTTCTATTGTTATTTTAATGCTATTCTTGTTGGGTTTCTTGTTGTGTGGTTGTTATGGAGGAGCCTGTCGTCTCACATCCATGCTGCGTATAATGAGATGTAAAAATAGAGAGTGTTGAGTGTTGTGTGGAGGAGAGAAGAACATGATCCATGTGTGGAGCGGTGGAAAGTAACTACAGTAAGTACATGTACTCAAGTAATGTACTTGAGTACATATTTCATGTATTGTTACTTTACTGGAGTATTTCCTTTTTTTCTTTTTCTTTTTTACTTTTACTTCTACTCCACTGCATCTCAGAGGCAAATATTGTACTACAATTACTTGAAAACTCTAGTTACTAGTTACTTTGTAGATTGGGATTATTATTACAAAACATACAGTAACCACCTCAGCCCTATATACATTTAGGCCATTTGAAAATAGCCGATCTACAAGCTCAAAACGCGTCGCAAAGCGACGCGTTGTGAGCTTGAAGATCTGATTTTTTCAAATATTTGTATACATTTTAGACGTATGATAACTTGTGAAACGGGACATTCTGCATAATGAGTACCTCTACTTTTGGTAGGCCTACTTCAAGTATATTTTGATGCCAATACTTTTGTACTTTTACGCAAGTACATTTTGAATACCAGATTTTTAACAGAGTGTTTCTACATTGCAGTATTGATACTTTTACTTAAGTAAAAAAATTGAGTACTTTTTCCACCACTGTCTACTGATGATGCAAGATATTGTGTGAAGATTCATACACTGCACGCACGCACGCACGCACGCACGCACCGCGCGCGCACGCACGCACGCACGCACGCACGCACGCACGCACGCACGCACGCACGCACGCACGCACGCACGCACGCATATTTTAGGACAGCATTGACTGTAATAGCTGAAAATTGCAGAAAAAATGCTGATCTACAAGCCTGTAGATTGGCAATTTTTTCAGTGTGACATCGCCACACAACTACGTTTAAAATAGGGTAAACTAGTCTGTAATACTAACCCCTAAACCTAACCTCTAAATACCTCAAATCTTAACCACAACCTGCAAGAATCTTTTCATTTCTTCAGCGTAAACCTCAGAAAATAACGATGAAACAACAACATTTCTTGTGAGGTGGTCCTCACAGTGTCTATTTCTGAAGTGTTACAATACAATACAAGTACACACACACAGACACACGCACGCACGCACACGTGTGTGTGTGTGTGTGAGTGTGCGTGTGAGTGTGCGTAGGCGTGTGCATATACATGTGCATGTGCGTGTGCGTGTGCATGTGCATGTGCCTGCGTGTTTGTGCCTGCGTGTTTGTGTTTGTGTGTGCGTGCGTGCGTGTGTGCGTGCGTGCGTGCGTGCATGCGTCTTTACCACCTGGTGAGCAGGGCATCATAATTAGCTTCAGTGTAATTTGCCAATCCCATAATAGCCGTATGTCGCCGGGGGCGACTGGGAAATCAATATTCCGCCTAGCAACTGCAGTTTTCATCTGATATTTATATCAAAATGATTGACAGGCAAGAAATTCTATTACACACACACACACACACACACACACACACACACACACACACACACACACACACACACACACACACACACACACACACACACATACACATACAATGCGCACACACGCACGCAAGTTCCTTAGTCATTTAGTCAGTAGAAATAACCCTACCACAAAGATGGAGAGAGAGAAAACACAAAGTCAGGGAGGGAGGGAGAGAGAGATAGAGAGAGAGAGATGGAGAGAAAGAGAGAGGGAGAGGGAGAGAGGGAGAAGGAGAGAGAGATGGAGGGAAAGAGAGAGGGAGAGGGAGAGAGAGCGAGAGACAGAGACAGAGCGAGAGACAGAGCGAGAGACAGAGACAGAGACAGAGACAGAGACAGAGACAGAGAGAGAGCATAAAAAGACAAAGACAGATAATCTATGAATTATGATGCTAGGTTTGAGCCTGATCACACCTCCATTATGTCAAATAAACAAAATACACAATATGTGAAATATCGCCTTTGACGCTGATCAGTCCAGCGGTGTGTGAGAGACAGACAGACAGACAGACTGACAGACAGACAGACAGACAGACAGACAGACAGACACAGACAGACAGACAGACAGACAGACAGACAGACAGACAGACAGACAGACAGACAGACAGACAGACAGACAGACAGACAGACAGACAGACAGACAGACAGACAGACCCATTGCAGACAGCTGGCCTCCTACAGAGCCATGTCGTGTAAAGAGAAAGACAGGAAAATAAGTAGAGAGCACAAACCGAGAGAAAGAGCCGAAGGTACAGAAACACCTGTGCCCTTCCAAAGCACCTCTATTAAACCACCAGGAAAAAGTTAATTTAAAAAACACAAAACAGAATTTCACCAACGCTGATCGTTGTCTGCAAATGAAAAACAGCATAACCGGGGGGGGGGGGGGGCGGCCTGGGAGGCCTAGTGGTAAAGTGTTTTAATTCAAACCTCTAGGGGTTTGAATCCCTCGCGGTGCATGCAGCTCGGCCGAGCGGCGAAGCGTCTATACAGACACAATTGTTCGTGGAGTGAAGCCGGGAGTGAAGCCGATGATATTTGTCACCGCACGTACTCCTATGGTCTGGGGGACGCTAATCTCTCAAGTACAGATTCCGAGCTGCGCTACTGCATCTGTCGGGGGGCGGGGGGGGGGTTCAGAACGTGTGAACATTGGCCTACAAGTGGGCAAGGAAGCAAGCCGCGCTTTACCCAATCAAATGTAGTGGGCGGGATTTACATCCCTGCGTTCGCTTTCTAATGGGTTCCCACTTGAAACAAACCCAAACTCATTCAACAATGGCGTCCTCGGAGCCGACAACACCACGGAAGGTTTGTAACATTTTAACGTGTTCTTACATTGTAGAAACAAGTGGGCTTATAACCAAAACGATGTTCCATGGGAGAAATGTTGTCAGTGGGAATGAAAACATAGGAGCCCCCCGGAAGAGTAGGGCTGAGGGCAGACCAAACGGGCCAACTTCCTGTTATCAACATTCTATTGGGCGGTCCCCCCAGAGTCAAATTCAAAACAGCAGAGGGCGCTGTCTTTTCCTTTTTTTGACAATGGGTTCTCAGATTGGGGGGACGCAGCCTGTCAGTGGGGAATGTTGAACGGGAGGAGTAGGACGGAGGCACTACGGTACATCCTCCCGGTGGGGGCCCCTAACTGGCAGGTGAGCCAGTAAGGTTATACAACAGCGGTGGCAAACGGTGGGAATTAATTGGCAAAAAAAAGAACAATTGTGTGAAGTAACACAAAAGAGAAACAACTTAACTAAAACGAAATCACCTCTATTGAGGGCGCTCAGAAATAATACATCACACAAAGAAAAAAAAAAAAAACCTACACTGATCAATGGCTACAAAAGAGAAACCCATTAAACAAAGGCAAAAACTAAAACAATCTGTGGAAGGAATCGAGAAAGAAAAAGTACAAATTCTCCCTTCTCCTCCTGCAAAGAAACACAGCAGCACCACCCCACAATGCCTGTGTGGCACACCGTTGTGTGCTTGTACATC
This sequence comes from Gymnoscopelus braueri, assembly GCF_963280865.1. NCBI lineage: Eukaryota > Metazoa > Chordata > Actinopteri > Myctophiformes > Myctophidae > Gymnoscopelus > Gymnoscopelus braueri. The sequence continues at coordinate 32,634,471 of NC_137625.1, read as the reverse complement.
TGCTGTTTTCCGTTGTGCCACACCGCCACACAACCGAGCATAGACCAGGCTTAATCCATTAAAGACCGGGAAAGCATTTGTCATTTTAGATTCTAACAACTTTAACCATTATCTTATACTTTGGGCTATTCAAAAATATCAGATATACAAGCTCATAGCTATGAGCTTGTAGATCTGCTATTTTTTTTAAATCGTGCAAATCTTTGAATATATATATTTTTTAAGACGAACATTTGTAACTCAAATCTTTGCTTCATGGGGGTTCCTGGAACAACATATTTTGAGATGGGGGTCCGCGGCCAAATACATATCATTTTGGGGGTCCTTGACATGAAAAAGTTTGAGAACCACTGATATTATAGCAGCACAAGTTAAAAAAATATGTACTGATTTAGAAGACATTTGAAGAATCCCCAGAAGCAAAGATTTGAGTTGAAAATGTTCAAAGATTTGCCCACATTTTCAAGATTTTTTAAAAATAGCAGATCTACAAGCTCATAGCGGGGCACTCGGTGCCGCGCTATGAGCTTGTAGATCTGCTATTTTTTAATAGCCCAAAGCGATCTTAAAAATGACACAGACGCGTTCCCGGACTGAATGGGTTAAGGGACTAAAAAAAGGCTGTGGAGTGTTTTATTCTTTTAGGAGGTACGCTGCAATCAGTCACCTCATTACCTGCACCGCCACACAGCCAATGTCCCACAGATTGATTTTTCCACTCAGCCAAATAAACCCAGAAATCACATTTAAAAGTGTCAGAACAATCCATCTCGGAACCCAAATGCAAACAATCCACAAGAGACCACATGAAACCATGCACACACTTAACAGGGCTAAATAACCCCCGACACCAAGCTAAAAAAAAGTTGAAGAAATAAGTCGGCCACTTATTAGGCTATTCCCTCGGCCATGCTCTGTCAAGGTGTGACTTGTGCCTGTTTGTAGCTAGCGTACCGTGTTAATCAGATCGATTTAGTCGATTACATATATATATTTTTTTCATGTCATTGAAGAATTATAAATAAATAAATAATTATCCCCAATTAGAGCTGTGAATTGTTAGATTAAAGGTGAATACCTCTCATTTTCAACATTGAACCATGTCATAATAATACCTTAGAGCTGTTGAGTGGAAATAAGAAAAACGTCGCCTAGAACTGGAGAATTGATTGTTGGGGTCATGTGATCAGTGACATACGGAAACATACGGAAGGTGTACTCTTTGGCTCCGCCCTCTAGGCTGCTGTATTCACTAGAATGGTGAATCTCACTTCCAGCTGAAACAGTGCGACTTGAATATAAAGACTTGTCAGAGTATTTTCAGCCAATTGATTTCTATTATCTACAAGTACAATGTCTTATGAAATATGATATATAACCATATGTTATTATAAACTACTACAAGTCACATTGTTTCAGCTGGAAGTGAAATTCACCGTTCTAGTGAATGCAGCAGCCTAGAGGGCGGGCCAAAGAGTACAACTTCCGTATGTCACTGATCACGTGACCCCAACAATCGATTCTCCAGTTCTAGGCAACACAGAAGGGTGGGGGGGGGGGTCTTATTTCCACACAACAGCTCTAAAGTATATTATGACATGGTTCAATGTTGAAAATGATTGGTATTCCCCTTTAATAAAAAAAAAACATTATCGATAGAATAATCGTTAAGAAAATGGTCAACATTTTGCAAGCCCGACTGTAAACATGTAAAACTCTGCCCTCTGCAGGACAAAGACAAGTCATTTGACTTTTCCAGGTTAAAAGAGAAAGAGCTGAGAGTGTACCAGGATACCATCGTTACACTGGCCAATAAAACGAACAGTGTTTAATACCATTAATAAAGGTTTTTCATTTTGAAGGGGATAAAATGTTGCATGATACGGTCTAATCGCTTACATGTCACGTTTCCAAATGACAATTATTACTTTTACTCTCCTCAAAAAGCGCAGGAATTTCACAACCAGCATGTCGCCACCGCCCACTAATTCACCTGGAATAAGTACATACCGTAAGCACCAAATGGAATAAACGATTAGCTGTGGACTCATTCTGCAAGAATTATATGATTAAAATGCCTGGACACGGGACGGAACCAGTGTGAGGCATGATATGGGCTTTAACCTGACTACCAGCAAGGACCACCTGGTACCCCCCTCCTCCCCGCTACGCATGGGCCATGACCTTTATCTTCTGCTCCCACTGAGCTCATGGACTAATTGCTTCACCGCGTGAAGCTAACAGCAGGTGTAGCAGAGCCTCCCCCCCACACTCTCCTGGCTAGCAGTGCGTTGTGCGGGGGGGGGGGGGGGTCTCATCCATGTGTTGTCTGCTCAGTTCTATAGGTTACTATAGCAGTTACGGCTGGGCAGCTAACCGAAAATATATCATGTACCAATATTCAACCAATACAGCCGACTTAATCTTGCTCATGTAGGTTAATTGAATAATCGAAAAAGCTAAACTGCAAGCGAAAACCAGCTAGAATATTAAATAGAAAGAGAGACAGAGAGACAGACAGACAGACAGACAGACAGACAGACAGACAGACAGACAGACAGACAGACAGACAGACAGACAGACAGACAGAGAAGAAACACATGTTGACATACAGTGACTCTCTATCCTACCAGCACAAATATATACTGTACAGTACTGGCATTAGGAGAAATACGTTTCTCAGCTCAAAATATATATTTGGAAAAAATAACTGCTACACTACTACCATGTAATTGAATCACAAAACAATGTTGAAACTTGAGATCTTATTCTCAAAAACGTGAGACATCGATTTGTTAAATGCAGTGGTGGAAAGTAATTATGTACATTTACTCACATTCTGTATTTCCATTTTTCAATACTTTATACTTGTACTCCACTACACCTCAGAGGTAAATATTTGTCCTTTTTTACGCCACAACAATCATTAGATGACTTTAGTTACTACTGTAGTTACTTTGTAGATTTAGATTATTATTACAAACCATACATTTACCAATTGAGCCCTATTTTACACTTGGCCTACCGTATTCGAAAATAGCCTATATAAGCTCACAACGCATTGCGACAAGTTGTGGGCTTGTAGATTGGCTACTTTTTTTTTATTAGAATTTTGAAAATATGGATGAGTATTTCTGCTTTTGGTGCTGAAAGTATATTTTGATGCCAATGTCTTTGCACTTTTATTCAAGTAGCATTTGTTAACACAGAACTTACTTGTGTCATGGTATTTCTACACTGTGGCATTGCGACTTCAGTCAGAGCACTTCTTCTTCCACCACTGCTTTAAAAGTTCAGATCAGTTCTGAGGACATTTTGCAACAACATCAATGAGCTCAGTTTGCATCCATAAGCACTTTGTGGAATGAATCACTTTGCATTCTCATGTATGCTTGTCTGTGCTTGGGGCGATGATCTTAGAGAGTGTGACATTCCATGACACCCACAACTCCAGGGAAAGAAAGCAGCGATTTGCATGAACGCAGCTTAATTATACATGACATCGGGTTGAGTGGTCGGGAAATGAATGAATCTGCATAATATCCCAACGTCTGGCTTCAGAGGAGCTTAGAAGACAAATGTAATGCGCTTTTTTAAAAAAAGCAATGGAATAGTTTCACTGAATTACAAAAGATCACTTTAACCCATTCAAGCCGGGAACGCATCTCTGTCATTTTAAGATTTCTTTGGCCAAAAAATAGCAGATATACAAGCTCATAGTATACACTTGTGCAAATCTTTGAATATAAATGTTTTAAACATCTGTAAAATATTTTGTTCCAGGGACCCCCAGAAGCAAAGATTTGAGTTACAAATGTTCGCTTAAAAATAATATATTCAAAGATGTGCATACATTTTTATTATTTTTTTCAAAAATAGCAGATCTACAAGCTCATAGCGCGGCACTCGGTGCCACGCTATGAGCTTGTAGATCTGCTATATATAGCCAAATAAATCTAAAATGACAGAGACACGTTCCCGGATTGAATGGGTTATGCAATTATTGTGCATAATATTGTGATATGAAATTCATTTTTGTAATAAATAAAGATGAATTTAACGAGGGCACAACAAATGTAACATTACAGTCAGAGCACATAACGCCCAGTTCACACCAAAAGTGCACGTCAACACACTGGGCGCTCGGTTGGTGCAGTGCCGGGTAAGGTGCCTGCCCACCGACGCGGAGTCTGCGGGTTCAAATCCACCACGGTGCATCCGGTTCAGGGGAGAGGGCAGCCCGGGCGAGGAGGGTGATATTTGTCACTACATAAATTAAGCCTAAATTGGGGAGAAAACGGGGTAAAAAATAGTCCACGAAGCTAAATGCAATGCATTGGGCGTGTCCAAGGTTATGAGTGACAGCCTGTCACCGCGTGTCAGATTACTTCAGACTACAGTACAACAGACTGGCAGTCTGTGACTGTCTGTCCGCAAAAAATGGCATTTAGTTCAGCACAAACTGTTGGCCGACGTTAATGAAAACTAATTTTTACAGGCAGTGTTGCCACATTTAGCGAGAGAAAAAAGCAACCAGATCTAGGAAAACAAGCCCAAAAGAAGCAATTTAGGCCACTTCAAACCTATACAGTACATAGGCTATTTGAAAATAACAGATCTACAAGCTAGGCTATTTTCAAAAACTCTTGCAATAAAATGTGGAATATTTGGAATATTAATAAAACTATTCGTGAGGCGCAGGAGCACCGCAACCGGAGAGGAGCTGTCCCCAGTCCCACAATAGACAAATCCACAGAGCCGCTGCCTGTAGCTGCGGTGCCGTGGTGCGGAGCGGCACCCGCTTGACACCACAGTTATGATTGCCGCTCTGTGGATTTGTCTATACTGGGGATACATGGTTGATGCACTGTATGTTGTTTACTTGTCAGTCAGTCTGTCTGTCTGTCAGTCTGTACGTCTGTCTGTCCGTCTGTCAACAACTCCTCGAGCAGTGTTTCCCAAACCCTGGGTTGGGGCCTATTTTTCGGTAGCTGACCAATTTCCCTCTATTTTTTTCGTTTCCTACCTTTTGTTTTTAATTATTATTTAAAAAAATTCCAATATGTGATGTGACGCGAAAAGACACGATGCAACCACTTAACACGGCAGCCGAATGGCATCAAATCAAATCAAAATCAAATCAAATCGGCCGGGCGTAGCGGTCTGGGCACCTAGGCTCAATGTAGCCTGGTTCGAGTCCCGATCCCGACGGCATGTCACTTCCCATCTCTCTCTCCCCATTTCCTGTCTACCTACTACACTATCAATAAAGGCATAAAAAGCCCAAAAACAAATCTTAAAAAGAAATTCAAATTTGAATATTCATTACGTCCAAAGTAGCTTTGGAGTAACCTGACTCTGCCAGATGGGGGCGGTATTGAGTAACTACGTTTCTCAGAAACAAATGTGTGACGTAAGCTTCTTGGATCTGGAAGCGTCAGGTTAGCTTTGGAAACCTGCTGAAAAAATAAGCATAGACAAACTGATTCACCCGAACAAGGTTAGTTTAACTAAGAGATTTGCTTGGGAAAATATATTTTATAAACAAAGATTAACAACTAAAAAGAACAAATCATGATAAAAGTATGAACTTGTTTTAATGTGTGAGAAAACAGACAGACAGGGATACAATATTCTGTTCCAGGTGGGTGGAGTGCACCAGCAGCACAGTTGAGGTTTTCTCAACTTTGGAGCTGCACTTTTTGCTTGTCTGGCGTTCCAGAAAAAGCATTGAGGCGCTCGTCTCCATAGACTTTGCATTCAACAATTTAGGGATTTAGCAGGTCTACACTCTTTATCCAGGGTGACTCACGGTAAGGTTAACACATACATCAAATGCATAGAGACAGTGTAGTGCTTCAGTAATCTAGGATAAAGGTAAACCAAGAACCTACTGTAGTATCAGTCTAAACAGTAATATATCAAAAAATAATCTGTACATTAAATAGAAACTATAGGATGCCAGGTCAACAAATGAACCTGGCATCTGGGGTTGTAGGGCTGGATCAGGCTTTGAAGGTATGGGGGTGCCATGGCTTTGAAGGTATGGGGGTGCCATACCTTTGGTTGCTTTGAAGCCAACATCAGTGTTTTGTACTCTGTGCAGGCAACAGCTGCGGGAGCCAATGGAGGAAGCGGAGAAGGGGGGGGACTCAGGGGAGACACGAACATTTTGGCTGGTTGAAGACCAAGCGTGCTGCGGCATTCTGAATCATTTGGAGGGGCTTAAGTGCACAGGAGGGGCTTAAGTGCATTGAAACTCGATGCTCAATCAGAACATGCCAGCGTCGTGATGCTGCCGCTGTGAAATAGGAGTAACGCCGGCAGGCTTTCCCAAACTTTTTCAGGTCAAGGCACAAAAGAGATTTTGTGTGTCTCCCCAGGACCCAAAAATACCCCAATCGTGTGTGTGTGTGTGTGTGTGTGTGTGTGTGTGTGTGTGTGTGTGTGTGTGTGTGTGTGTGTGTGTGTGTGTGTGTGTGTGTGTGTGTGTGTCTGTGCTTGTTTACAAGCGCTGCCGACCAAGTTCAACTTCGCAACCCGATACCCATCAGAACATGACCCACACTGTTACCACATGACAAAGAGACAGTCACACACATCTTAAATGGCTGCAACCAGGACTGTACATTGCCAGACATGACCGTCTGGTGGATCTGGTCTCAGACGAGATCAGAGAAGTACAAGAAAGGACAATAGAAATGTATAAACATAGCACTGCAAAACTAGACTAGTTTGATCACAATGACACACATGTCAATTCACTGCAAGATATTCCAAATACCCCAGATATTGTGTTCATTAATTAAATTGGAAAAAACGTTACTATCTTTGAAATAGGCTGCCCATTTGATTTGTATATGGACACTTGTTTTACATCCAAACTTTTACATCCAAAAATATCAGCCTTTGGTGGAACGTATGGCCTTGGGATATAACTGTCAACTTATTGGCGTTGTGTTTGGAAGTCTGGGCCACGTACACAAACTTGTGCTCCGTGGCCTGCGAATGGGAGAGTTGCAAAAGACAAATGCAAAAAAGTTGGCCAAATACTGTTCTGTCTCAGCTATCATGGGCAGTCTGTCTATCTGGAAAAGACCATGTTTCATAATATCCTTGAGTAGCTAAGGGGGAGACAAAACAAAACAAAAACAAATCATTTCTGTAGTTGTATGTCATACATGTTTTCCTCTGTGTGTTAATAAGCATGTGCAGCAGTTGTATCTGGTTTGACCGTAATGTAACCTTCTTCTGATCAGTGTTTGGCTCTATCATGTATTGCGCTTTTTGTGCAGATCCAAATAAAATAATTCTAATTATTATGTGTCTGTCTGTCTGTCTGTCTGTCTGTCTGTCTGTCTGTCTGTCTGTCTGTCTGTCTGTCTGTCTGTCTGTCTGTCTGTCTGTCTGTGTGTGTGTGTGTGTGTGTGTGTGTGTGTGTGTGTGTGTGTGTGTGTGTGTGTGTAATAGAAGAGGTGTCAGGGGTAGCTCAGTCGGTATAGCACTCGCCTTTCGACCACAAGGTCATGGGCACCGCCAACTCAGCGTATGAGTAGCATGGCTTGGGTGTGGCAAGTCTTGGGGTAAGTACTGGGAGTTGATGGTACTGTAGGTGTTGTGCTCCACCTCAGCAATGGGTATATTTGCACTGCAAGGCACTTGATTTTTACGGGGCCAGAGCTCAGGACCAGAGCTCAGGACCTGTTTTAAGATTGGCAGGATTCTTCTGTTTCTGCCAGCCTTTTCGCAGTTCTGGGTGAACCGTGCTGTCGCTTTTTACGAAACTCGGCCATATGGTAGATGGTCATGAAAAACGATCACGAAATAATTCTCACAATCTTTCGTCAAAAGGTGGCGCTATAGCACTCAATTGAAAATGCCAACTTTGAACAGGTACAACTCATGCCCTGTTTGACCTACAGCCATGAAACTTCAATATACATATGCGTCTACTCATGATGAACAACTTTCACACTCTGACTTTTGACCTCTGACCTTTAGATCTCCCACCATTTTGAATTATATGAAAAACAGTTCAAACCTATCTCCTCCTGGGATTTTTGAGTAATCTGCACGAAACGTTTTACACATGAACTTTGGACCTATGCCGACAAACAAGCAGCAAAGATTTTCCATAAGTGAAAAAATGAAGCTTTAATGAGCCAATGAATATTGCAGTTTTATGACAATTATTCATCTGCCCCTAACACATACATGCAGACTCACATTTCTTTGAAACTTTGCGGTAATGTTGAGGGTCATTCCAAATATCACTGAAACCAATCTTACTCCAATTGGTCAAAGGGGGGCGCTATAGCGATTTTTTGAAAATGCAAACTTTAAACAGGCAAAAGTCATGCCTCGTTTGGCCGACAGCCATTAAACCTGCTTACACATGTGCCTTGACTCATGAGGAACACATGTATCACGTTGACCAGTAAGCTCCGCCCTTAGATTGTCCGCAATTTTGAGCAGTTTGAAAAACACTTAAACCCAGGATTTTCCAGCTATTTGCGTGAAACTGTATCATCTGTGTGATCTCTTTTTTCACAGTTTCTGTCTGTTGGTCCAATGCCTTCTCCCTTAAACAAATGCCTCACAACACCAAAGTTGCCAGTTCAAGCCTCACTTGATGCAGGCTTCATTAAAGTTGCATTGCACACAACATGACTGTATCAGTGAATACATGTGCAATTGTTAAACATGAAATGCTTAACAATATTTGTTTGTCAATTTTCTGACATAATTATGTTCTTGTAGAAAGTGAGCAACAGCAACAGTCCACCTGGCCTATTCCCATGGATTGGATCTACCCACCTCACCTGCTGTCATTCCCTCTCAATCCATAATCACACCTGCCCTCACTCACTCCTCATTAGTGTGTCTCTCTCTCTCTCTCTCTCTCTCTCTCTCTCTCTCTCTCTCTCTCTCTCTCTCTCTCTCTCTCTCTCTCTCTCTCTCTCTCTCTCTCTCTCTCTCTCTCTCTCTCTCTCTCTCTCTCTCTCTCTCTCTCTCTCATTCACCAGGTCAGGTCTGTTGGTCCAATGGCTTCTCGCTTAAGTGTGTGCCTTAGAACCTCAAGGTTGCCAGTTCAAGCCTCACTTGATGCAGACTTCATTTAAGTTGCATTGCACACAACATGATTGTGTCAATTAATGCAAGTGCAATTGTTAAAGATAACCTGAAATGCTTATTTGAGAGTATGTTTTTGCAATGTATGACATACTTCATTCTGAAAATAGCCGATCTACAATCTCAAAACTTTTCAGATAGCAACGTGTTTCTGAGCTTGTAGATCCATTCTGCTTCCATCTCTCTCTCTCTCTTCAATCTATTATGTTTCCATGTCTCTCTCTCTCTTCAATCTATTCTGTTTCCATGTCTCTCTCTCTCTCTCTTCAATCTATTCCGTTTCCATGTCTCTCTCTTCAATCTATTCAGTTTCCATGTCTCTCTCTCTCTCTCTCTCTCTCTCTTGAGGGGCGGCCATAGTTGAGTGGTTAGTGAGCCAGCCTAGGGAGCCAGAGGCCCTAGTTGCCCCAGGTACGATTCCAGGCCAGGCCAGCAAATGAAATTTGTCCCTGAGCAAGACTCTTAACCCCTAATTGCTCACAGGCCCTCATTGGAAACAAGACCGCAAGGACTTTCATGAACGGACCTGTTAAAGGAATTATCCTTATCTCTTCAATCTATTCCGTTTCCATGTCTCTCTCTCTCTCTCCGATCTACAATCTCACAACTTTTCAGATAGCAACGTTTTGTGAGCTTGTAGATCGGCTACTTTCGCTAGTTTTCGTTCCGAGGAGACACAAAAATGCCTTTATTGGTAAATGGTATGTGAACCAGTGATCTAGAGTAGTTCGGGACACAGAGGCTTGGTTCATAATGGACGGAAATACTTATAAATATCAACAGACACTACCAGGGAGGCCATATATCTAGCTCAATGAGAAGAGAGGTAACCTCGGAGTCCGTAGATCGCTGGTTCGATCCCTGTCCACGACAATGTATTGAGGTGATCATGATTTGGCATTCTTGGGTTTACACATAGTGTTTTTTGAGGATAGGCTTAGGCGTTGTTTTACTGAGGTTAGGGTTAGTGAGGGTTTAAAATGCTCATTTGTTAATTGCATGGTCTTCTTTCTCTCAAGTTCATTCTTCTATGTTTCTATGGCTTATTGTGCATATTACTTATCATTGCTTCTTTCTGTTTTCTTTCTGCATTCCCTGGCCCCGCTTATCGCTGCTTGCAGCTATATTTCGTTTTGTTATTTGAAGTATTTAAAAAGAGTTGGCATTGTATTTTGCACTCAGTTGCACTGATTGCACTCTGTTATGTGAACTGACCTATCCTACAATTAATAAATGGCTTTAATTGAAAGGTAATGCATTTTTTGTATTTAAAGGATCTACACCATGAATACAATTTTTTTTTTTATATTTAATATCATATGGTGTATGTCCCTCAAACCTTTTTCAAAAGGTTTGAGCCTAAATCATCACTCAGATATACTCATCCCAAGTCAATGGACCCTTCGCTAAGCCCCACCCACTCCACTCTGTGACTGGTGGTGCGAAGTTAGTCACACCCAGGCCTGGCAGCGCCTGGCAATCTCGGCTTCTCACCCATTGACTTGCATGTTAAATGATGGCTTTTCCCCTTAAAAATAATCGATCATTTCAGGAGCAAGAGCTTCAAAATCTCTTCTAAATCTAGTCAACAAGGCCTGCAGTAGGCTATGCACTGGACAAATGTGCATGACATTATTTCAATAAACTAAAAACATGGGAAATGTTAGAGGGAGTAATAGCCATGGATACTAGAAGGTCGACTGTCACGACCGTCATGGATGAACTTCAACCTGATGTTTGCACTTTCTCCATTTATGGCCCATACATCTACATAAACGTTCATATTTCAAATATATATGCTTATCCCATGGCCACGGATGTTACATGTATATACGGGCTCTCAGAAGTACCTGTATCATCCGTATTGTTCAATAAAAAGCATTTTAATCTGATCAGTGGCCATTTTCTCCACATGCTTTCAATGCAGTGACCCTATTGGTTGGTAGGTGTATTGCACTCGAATACATTATGAGAAAATGGCCACTGATCGGATTAAAATGCTTTTCATTGAACAATACAGAATATACGGGTACTTTTGAGAGTCCTGTGCATAATTGTAACATCCGTGGCCATGGGGTAAGCACTTTATATTTAAAATCTGAACGATTATATAGATGTACGGACCGTAAATGGAGAAAGTGCAAACACCAGGTTGAAGGTGATCCTTGACTGTAACAGGAGTTTTCATGTACCGCAGGGACTGCAGTAGCAGTTAATAAATAGACGAAGAAATGAATTAATATACTTTAACGTGCGGAATCCGAAACAGGCAGCACTGTGATTCTGAATTTTGTTACGATTACGGTGATTAGTAGCCTATTATTGACACCACCTGGGCGAGTGAGTCCTGCAACTTTCCCGACGTTTCCCATGAAGCCTTGCAGTTTAAGTGCAGATTTCAGCTTGGGAAAAGCAGCCTCCAACGGGTTTGGGTACGTGGTTCATAGTCACCATTGCGTTATCGTGGTATTCCTATACTTGCCATTATGTTGCAAATGATTGTGTGTGTGTGGGTGTGTGGGCGATATAACATTGACAGCTATGGCAGGTGACGAAAGCTTGCCAGACCTATGCCAGGCTAACAACGGTTGCTAAGCTGGCATTGGACAATCGCTCTTGGGGTGGGGTTTAGCGAAGGGTCCATTGTCTCTGGCTTATACAGCACTTTCAGCTGCAATACCAAAACGTCCTCTTGGGCAGGGGGGGGCTACTGAGCAATTCTGTGATGTCACTTGCATTGCCATTCTGAAATGGCCTGTTCAGACACGCCCATTCTGAAAATCTCTGAAATGAGAATGAATGACTGAATGTTAAAAAAAAATATTTTTTGGGGTACAAGAAAAAATAATAATACTAAAAACCAAAAAAAAATGAAATTCATGGTGTAGACCCTTTAAAGTTTTTGCTATGTAGCCTACTGTAAGTATCGGGTATCGGGAAAGTATCGGGACACATCCAAATTAATATATTGGATCGGATCGAAATTGAAAGAACCTGTATCAGTGCATCTCTAGAATAGACTTCTGCATATACCGACAATAAGCCTCTCCAACCTAATACTTACAAATAGAAGAGGAACGACTATTCTATGAATATTTACTTAATAACTACTAACTACTAACTACTACTACTATTAGTATGTCTACTGTATGTATGTCGGTTATATCAGCTGGACAAAAAAGGCAGGAGGTGATTTGAAATCTCCAAACTTAAGAGTTCTTATCCAACAAGGTCAGACACAATAATTATTCCATTTCTATCCAGACGCTCCCATGCAACACATCTTCTCCTTCCCCCAGAATGTGTGTGTTCTACTGGGACAGACTCCTAACGGGCCGGGACGCCCTCTGGAGCTCTACCACATTCCGCTGGATATAGGAGGGGATATGGAGAACATGCACTGCTCCCACAGCTATGTCTAACCATCTGCATAACTCTGAGAATGTGTTGGCAATTAGGACAGATTTCCAACTTTGAGATGTTTGATACATAATGGAGCCTGCAGGACAGGCCCTGCAACCGGAACACAGAGCTGGGAAAGTTTCCTCAAAGAACACTCTGGAGCAGTGTGGGTCAAACAGTGGGTGGGGACGGGACCCATTTTGGGGTCGCAAACCCATTTTTATGGGACGCAAGTAAATATCCCTTTTTTTGTTTCCCTTATTATTTGTATTATTATAAAAAATAATCCCAGAATATGGATGCTGGGGGTTGAAGTGATTAATATAGATGCAAGGAGGACAGGACACTGGAGCAGCTAGGACATTTAAGACATTATTCGCTTGCGTGCCTCCCGAACAACTCTCTCCTTGACCTGAAGGTTGTGGAAGCGAATGATGACATGCCTCGGCTTTTCGTTAGCACCCGGTTTAGTAATTAGCGACCTGTGAGCTAAGTCCAGCTCGGGCGGTATGGGCAGAATCTCGTCCCCCAGAAGTTCGAACAGGAAGGTGGAGAAAAAGGTGGTAGGACGGGGACCCTCAATCGACTCTTTTAGCCCGATTATACGTACATTCCAACGGCGACCCCTCGACTCGAGATCCGAGGCTTTAGCACGCAGCTTAGCGTTGCTAGCCGCCAGCTCCGCGCATGTGGCCACCAAGGAGACTATGCGGTCACTAACCGAGTCCACGTTAGACTCTAGTGAAGTAATGCGCTGGCTGTGGTCAGTGATAGTGGTATGTATGAGGTCAATTTTATGCTTTACCCGTCAAAACCGAACCGTGTTGTTTTTTAGTACAAAGTTATGACATTTTGAGGAAGGTGGTGAGAAGTCTGATGGGTTAAAGATATAGGGCGAGGGAGCAGAGAAGAACGCGTCTACTCCTCACTCTGCATTACCGGAAAATCCTAAGCCTTTTTATTCATCTCATTCACTGCCATTGACAGGTCGGGTTTGACGTGTTTTGATGTTTTCAGTGTTTTTTCCCCGCGGTTCACCATCTGACTCCCTCAGAGGCACAGAAGCAGCAAACCACGTGATCGCAAAAAAACTGCACGTCCACTTCCACGTAAAGAAAAGAAAAGAAAAAGCCGGTTTCTCAGCTTTCTGTTGCTTTTGGCGAAAACCACCCCTCATTCAACTGGCCATATCTATGGAACGGATTACCGTGGCGTCCCAATTATTTTTTTCCCCCGAGTCTACGAGACCCCCCTACGTCTTTTAAAGCGATCGGGCCGGTGGATCCTTGTGAAGAATAACATTCTATGATGTTTCAAAGGTTAGTGAAAACACTCGAAAATCGCTGGCAAGAGCAGGTATAGACAATGTTTTTTTTTCTGGGAGTCAATGGGTGCTAGTACAGTAACAGGTGACTGATGTTTCGATGTCTACGACATCTTCCTCAGAGTCACGCCATCTTACTCAGATACTATACTAGCACCTTAACCCATTAAAACCCGGAAAGCATCTGTGTCATTTTAGATTTTAGCTATATTGTATACAGCACACTGGTTGGCTATTCAAAAATAGCAGATCTACAAGCTCATAGCACGGCACTTCGCTATGAGAATATTTTTAACTCAAATCTTCGCTTCTGGGGGTCCCTGGAACACAAAATGTTTCAGACGGGGGGTCGGCAGCCAAATACATATCATTTTGGGGGTCCATCTTGACATGAAAAAGTTTGAGCACCTCTGATACAGCAACATACGTTTTTTTTCAGAAAACTGTTTGTAGAATCGGCCTTAGGTCTCAATGGGTTAAATAAAAAGGCTTAAATGGTATTCCTCTTGGTTAATATAGATATTTGACCAATGGAAAGTATTAACTTGGTTAATATAAATATTTGACCAATGGAAAGTATTAACTTGGTTAATATACATATTTGACCAATGAAAAGTATTAACTTGGTTAATATAGATATTTGACCAATGAAAAGTATTAACAAGACCTTGTGATTAAACATTAACTCCATTAGCAGCGATGATATTGTAATAAACATATTAATCTTGTAGCAATACTTATTATTATGGATATACTGGTATTGTTACATGGTAAATATTCTATTAATACATTAATAAATGCACTGTTGTTGATGTCCTATAATAAATGGTGTGTGCGTGTGTGCGTGTGTGTGTGTGT